>NC_059471.1:46291985-46591985 GCF_018139145.2 Gymnogyps californianus | reverse complement strand
AAGAAAGACTCTAACATCTTTACAAGTAAACTTTGAGACCCTTCTCTGCCTCAGAAGATTGCTTCTCAAAAGATGACCATAAATTCCACTAGAAACGCCCCTTAACCTCTGGAATAGCTTCCAAGGGAAAAAGAAAACTGGTGAAGAGGGTTGTTATCAAAGTAATGGGGAAGGTGGGAATGGTGAAAAAGATTATTAGTGTACCTCATTTTAAAAGGCATGCCTCTTTTACTGTACATAGAATGTAAAAGCAATAATCAAGCAATCTGAGGTAGGGATGTTGACTTCAGTAAAAGGACGCTATAACATTGAAATCAGCATGTTCTTTTATTTTACTTTTGAATGTGATACTTTCCAAAACGGCATTCTTACTTCAGATGTTTCTGCTAAAGTAGTCTTGTAACTCTTCACACCAACCAGACCTTCAAGATCTTCAGGCAAGGAAAATTTATTTTGACTGGTAGTACTGATAAGGCATGTACTAAACTTGCTGGTACCTGTTCCTGCTTCTCCGTTTGCAGCTGCAGAACTTGTCTTGATAAAGATATTTAAACTTGAATGTGAACAGCTTCTTCAGGACTGACAGTTATGGCCTAATTTAAAAAGTATATTTGATATGTACTTCTGCATATCAAATCTGCATGTTTTTCACTTGTGGAATTCTTCTGTTGAATTGCCCAGTTGAAAACTCCTTCAACTTCATCAAAATACCCTTTTTCTGGAAAGTTTGCCATTGTCACCTACTCATTTCACATTTATAGGATCTGCGTATCAAGATCCTTGTTATTACAAAAAATGCATATTAAGCATAATCATAATTTTTCTGATCTATGTCTGTGTCTCCATCACAAGTATAGATAGAAAGGAGTAGGTACCACCTTCTTGGTATTCATGGAGTACTTTGACACTAAGAAGAAAAATGAGCTTGTGTTTCATCCTTGTTCTTTAATGAGGTAGTGAGTTCCCAGTCTGCATCTCCAGTCTCTGTGGACTTCATCACTGGGGATCTGAGTAAAAAAGATTAATGAAAGTCTGTAGAATTTTCTCAACTGTAGAAATGAACTGAGTAGCAATTAAAAACAAAGTAAGCTCCTTGAGTCAGTTAAGATTCTGCAAGCAAATGCCACCTTTTTCCTGTATTTGGGAGTAGTGGCAATGAAAAAAAGTTCTAAACAATATGAAACAAAATACCCTCAAAAGGACAAAGGCTAGATGAAGCTGAACCTGCATGGATGGAACAAGCTATATATCAACCATTTTGCAAATGCTAATACAAAA
The DNA here is from genome assembly GCF_018139145.2 of Gymnogyps californianus. NCBI lineage: Eukaryota > Metazoa > Chordata > Aves > Accipitriformes > Cathartidae > Gymnogyps > Gymnogyps californianus. The sequence continues at coordinate 46,590,707 of NC_059471.1, read as the reverse complement.
TTATGAGATGTTCAAGAAAATTTACTTGTAGTTTACTTTTTAACTGTAAAATACACCGTCTGAAGGGTAGTTTGAAGTACTCATTGGAGAAAGACAGCTGACAATGAAAATCTACATCTAAGACTTAATAGAAGTGAATGATACTGGAGTCTTTATATGTTCCGTATTGACATTTCCATACTCTGATAGTCTTGTTTTCATGCGCTAAGTGTTCCTAAAGAAGTTCAAAACACAACTGAAGACGTGTTGCTTAAGACTTTCGCTCTTTGCTTAAGAAGATAAAAGTTGCACCAAAAACGTTTCAGAGCCACTTTTTCTTTACTAGGTTTTTACACACTGCCATCAATAAGGCGACACTTCAGACAGGGACTTTCTTGGAATTTGAGGCTTGAAGAATGTGAGAGCATGTCAGTCCTCACAAGCATATATAATCAGCAGCTGTTGTCATGTGTTATCATGACAACAAATATTAATTTGTTAATAACAATTATTAATGACAAAGTTGACTTTCTTTGTAACATACCTATTATGAGTTCTGTCTCTCTATTCAGACTTCCTTATCATCTTTCATACCAGCCCCTCTCTTCACCATCATTCAGTAATTCTTTTTGCAGGGTTAAATTTCATTAGATGAAGTTGCCCAGAATTTTGAAGATGTTAGGAATAACTTTTCATGTCATATACTGCAAATGGGCACTTGTGCTTGTGAAACATTGCAAATCATAAACAAAACGGGACCAGCAGTGGCTGATAGAGGGAGAAGAAACTGCTGAAGAAATTCCCTCTATTGAATAGGCAGATGAGGTATAGCGTTGATATGAGCTTTGATTCATTCTTCAGAGTTTAGAAATTGTTGCTTCTTTGTTGTCTCTCGCAGAAACCCACCGCTTAAATTACTTACTCCAGAGGTTACACTTGTTAAATGATTTGAAAAGTTATTCTTGTCATTTTGTAAGATCCTTTTGGTATCTGTGGCGAATAAGGTAACTCATAAATGTATGCCTTTTTGTCCACCTGTGAATTAAAGCTGAATACCTAATTCAAGAAGCCAACATTGAAAGTAGCTTTCCTGGTTTCTGTCCTCCATTGGAAAGAGGATAGAGGTGAATCTTTACTCCTCCAAAGCATACATTTCTATTTGGCAAGCTATTCGGGTCATAGAAAATACCTAAGAATTCTCACTCTCAGTCAAATACACTTCTTTTGCTTTGTATTCATATAGCATAGAAAAATAAGTACATGGAGATGATGAATGTGCTTTGCCATTGCTCACTATTGCAGTTTCACTTGCATCCAGGTCAGATAGTGGAATAAATTACTTAGCCAGTAAATTCCTGTTTGCATTTACTTTTTGACTGAGCTGAACAGGTAAGCCAATACTGGTACAAAAATTCAGGACGCAGTTATTACTGAGTTTGTAATTAGAATGCAAGTTTATTATCACATTATCATAAGTGTTATGCACTTGTGATTTTGCATATCAGATTTCACCTGTAAGCTCAAGTAAGCTCTGTAGCAACCTCTCAAGCATCCAATGGACTTACTTTTTTTTCTGCCCTCGTAGGATGGATGATTTTCACAACCAGAGGTAGGTTGGTTTCCCCCCCTGCACTGTAGCTATAATATTGGTTACAGATATTTCAGCTGAAGCCTGTGGTGGACAGCCAAGAAACTGCAGTCACAGGCTGATTTGTTCAAGTAATGTCGTTGTATATAAAACCTATAGAAGATATTAAGGCATTCAGAATACCCTGTAAGGATTCAACATCACAGATGCTAACCAGTAACTTGGCTGATATGCTTTATTTGGGTTATCGCTGCTGAACTGAACAAAGATTTGTTGGCAAATGATGTGGTCTAAAGAGACAGTTGTTCTAAGATCTTTTTTTTTTTTGGGTACGGTCATATTGCATTAAAGCTTTTCATCTGTGGGGAGAAGAAATGCATTTAACATCTTTAGAAGCACTTTTTCCCTCCTCCAAAGATGGTCATGAGAAATGAAATATCATCACCCTTACTGCAGCTGGGGAGCACTGACAAAATGTTTTTCCTCGGGTCTGGACCAAGGGTCTGAGATGCCGTTCGGTAACAATGTTGGGGATTTTTTTGCCAGCAGAACTCTGATTTATAGCTTACGACTTCACTTGCTGTTGAGACTGAATGAGCATGTTCTTCGTTCCTGGAAAGTAGCTTTTTTTTGTGGTAGCAGTATCAGCCAAGAGAACTTTTGAGCATGTTTCACAGAGGGAAAAATTGTCTTCAGGAGTTAAGAATTTTCTAAGGAAAAAGGAGTGGTTGGGGGGGGGGTGTATTTCCAGTTATCTCGCTTTATTTCCCCAAGTGTATAAGATAACCAAGATGAAAACGCATAATTGTGAAGTTGTGCATGGAGCCCACCCCTCAGTGTTGACAGCAGGAAGCACTGTGGAGCTTTTCCTTGGTGCTTTCTTCTCTCTGAGAGAGATGAAAGAGTCAAAGTTTCTGTTCAGTGGTAGTTCAGTTGGATAACACTGGAAGTAGTAACTTGCTCTGCTTGCAAGGTTCCGTTCATTCAACTGGAAGAGTCTCTGCCTCAGTAGTCTTTGTGTCCTTCCCTTTTAGGAACAGGTGTTTTGATATTACTTCTAATGAACTGAATATGTGCACAATTGTTTGAAGAAAAGCAAGCTTGTGTCTCCATAGTTACAATTGTTCCTTGAGACACGTGCAAATAAGCTTTCTGCATCCACCTTTCACTGACATATCTAAAAAAATTTTGACTCTGTGAAAGTACTGAAAGGCAAAGGGATGACCCAGTTATTTGCAGCCTTATCTCTAAGTGTAAGAGCCCAAAAGTATTGCTCCAAAAGTAGTGATACTCTATATAGCTTTGTATATTTTAGTCAGAAGATTTTTTTTTTCCCTAAACAAGACTAGCTGAATCTTACTTTTTTTAGTTACAAAGGTTTTGTACTTACCACACATAAATTATTTTAGAGTGCTTATCAAGTTCTGAAGATCCAGCTGACTCAAAACTCATGAGACAGTTACTAACCACACAAAGAAGAGGAGTTCCATTTTCAGTTTGCAAATTTCACGCTTAAGCAAAGTAAGATATGTATGGAAGACAGTTGCTTCCATTCCTGCATTCTTAAAGGCTTTGAGAAGTTATCTTTGGAATTTGAAAATGCCAACTCTGTGAAACTTTTTCCTTTAAAAGGAAATTTTAAAATAAATTTCTTGGATAAGGAATTGCAGAATTAGTTTCATGTGAATGTACTTGTCTCTACATCTTGCACTGTAGTATTTAGCGTTTCCTTAAGGGTAACACAGTGTTATGATTTCATTTGCAACTTCGGGAAAAATGGGGTTATATCTAGAATCGTCTTTTATTTAAAGGCAGTATCACATATTTATCATTTGGGAAAACATCAGTCCTCAACTATTTACTAGTAGTTGTTGAAGCACTTAAGAGCAGTAGTTTTTCTTGCAATGAGGCAGGAAATGCACATGTACCTGTTCAGGTGGCTGCAGATCACTTCATATGCTACTGTTACATGACCAGAATACAACTTCTGCTAAATTTTGTTAATATGATTGTGCATAGGTGACATTGTTGCTGTGTGTCTAGTTCATTTCATTGTAGGAAGTGCATGCAGCCATGACACATACTTACTGGACATGTGCATTCCTGGCAGATGACTGTTCAAGTGCATTTGCGCAGTGGGAGAGCTTACATTTTTCATTACAGTCATCAATGATTGAGGGGATGAGGGGAGACAGGAGCCACAGGTAGACTGCCAGAGCAATTAGCTTTTTTCTGCTCCTGTCCGAAAAGCTTGTGTGAAAGAGTGAAGCAGTAAGTAGGCTGCTTGCTGAATAAATAATTCTGGTGGCAATATTAGTCCTTAGAACCATCTCTTGATTACTTTGGCGTGTAGAGTGTAATGTGAAAGTAGGCATAAAAAGTTCAAAGGTACTGTATTTGAGAAATAGCCAAATTGTTAACTAAAATACTAGAAGCATGTTAAGGCAGAATTACATGACTAGGAGGAAAAATTCTGTATTTTCAGGGGGTTTTGTTGTTGTTAAATAGGGGTTCTGTCTCTTTGTATTTGCTTTAGCTGTTAATACAAAAAAAGCTGCAGACAGACCTTCAGAAACATTTCTTCTGATGCACATGCAGTCTGGTAGTACACAACTGACACTGTTGGAAAACCCTCAAAAATCCCATGGCAATTTTGAGAGCCAGACAATTTCTTTACCATGTCTCCATTTCACACATATCCAACATGCAGTGCAAGTGTAATTCTTTTTGATGAAGGGCACCCACATTTTCAAAGGGATACTTCATCTATGCTATTAAACCTGGTTCTTCAAAAGCATTACTTAGTACCTATACGCACTGTTCCTTTACAGATGTAAACTACATGGAGATTCATATAATTTCTGTACTCAGTCATCACTAGAAAATAGCTTTATTTCCAGAACAGTAAGACTTTTTAAAACTGGTTTGTAATAAAAGTGCTGAAATGACTTTACTGTATCAGCAGTTTCCATGCAATAAAAAGGAAAGAAAGTTTGAGCAATATGTATAAATACAGAATTATATTTTAAAAGATTTGTAAGTCTGTAAGTGCTATGCTGCACACAGTGAATAATGAAGTCTCAGAGTTCAGACTTCCACTAATAATTATTCAGGAAAACGTGTAGAAATTATAAATATAGAACTAAATTAACAACACCTTGAATGCTTTGAGCAGCAATTGTTTCCCTGTATCAATTTTGTTAATAAAGCAGTAATCAGTCAGAATTATCACAGAAAGAATGTGGCATCTTCTTTGTGCAGTTATTTTTCACTTCATGTATTTTCTGTCATTTCTCTATGCTAGAGACAGTGTGACTAAAGTCATGTATGAAATTTTTCATTGTGAAAATGCACTTTCTTTAGAGCTTTTATTGCCCGCTTTCTACACAGGTATAGGAGTTTTAATGGTGATGAGCATGTTGTCTGTTTCTCTGTCATGTTGGGTTTGCTGCTAGTATTATGAAACCACCTTCCTTTGTGACCCTGTGACAATATAGTTTAATTATAGCGTAATTGTTAGATGACATAAACATTCTGATTTCTGGAGAAGATGGTGGCTTTCAAGATGTTTATAGATAATGCACTTATTTGTCACTTCAGTGCTTTTATGTGATGCAAGGGCAGTTTGACTTTAGGAACCAATAATGGACTTCATACTTACTAAAAGAAATCACAGAAACAATGTCTAAAAATGCATCTTAAACGGACGGGAAACAGATGTGCTAGTAGTGAGTATGTTGACATTGTTAGAAATGAGCTGCATAAGTAATTTTTATGTAAAACAAGGGCTATATGGCCAAGTTGGAGTCAAGTAAAGTCCTTAACAAGTAGTAATTGAAAAAACCAGACCAGGCTATGCCTATTGAGTTCAACTACAGTGCTTTCTGTCTACTTTATAATGCTATTTTGTTGAAGAATGAAAGTGATGGTTATTAAGCAAAACTTCTGAAGTTGTTTGAATTTCCTGTTTTGCTGGTCATTTTTGTCTGCTCTTTGGAAGTTTCTGCTTTAGAGGATGTGATATTTTCCAGTGTGTAACTTTGTATTAGGTTGTTTAGAAGTAGAGTTTCTGTCATCTTTTGCATCTACTTTGATGCCACATTTTGAGCTGTCTCTCTTACTATTCTGTGAGTTCTTTCTCCTACCTTTACAAATGGTGGGGTGGGGAGTTATTTACTATTCTTGTTCTATTCGTTCTTCTAATATAATTCTTTTAGAAGACATGGGATATAATTATAAGTTTTGTTTATAGATGGAAGTGGAGAAAGAGGTGAGAAGGATGCCAGCAAAATCACAACCTATCCACCAGGGGCTGTCCGCTTTGACTGTGAACTGCGAGCCGTACAAGTCAGTTGTGGATTTCACCATTCAGGTAAAAACAAATAAATCAATGTTAATTATAGTGTAGAATTTTTGTTGTTTTTTTCTTAATGTTGTCGTATGTGTTTTCACTGCTTTGTGTTTAATTTTCAATAAGGATGTACATGGAAGTGTTAAAGGTTGAAAAGGTTGCAGTATCATTTTGTAGCCTACTACACTGTCCTTCAACAGTGAAAAGGACTATAAGTGGCATATATTGAGTTACATCAGAGCTTGTAAGCAATTTTTGAGTCATTTGAAAACATCTGCATGGCACAGCTCTAGCCCTGCATAGGGATGCTAGCTGTGATTGGTTGTGGAATCTGGTATAGATCTTTTAGTGCTTCAGTAGGGATTGTTAACTGTGCTGCTCAGAAAGGCTAACCAGCACTGGTGCAGTACCATGTTAACATGTGCATACGTCAGAAAAATGTTCTTCTTTTTTGTTTGTTTTTCAGTGGTTTTGATGGAGAATGGTGATGTTTACACATTTGGATATGGGCAGCATGGGCAACTTGGACATGGTGATGTTAATTCCAGGTGAGCTGGTAATTAAAGGACGTGATTGTGTATTGCTGTACTGCTGCATAAAAAGTGGCTAAATTTCTGTTTCTCTGTAGCTAGCAAGTGTGAAAACTCAAGTATTGTCCAAATAAAGTTCATAAGCTCTTGTTCTGCACTTATTCCTCATAACCCCCTTGATATAGAGACAGTAACAATACTGGTTTACTGTATAAGTAATTTGTTTAATACACAAAGGCTTCTGTGCATAGTTATTAGCATAGCTTTGATAATTGAGTTTGAAATGCTTGTCCCTTCAATTCTCCCTACATATATGAGAGAATGACATTGAAATCTCATTAAGATTTCATTATTTCTGTAAAATACTACATATGCAATAATTCAAATAGTATGATGTTGTAAACCTAGATTAGCCTGTTTCTGTTACACCGTCGACAGTAGTTCAGTTATGATAAAATCTCATTTTTGTTTATTATTAATGTCCAAAATTAAGTCACTAAGCTTGGGTCTCAGCTGCATTTTGTAGACACTTATTTTGGAAGTCAGCATGAGAGTGATGTGTGCTTTCTTTGCGGTCAATGGAAATAGAGAAGTCAACAGAGTGTGGAGAGCTATTTGACTAACCACCCACTGCTTATCTACTTCCAGTATGCTGAGTAGCTCTGTAAACTTTATGGGCTTGATCTCCATTGACTACAGTGAGAGCATAGACAATTAAATATAGGTGTCTAATGTGAAGCTCAATCTCATCCTTAGTGTCTTACCTACTCACTAAGTAAAAAATCAGTGTCCTACCATAAAAGGAAATGTAATAATGTTATTCTTTGGGCATGTACATATACCATATAACATACAGGAGAGGGGATTTTGAATAGTAGGAATCATTGAGGCTTTGTGTATGTCCAGTAATGCCCAGTATCCTTATGTAAAAGGCATACAGAATGGAGCATCTATGACCTGTCTTCAGTTCTGTCATTTCTCTTGTAGCAGTGAGATGAAAATTACTGAACATCTATCCTCCTAATCTCTTTGGAGACTTCCAAATCGTTTCTTTTGTCAAGTTTCTGAAGAAATCTTCATCATCTTAAAACTTTCATTGGATTCACTAAACAAGAGGGGGAGAGGGAAGGAAGAAAGAACATTTACTGGAAGTGTTACTTTGTATTGGCTGCTGTGCCTAATGGTAGTCCCTAAACTGTTACCCCTACTCAGTTTGCACTGGACTGGTGAATGCAGTCTGTGTTTCTGCCTATGGTAGAGCCATATCACAGATAAGTACTCTATTTTTCATTCCTGGAAATTCTTGGATACTTGTTCGAAGCTACAACTGCTTTAGCTGGCAATTCAAGTCACTACTAGAATAAGGCCAATTTCTGTCTTAAAGACTGAAGAGGTACAAACAGCAGTGGCATTTGTACTGGTAACTTACTGTCTCCTATTTCCAACTTTGATGAAATCACTTGGCTTTTCTGAAGGCATCGGAGCTATCTGCTGTATCTGTCAGAATTTCAGGCAGTAAACCCCATATCTGTTGCTTATTTAGACAGAAACTGGATGGAGACCAAATGTAGTTCCAAGTGAGATCCTAGAAGAGAACATGAAACATCCTGTGCCAAAGGATAGTGCTTGACCAGGCCTAGAAGCTGAGGAGGTACAAGCAACTTGGCACTGACCTTTGTATCATTCTACAACAGACCCTAGAGAGTGTCTGGAAAAAGCCTTGAAGAAATTTGGAGTATGTCCTGTGCATGAGAACTGGCTATAGTACTATATTGCTGTTTAGCACCATCATTCAAATGATAATTTCCTCATTGATGTACTTCTTTTTCCAGCTTTAAGTAGAGATCTCTCCTCTGTCCTCACAGTAAGGGATTCAGAGAAGGAAACAGGGAATCCTTATGCAGAGTTCCACCTCAGTTGGGACGCAGTGGTGCTCAGATGGCCAGCTCCAGCCAGGTCAGTGGTATGTCAGTCATGCAGTGTGTCACATTGCCTGTATTGACCTCAGGAAGACCATCATCTTCTGAATCCAGGAACTGATACTCTACTGTGTTTCTGGGAGAGAGAGAGAGAGAGGGGAGGAAAAAAAAAGGAAGTAATATTTAGGCAGCCTAGCTAGTATATGTAAATATGGGGGCCCCTGAGAACAAGAACTGTCAGGGAAAATGTAGGAACTCTCATTTTCATCTGAGGGAGCCATCTTCATTGCCAGATGAAGCAATGATGGAAGTTCCTTGGCAGCGATTGATGACTTATCCTTTCAGAGACTTCTGTCTTGCAGTGTAAAGATTTAGTAGTGAGACAATATTTCAAAAGTCTTGAAAATGCTTAACTGTTTTGAATTCCATGCACCTGTCCAGACATGTCTTTCTCCTTAATTAAGGGGATTCTGGACTCCTCTGTTAGAGGACGGTAAACACCACAAATTCTTCTTCCTACTTCAGTAGGAATGAGGCATATTACATGCCCTAGAAAGACTTCAGACTATTTTTTATGCACACAAGCAAACAAAACAGCAGATGAACAGGACGATGTGATTCTCAGTAAATCATTAATAGAACTAGATGGTGTGGAGGAACAAGCAATATGCACAAGGTGGTGTTATTTTTTTCTCCAGCAAAGACTTCAGCCATTCACAGATGGACCTCTTAAAAGTGCAAGTAATCTGGTTCCTGGGAGGCCATTTTTTCCATGTCAGTATGCTGGAGCCATTAAACTAGCCTGCGTAGGCTTTCTGTTGTAAAATCTACAGTGGCAGATGTTGATGAGCTATTCACTACATGAAGGATTTATCAGTCTGCTTATATTCTCCTCAAATTAAATGCTGGTGGATAGAAACTCACTGGAAGCAAGAAATGCTTTGCAGAAAAATAAGCAAAGGCCTGTTTGTTGCTGATGCTTCTCTCAAGAAGCTGGGACTTAAAACTCCAGGATCTTTCTGTTACTGTTCAAAATTTGCCTGCATTTCTTGTACAAACTGTTGACTTCAGCACTATGTTAGCAAGCACATGATCTGGCAGTCAAGCTCCAGAAATGGAACGAGTGAAGTAGGACAATCCTCATGTGATTTTGCTTCCAAAGGTTCAACAATAACATGGAAGAAAACTGAGCAGACCTTCCATGGACAGTCAGCTGTGTTCTATTAGAAGACAAAGCGTAGAGACTATATCCTATTAATATTGCTAGGAAAAAAATGTGTTCCATCATCTCTTTTTGATAGGACCGTTTTTCTAGGTGCATTGTCTGATTATTTTATTTCAACCGTGGAGTGCTAGTCTTATTTACATCTCTTCACCAAACTTCCAGTTACCTCTAAAATCTAAAAATTTCCATTTTCTTTTTAACTCCATACTGTCCAACTCTGCCTGCAACTGAGAGAAGTTACTACTGGTTTCCTTTTACCCACTACACAGTAACAGCCCATGGTGAACCTGAATGTACAGCACCACGGTCAGCTGCCTCAAGTGACATCTTCCTGGACCTGGCAGCCAGCTGTTGGCTGGATAAGTACCACGGACAGCGACTGCTCAAACAGTTAATGCAGGACGAGTTTTCAAAGACCACATCTGCTCCCAGAAATGCTTACCCTTCAGGATGGAAGAGGGTTTCGGTGCGGACTGCCAAAATACATTTGAACCTTCCGCAGGATCCTGAGTTAGCTGATGCATGTATATCTGCTGCTTTTCATTCAGCAATCTTATGTTTTCCCAAGGGATCTCAGGTTACTTTCTGTATAGTTGAGGTTGATCTTTTGTGATTGACCTGTGTCAAGTACTTGTGTCATATCCAGAAGCCAAAGAATCTGTGAGTTTGACACCAATGTGTCCTTCAGCTCCATCCCAGAAGAATACTTCTTGCTTTCTCCCATTCAAATGGAGAAACCCTGGTTATCAAAACTTTGTCAAAGAGTCTCTCAGACTCTTAAGTGTCTATGCTGAGCTTTTCAGTATTGAGTTTCAGAGGGATAAGGAAATACTCAGTAGTATCACAGGTTTTACATTTCATATACATCAGTCAAACTAGCTTACTGTATTTTTCCAAATCCCTCCTTTTATGAAGTGAAAACTATTTTTCTGTGATTTTATTTTATTTTTTTGATGTAGTTAAGTGTCTTAAGCTTTTTCCTGTTCATTTCTTTAGTTGATACACTGTAGTTGGCCATTCCGAAAGCTGGGTGATCTTAATAAAAGAGCTATTTAAAAGGATACCGTATTACATCTCTACATTAGTTGCTTGTTCCGATTTTGCTCTGCTGCTGCCAAGGGAATATCATACACAGCATTCAGATAACATTGCTGGTAGATTCAGTTGGCAAAACAGAGAGATAAATAGTTTTGGTGATAATAGCTTAGCTTTTATGCATCAAAGAGATGAAACGTTCACTTTTTTTTGTACAAACATAGGATTGATAATTCCGTGCCAGCAGCTATCATAATTTTGAGGGAGAGAAAGAAAACTTTAATACAAATATTTCCCTTTAACAGGAATGCTTTTGGATTAGTTCTTAACTATGTTTTGTTTCTGCTTCAGTGCCTTTTCGAGCTTCCTTAAAGTTAATGGGAGGCAAATGTAATGTTTCTTCTGTTTTTAAAATGTTTCATCATTGGTGCTGCTAAACTTTGCTCTATGTGTCTGTGTATAGTCTTACTGATGTCCAAACCCATGTGCCTATAGACCAACAAAGGCTTCTAAATTTATGAATGTCAAGTTGTGCATCCTCTACCAAATTTTATGCTGCCCTTCAGTCTCTCCATCTCCACTAGAATCACCCACTGGAAGCTACATTCACCACAAAGGAATAATTTCTTTCTGTATACCTGTGTTCCCCCTCCTTCAGGTCATCAACCTATCTTCATGCTGCATTCCTCTGTTCCACATTTCCATATGTTCACATCTTCCCATCTACCCTTCCGCTTTCCCTACTGAACACAAGGTGCCTCTCCTTCCTCCTACTTTCTCAACTTCTGTTTTACCTGCAATTCAGCCAAAATCAGAACATGCAGACAACCCATCTTCTTGCACTACACAGCTGCTAAACAATCGCTAGGTAACTGTGGGCTGACACTTTTTTTTTTTTTTTAATTCTAGCATAAGACAACCTGTTCTTATTTTAGATTAACCTACTTTTGAAAGTACATGTTTAAAATTAAGTTTAAATAGTGCTGCTGTTCTCTGGGGTCAGAGTTCCCAACCATAGAATTATTTCGGAATAACTTGTTCTTCAAATTCACAGTCTTTCTAAGTCCACAATAAATTTGAAGTCTAGGTAGACATTCATTATGGGATTCAAAGTCTGGTACAGTTCTTGCAGGCTCCTGTTCAATTTGTTGGGATTGAGATAAAAATTTTAGTTTGAGTATCTCATACTTCTTTCTTTTTAACTTTTCTGATATTTCTATTCCAAGTCATCACTTAAAGTTTTCCTTTTTTGCTTCTTGATCATCCTGTTGGGGTTTTTTTCCTTCATTTTTACTGGAATAGGAAATTTATTTTCTTATACCTGTCCATATTTGGGAGGCACATGGATTAGACTTTTTCAGATCTTTCTGGAAAACAGTTAGCAGAGGTTTGTTCTTTCTTGAGTCTGTAAGTTTGATGGAGAGCAGTTTTTTATTGCCTTATTCTCCATAAGAAAGCTGATGGAGGTGGGTAGACCCTCTCTTTCTTTTATAATTCCTTAGACAGTGATCTCAGGAGGGCAGTATCAATATTGCTTCTGGTAATTGTACTAGGGTACCAACCATATAAGGCTTTGATTGCTTCATAATGCAAACAGGTTTTTTTAAGTGCTTAACCAGCATCCTTGCAACAGAATTTTTTTACTGCTACAGTTCATAGCAATATATTTTATATACATGCATATATACACACACATATTTATTAGTGTAACTACAGTAACATTAATGTAATCCTACAATTATACATTAAATTAACCATTTTTATTCTATGCTAATTTCTGAGTTTAACTGAAGAGAGAGTACTTGATCTGATCGCTGTAACAAGAGGGCATAAACTTAAATATCTGGTACAGTCTTTCAGACCTCTGTTCATTTAATATGTAAGATGTTGCTTGATTCTGATTCCATATAGTATGTGAACATAGTGAATATATTTCACTATGTGATTGAAATCCTTATAATACTAATGTATGTGTTAAATGTTGCATAAGCATATTTTGATACAAAATTAATTTATTTTGATATAGGGGATGTCCCACTTTGGTGCAAGCATTACCAGGTCCTAGTACACAAGTTACTGCTGGGAGCAACCATACAGCTATTCTCTTAATGGATGGCCAGGTTTTCACATTTGGAAGTTTCTCAGTAAGGAAATCATAATATTTACTTACAGGAATAAGCTAGTAGTTAATGTATTGTTCAAAGACCTTTCAGAACTTGTTATACTTGCTCATATAGAATTACTCATGACTTCTGCATGTCTTTTGTGTCTGCTATGTTTAAAAATGTGGCCTCTAATATTGTTGTGGTTAGAAAAGCATGATGCCAGAAATTCTTGATGGTTTTTATATTTTAATGAAGATGGTGATTTAAAACTGGGTTATTTTATAAGGTGCACCAGTTTTCTCAAACTTACTGTTATAAGCTCGGTTGCAAATAAGTACCTATTGCATATTCTATTACCTATCTGCATTCATTAGAAAAAATAAGTGTCCTGTTTTCTTTCATAGAAATGGCAATGAGTTGCAGAAGTTATGCTTATACTTGAGGGGAGATTATTGCTCAGTATAACACAGCATAACTCTGCTACTCTTCTTCAATATCTTCATGGCGTATATTCTCCTATGTCCATGTGGAATCCATTCTTATATTCACTGAATAAGCACTTCAACATCGTTTAGTTCCTCTTCATCCTGACTTTAGGCCTTTGTGCCTCCTTGTCTTTGCAAATACCCCGCTCACTGCAATCTCTCCAGAGTCATCTGTTGTTTGTGAGTTCCCACTAATGTCCTTTTGGCAAAAGCTAGAGTATAGGTATTGAGCTATTTTTATATGCTTTAAAAACTATGTACTGCCAAACACAACAGGAGAGAAATTGCACCTTTTGAAATCTTTTTACAAAAAATAAAAAAAAAAAAAGGCGAAGACTGAAATTTTAGAAGTGGAAAATCATGTTTTGAATTAAAAGTGTGCCACAAGATGGCTCTTCGATTAGGTAATATTTTGTTGTTTTTCAGACTTTTAAGAGCTTTGATGTCCATGTATTTGTCAAAAGTGACTTGGGCACATAAAAGTTTAAGCTTTGTTGACTTGCAGTGAAACTTGGCTCCTGAAAAAACAAGTTCACTCTTAGAAATAGGATTTAAAAGCCTGTCTGTTGACTGAGGTTTTTTTCTTTTTCTAAAAGAAAAAATAAATTTAGACCATATTTAGACCCACCTGTTCTATGCATCTGGTTTTAATATTGTAATGCTTGAAAGTTTGTTGAAAGCTTCGTAAAGTCAAGACAGGCTCAAAAGCAAGCATGTTTCTTGAAAATGTCTTCACTAAGTTTACTTAACATACAGTATTATGTAGAAAGAGAGATGAGTAACATGCTGGACAGAGGGTATTTGCTGTACATGCCTGTTTTTTGTCCCTTACCATTTTAAATAAAAAGTTACCTTGACTTCATTAGCCTGCAATGAATTTCCTTTGCCTGAGTGAGATAGATGCAGTCTGAACAGGTTTATTGCAGCAGTTCTTACTACATACTTAGGTACAGTATAAGAACTGTTGGTTCATCTCTCAGTAACCTAGTACATAGGAGATAAGGCTTAGGTCTCCAGGTCAGGTTGTTAATGAGCATATGCAGAGGTGCTTGCTTAGGCACTTTATGCTCTTTTTAGCTCAAGTTTGATGTGCTAATCGATTTCTAGGTACTTTTAAGAGGTATTTGCTCTGTAAGACTTACAGTCCATATAGGTTCAGAAATGAGTGGAATTTAGACTGTCTGAATCTGAACGTAGATCCTTCATCCCCGCCCCGCCCCCCCCCCCCTTAATTCATTCCTTGTTTAGCACTGAAGTTATTCGGATATTGAGTATTGAAGAGGAATAATACTTTTATATTTGATTCTGAAGATGGAAAGGAGGGTTATCCATCATGGAGAGTTTGAGTTGTGTTAAAAAAAAAAAAAAGTTCACTCAAAAACCTAACCGAATAGGGAGGAAAATATCTGTCAATAACTTGTTCCTTGTATTTAAATGTGTAATGCTTCACTTAGAGTAGCCATTGCTTTTTGAAGTTAATTTTGTGGTAAACTATCTCTTCCAGATTACTGATTTTGTATGTTGAAACTATCGAAGTAACTTGTTCATCTTTGAGACTTATTGTTACTGTTACTTACTAATTCTTGCATTCTCTCTATAGAAAGGTCAGCTTGGTAGACCAATTCTGGATATGCCCTACTGGAATGCAAAACCAGCACCTATGCCTAATATAGGCTCTAAATATGGACGCAAAGCAACATGGATTGGAGCGAGTGGAGACCAGACTTTTCTCCGGATCGATGAAGCTCTCATTAATTCTCATGTGCTTGCTACATCAGAGATATTTGCAAGCAGGCATATAATAGGCAAGAACTCTTCTATAATATTTTAAATGCTTATAGAAGTATTGGAGAAAAAATAGCTTTGGTAACGCGAACAATAGAGGAGCAACAAGTCAAAAATGTGAATGGAGGGAATTAAAATATTTTGACTTTCTAGTTATACTGCAGATGGTGATCCTAGCTCCTTTAGAAATTAACTTTATTAAAAATAAGAATGTAAAAGTCTAAATTTTTCTTGCACTTAAATCTTACTACGGTTTATTTTTTGCTGTAGCAGTATATCTGTTCTTCCCTACTACATTAATGCTTCATGCATAGAAAATGCTATGTAATGAGTGGAGTCTTCATGTTTTTCTGCTCTTTTTGCTCCTTGATCTAGGTTTGGTACCAGCTTCAATATCAGAACCTCCTCCTTTTAAATGTCTTCTGATAAACAAAGTAGATGGCAGTTGCAAAACATTCAATGATTCTGAGCAGGAAGACCTTCAAGGTTCTGGTGTGTGTCTGGATCCTGTCTATGATGTTATTTGGAGGCAAGTGTGGATTATAGATATTAAAGTCATAGTATAGAAATCTTTTTTAAAATATTTTGGGAGGCTGGAGATTTGATTATGCTCATTTCTCTCATAAATGAAAAACAATTTTTAGTCATCCATGTATCTTTTTTCACATTTTTTGGATGATTTCTTCAAGTAAGCCCAAAACAAACATTTCTTGCCCGATTTTTTTTAATTTCTTTTCTTTTTTGCATCATTCTCGTTCCAGTCTCATGATGTTTGGGGGACCCCAATCTATTCTGCTTATTTACTCTTTTTATCCTTCCCTTACTTTTCTCCATCTACTTAACACTTCATTGAATAATTTTCTTGCCATATCCAGCTTCCACAACCTTGTGTCTTAAATCTTCATCCTTCTCTCAGGTATTAGTGGTTAAGACTTGAATAGGAGAAGGGGTGGAGTATTCTTTTCAGTTCTCACATGTTGGGAGGTCAAAATAAAGATACTTATTTAGATGACAGACATTCAAATTACGGTTGTATTTATTTCACATTCCTTGGGTGGTTGCTTTCAGTGGAGTCTTTGAGCAGGCGTTCTAAAACAGAATCGTAACGTATAATTCTTCTATAATGATTTAAAAGCTATGTTAGCCAGGATTTGGGAGAGAAATTTGAACTGTCATGTGAGTGCAAGTGATGGATGATGTTTAAACTGTTTGAAGACTTAGGCAAAACAAGAATAATCACTTACAGTTAGAATAAAGCAGGGAACCAGCTAGTCTGCATTCATCTGGAAAGATAGTATCATGTAGGATCATATCTTTAAAAGATCATTGTGTCCATAGGCTACTTGCATCCTACTTTGAATGTCTTCATCCAAAATTGAGATTCAAGAACTTAATAGCCGCTTAACATTAAAGTATGCGTATTTGCTAGGCGTGTTCCTGTATGACGTCTGAAGTTCCTTGGATGGCTGTAGTTCTGCATTGTGCACATCCCCAGGATTGTTTGAGTCTCATTAGCTAGGTACCAGTTCTTACTTAAATTATGCCGAGATTTGAAATAAGGAGTACTAGCACCCACATCCCTTAAAGCTCTCGGTCATGTTATTATCAGCATGATTAAACACACTGAAAGACTCAATTTGTGAAAAATGCAGTTATCGATGGCCATGGGAAAGCAGCAAGTTGCAGGGGAGAAAAGGTGATGACACTCAAATTGAAGTAGCACGCTAAAATGGTTATTCAGCTTGAGGAATTTCAAAGTCACATGTTAAAGATATTGTTATGGGTAAAAATGGGTTGAGGAGTTTTATTGTCTTGCAAAATTTTGGGGACTGTAGAACTAAACCTAGAGCTTAAATACTTAACTGAAGAATGGATTCTTGGTGTCTTTGCAGATTTACTTCTGTATTCCATTCTTATATCCCATTCTTGTTTACTAGAAAATATTAAAACAGTCTAAAGAAGAGACATGTTAAAGAATATGCATATTAGTAGTGAAGTATTTGGTATATTAATTATTATTTCTGGGCATTTTTATTCATGCCTATTTAAATGAAGGGGGCAGTTTCTCTGTACAGAGAGACAGCGTTCTTGATTACATAGATTTTAAAAATTTTCTTCACAGCTTTGTGACTTTTTCAGGTAGTAGTGAAATTCAAGTGGTTAAATAATTTTGTGTGTGTGTGTATAAACTGGCACATTGCTAACTCGTTGAAATCCTGAATACATATGGTGTCCTAAAATATTTTTAGTTAAAACTATTTCTTTCTCTGTTAGTTAGACCATCTTAGCCCCATTTGGATTTTTAGTACAGTGTACCAAGTGAAAATTCCTTTTGTGCCTATTCAGGTCACTCCCATAGGCCTATGTCTTCTAACTGTTTCTTCCTTTCACATCGTAATATCAAAGACTTCATTTTGTTCGTTTTCTTTTTCTCCATGTTAATCTATAGTATAGAAGGTCTTTGTATTCCCTTGTTTATGCTGCCCTTTTCTATAATCCCTTAAAAACTCATAAGGTGATGTTATCCATTTTTAAAAGCCCAAACAAAATATGTTGGATTTCTCAAGATCTTTTTGCTCTTATTTGAAGGTGAGTAACCCTTTTACTTTCACTTGGCTTCTTTATAATTTTTGAGCACATCTGCCATTATATCTAGTACTTTGCTAGTTACTTCATGCTTCTTAATAGATTATACCGTTTTAATATTTATAGGCTTTGAAAAGTGTCTAACATTTTCTGAAATTTGTAAACCTATGACTGTTTGACTTGAAGTACAATATGAATGTTTTTGTATCTTTCCATTTGCTAGTGTGTTAAGCTAGTAAAGTTTATATGTATTTGGTGTAACGATGTTCAATTTTAAGAGTTTGTACTAGCAGATCTACATTTTACATTAAATAGCTTATAAAATTTAATTATCAGTTAGATTTTTGTATTTTTTTTAGTAGGTAAAAAGGTTTTTTTTTTTACTCTGTTTTGTCTTGCTCTAGGTTTCGACCAAATGCTAGGGAACTGTGGAGTTACAATGCAGTAGTTGCCGATTCCAGACTTCCCTCAGCTCCAGACATGCAATCCCGGTGTAGTATTTTGAGTCCAGAACTTGCTCTACCAACAGGTTCCAAAGCTCTAACCACCAGATCTCATGCAGCTTTGCACATTCTAGGTATACATTTATAGTTGATGAGTCAGAAGCTTAGATGAAATAAAGAAACATTACTTAATGTATAAATGAAATGTAATCTAACAGCTTTCTGACTTTTTTGAGTTAAAATTCTATTTTGTAATCTTTCACCATTGCTCTTAACACTTATGATCTGGCTGATATGCATTAATTTTAATCAAAATAGTTATCTTCTGCCATCTTAATGATGCTAGAGGATTTTAGAGTTCTGATGGAACCTGCTACTAGAGGTCAGCATAATAAAGTAAGAGACCTTCCTAGATGATCTTTTTGGACAGTCTGCAGAATAAAGTCAGTACTGTTAAGTTAACCTGGAGTCTCCAAAAGACAGGACAAAAGTGCTCTTAAATAAGCTATTTTTATTTTAAAGTAAATGCAATATCTAAAATTAGAATTTACTCTTTGCAGTTTTGTATAATGGAGCACTAAGAGTAATATGATTTCCTTTTGTACTCTAAAAAGCCTACCAAAACAAAAAATAATCCCACTGTGTTCATGTATAAACTGGCCATATGCAACTATACCCAATGCTTCAAAGCACAGCTTTGGAAGTTATTTTAGCTCGCTTACTCACTGATCGTGATGAGTGATCAGTTCCTTGTCCTGCTCCCTTCATTGTGTGTTAGAGATGTGATAAATTTTAACTTGAACGGTATTTTTTTGTGTCAGAGTAAGGCATGTTAGGTACCCATGTATGTGAAACAAAATGCCTTTTGTGAAGGCTCTCAAATCTGCGCATAATTCAGTTACTGCTTCAACTCTTTATTGGTAATACAGGAAATGTAAAAAGGGGAAAAAAAAAAAAAGGAAGGCGTTGATGGCAATTTATTTACCATTGGAAAAGTTGCAAAGCAGATTTAATCACATTTCTTGGTTATTCTGGAAAATGAATAAATTAAATGAAATCAATTTTCAATAGCGAACTTTGAGATTCTACAGCAGTGACCCCTGACCTAATCAAAGCTATAATGATATTCAATAGCGTGTGTGTGGTTTAGGGACAAGACAGGTTGCTTTGATCTTTTTAACTAGTATTCATTTCCATTTCACTGATTATAATCAACAGTAAGAAATTTTGAGTTCTTTTTGGTTTTGCTTTCTTTTAGGTTGTCTTGATACTTTGGCTGCTATGCAGGACTTAAAAATGGGCGTGGCGAATACAGAAGAAGAGACTCAAGCAGTAATGAAAGTTTATTCTAAAGAAGACTATAGTGTTGTTAACAGATTTGAAAGTATGTGCACAGTAAAATTTTATAGCACAAGCTGATCAGGCTTGTGGAATAACGACTAAGATAGATTAACTGTATTTTTGTTGGGTTTTTTTCTGCAGGTCATGGAGGAGGCTGGGGTTATTCAGCCCACTCAGTAGAAGCTATTCGCTTCTGTGCTGATACGGATATTTTGTTAGGTGGTCTTGGTCTTTTTGGAGGTAGGGGTGAATACACTGCTAAAATAAAGGTAAGTTTTTTGGTTTTGTTTTAAACAATGTTATGTCTCAAAATCAGAACTTTAGAAATGCCACCTAAAACCATGATTACTTTTATTTCTTGATGAATAAGTGGTTTACTGTATATTAAAAGCATTAGTAGTAGAACTAGAAGAAGGCTTCTCAGTCAGAAGTAATGAACCTTATGCAGGTAAGGTGGGTTAAGTACAGATCTGAGAATTACTACTCTGAATTGTCAAGAATTGGCCCATTCTTACCTTCACTAAATGCTATGCCATCTTACAGGTGTCTTGAGCAGATATGGTAGTGGGTCGAATGGTTCTGTGATCTATTTACGCAAAGCTCAGAGGTCCAGCTGCAGAAAGTTAGTGTTGTGGGCTTCAAGTTAGAATCACGTCCTGTGTCAGGATACGTGAGGGACTGCTTCTTAAAAACAGAAAAAGAGTGCTTATCAGTAGCTGGAATTCCTTTGGGACCAGCTGAGCAATTTACTTCCCACTGTCCCTGCTACTTCTTTCTCAGGCTGCTCTCTGGATAGCTTCTCAGCTGGGATTCTTCAGCTGAGAGTGAATGGCACCAAACATACTTAACTGCGCTTTGTGCCAAATGTAAGGATGGTTAGGGCTGGAGCCTGTGCGCTGATTTTGAATAAATAAATAAATAAACCTGGCTTTGGATAAAAAAGCTTACATAAACACACAGTGTGATGACAGAACTCTGGTTTCTGATAAGTAGCTTCTATTCCTGCATTTAATAAAGATTTCAGAAACTCCCTGAAAGACATTGTAAATGAAGGATCTAATATCTGTCTGAGATTTATGTTAGATGTGTATATTCGGAATATGTTATTGTTGTTACTTGTCATTTAGTGGGTTATTGAGTTTTCTTTTTCTATTTTCAGATAAGTAGGTATTAAGGTTTGTTTTAGGGAAATGGATGGCATGTGCTTAGCAGTAACATTTGCATAAGACAACAGGAGATCCAAAATAAGTAATTGTACTTTATTCTAGTTTAACACGACTGAGAATTGCAAATGATTAAGGAAAGCCAAGAAACTTAACAAAAAAAAAGCATGACTAATGTTTAAATACTAAAGGTAGTAACGCCATGAAAGCACTGTAGTGTAATTTTTTCAGTTTGTTTCTGGTTGTCTAGGATTAGCTTATAGCCAAGATAAGATTTGCCAGTCCTACCACAGATAAACTGTGTATTAAATAGGTGTTTGCAAGAGTCATAGACATGTATTGTAGTCCTTTTTCAAACTCATCAAACTGTAGAAATTATTTTTGACTGAGTAAGAAACCCAAGTTCTTTTGAAAAAGTTATCATCTGTCCTAGTCACCAAATGTTTATGACGCTATTGACTAGCTCTGCTAAACAGTCAAGCTGTCCCTTTCCAGAGAAGTTGAGTATATCTTCAGTGCATTTCGATCTGTGACAGAAAGTGTGCACCTTCTGCCCAACTTTGCCTTTTTAGATGGTCTGCATTTGACTTGCCTGCAAGATTTAGGGAGTTTCTCCACTTAAGAATATATCTGGGCATAAGGCTGGGAGGTCAGTGTCAATTGCTATTTTTTAACAGTTAATGATATTACAAAATCCTGATTTCCAGATGGGAATTTGCCTGTCAGTGGTAGTAACTAGCTATTATTTTTGGGAAGGGGAAAGAATAGTAATAGACAGTTTCCAGATTGCCAGGCAGGAAAAAGCGGTATTCTGAGGTTTCTGACACCTAAGACGTATTTTTACCTTTTTTCTTACTCCACCAGTTGTTTGAATTGGGTCCAGATGGGGGAGACCATGAGACTGATGGAGACCTTCTTGCTGAAACAGATGTCTTAGCATATGATTGTGCTGCTAGGTAAGATGTTTTCCTTACCTACTTCTTGATCTTTATTTTTACTTTCTTCATACACATTTTAAAATCACTTTACATATCAACAGAGATGATCTGCGTCATTAGAAGTTTGTAGCAAGTGATGTAAAACTTACACTCAAACAAAGTGTGTTGGATAAAGTAGTAAAACACCAAAGATCTCACCAAGCCATTATGGTACTAAATTAAAAGAAGGAAAAATCATCTCACACTTGCTCTTGTATAAATCAAGGACAAATCCCATATTCCTGAGATGAGAAGACAAAACGTTCAAGCAGCTCTTTTGAATACTTCTATACGAAGGATGCTTTCAAGCACAAATGGGTATTTGCATTAAACAACTCATCATTAAACTTATTGCAAAACGAAATTATCATAACCAAAAGAAGGGTTATTGTGCTTCAGCTTGTTAGAATACAAGCAGTT
The DNA here is from genome assembly GCF_018139145.2 of Gymnogyps californianus. Taxonomy (NCBI): domain Eukaryota; kingdom Metazoa; phylum Chordata; class Aves; order Accipitriformes; family Cathartidae; genus Gymnogyps; species Gymnogyps californianus. Next base: position 46,568,775 of record NC_059471.1, on the reverse strand, counting down.
ATTGCTTGAAAGATTTTGTACATATGGATGGGGTTAGACATGTTTTAGCTGCTTTTTCATTCCCTTTTATGAAATAATTTAGCATTCAAATCATCCATGACTAATTCTTTTAGGGTAAATTCTTATGTATCTATACCCCTAAATATATATTCTATTACTTTCTTAAATATTCCTGTGTAATTCTTAAGAATTTCTGCATAAGGTCTTGGCATTTACAAAAAATTTCTGAAATTGAGTTAAAAGAATATAATTAATATTTGCAGTATTTTGTATTAAATGTAATTGGGTTTGTGCATGTTAATTTAACTTAATCTATCCTTACTCTGTTTGGCATTTGATACCTGATTGTTTCAAAATGCAAGATCAAGCTAGACTTAGGCATTTGTAAGTCCTTCTGAATTATTTTCTTAATTACTACAATATTTTTCAATGAAATATTCTAAAATTTTGAATATAGATACTTGAGATTAATAATTTAATTCCATTAATTTTTTATTTTCTTTTATAAGCAGGGTGTAATTTGTTAAAGATTAATGTAAAAACTAATTCACACCTATCTTTTTCAAAATTTACTTCTCCCAGAGAGAAGTATGCAATGATGTTTGATGAACCAGTACTCCTACAAGCTGGCTGGTGGTATGTAGCCTGGGCAAGAGTGTCAGGACCTAGCAGTGATTGTGGATCTCATGGACAGGCCTCTATTACTACAGATGATGGGTATATTTTTTTTTTTCTGTATTTTTTTAATGCAAAAGAAGAGATCTAATATTACTTGAATAATAATTGGATTATTTCTCTTTCAGTGTTGTATTTCAGTTTAAAAGTTCCAAGAAATCAAATAATGGTACAGATGTTAATGCAGGGCAGATCCCGCAGTTACTATACAGGTAATATTTTGCCCTTTATTTGGAACAATTTATTGACATGTTTTTTAAACAGAAGCACTGTTGAAGTAAGCATATGTGTCATGAAATTATTATTGTATTAAGCTAAGGAAATCAGTACCTGAAAAATGTAGGGAAAACTTAGTGTCTTTGAAAAAAGTAATAAATCCATTATACCAACATTTATTTCTTTGCAGTTTTTCTTGCAGTCATTCTTCACATATTATGTTCTGAGACTCTCATTGAGTTCTGTAGAGCCTCATGATTTCATCTAACAAGCTTCATTTTTTTTTGCTAGTTGGGAAGTATTCTATTTACTTCCTCAGTTTAGGAGCAGTGTACTATCAAACAGATTATTTTAATGAAGAAAAAAACCACAACAAATTGTGCTTTACAATAAGTTACCATAAATTTATTATTCCCATGATAATTGTTATTTAACTGTTTTAAAAAGCAAGAACTCTTTCACTGTATTGCTAATATATTTTTCAGATTTCCTCAGATGTATACAAGATATGATTTTTATTTTTTTTAATATATATATATATTTCCCCCCCGCCCCCACGTTGATTCTGAAGCTTGGAATTTCTTCATACCAATTCTCTTGCTATGTCCTTTCTAAGCATGTCCTTTTCAGGGTCCCTTATTAGAACAGCTCCCTCATGCCGGTAAGCTTTGTGTCCATAGACCCCTATCTCTCCAGAGGAAGGTTTCACTTTGACTGATGCACATAAAGTCCTGGCATTAACCTGTTAATCGTTTGGGTGATTTCTATGGAGAGATAGCCAAAGACAAACAAGCCTTGGGGCCTCTGAAGGAAGGATATGGCTGAAGAACCATGAGTGGCACAAAAGGAGAGGTGCTGCAGTAACAGATGCTGCCTGTTTTTTACCTCCACAAAACTAGTGTTCTTTAAGGAATAACATTTCTAGTCTTAAAAATGTCATCTGACGAAATACAGTAAGTACTTGTAATAATTTCATATGTAATTAAATCTTGACTTTATTATCAATTGTTACAATTCGGGCAGTTGAACAGAGTTCAAGATATTTGATTACTGGTCTAGAATGATTAGGAACTGGAGGAAGTTATGCTGAAATTGAACATTTTTCGGATAATTACCTTAAACTTTTCTTCCGCTTTTGTTCCACTTGAACAATACAAACAGTAAAAACTGCTAAAAGTAAAAAGTGCAGATTTCAAGTCAGTTCTTAAATTGTTCTTCCAGGCTGCCAACAAGTGATGGCAGTGCATCCAAAGGAAAACAGCAAACCAGTGAACCTGTGCATATTTTAAAGAGATCTTTTGCCAGAACTGTCTCAGTGGTGAGTATTATCAAGAATCTTCTGTGTTTCCTGCAAGTTCACTCATACTTAGAAAACTGAAAGACATACATGTGGAAATAACTAATGATTTTTTTTTTCTGTCTGCTTTATCAAGCAGAAGTTAGGTGCACTGATATATAGAATATTGTATTTTTTTACTTTTTCTGAAGATTTCAGATGTAAACTTAAAGCTAAGCTAAGGTTGGTATTGACCTGAGGATGAGGGCCTAGAAATGCATTTGTTTACAAGGTTGAGCTACTTAGTTTTGGGATTTTTTAGGGGGGTGTGGGGTTGAGTTCGTACTTACTGGTTGTGTTCAACATACAAGCCTTAGTCCCTGACAAGAAATTAATATTAGCAGGCTTTTTAGAGTTTTGAGGGAGCTTTACTATATGCTCTCTTCCATGGCTTTTAAATTACTGTTCTTAATTAGTCATTGGTGAGATTCATCTTCCCCTTGGATGTATTCCAATATACATTGAGGACCAGATAGCATTTAATTAAACTTTGATAAGCTGAAGTAAGGAGTATTAATAGGCACAGTGAACTGCAACTATTAATAGAAGATACTCTGCAGTTCTTCACACTACAAGGAGATTAGTCAAATTTTGAGGAATACTGCATTAAGTTGAAATGCAATATTACCATGCAGGATAAGGCCAATTGCATCTTCATGTTTTTGAAGTACAGTCCCCTCCTTATCTGTTACAAGCAATGATTATTTTATTTTCAGTTCCGTCCTGGTTTATATTTTATACTGCATTACATGTACCATCAGTGTTCTCAACTGATAGTTACATTGAAGTTATTGCCTCCATATGGACACTGGCAGTCCAATTTTCTTTACCAGCTTGCTTTCTCTCATTTATGTATTCTCCATTTCTTCAGTATTCTCTAATGATCAGGATGATCTTCTCCTGTTCAGGTTTCTTCTAGAAATGTATTGTCTCCATGATTTGCATTTTTAGTAATCATATTATCAACGTATTAATAGCTACTCTTAATATATGTTTGCTTAAAAATACTTGTATTAAGCTATGAACTCCTATGGCTTTTAATATTTCACATTGTATCCTCCCTCTTTGTTATCTTGCTGCTGTTATCCCTCACCATGAATCTGAATTGGGATAAGAGGAGAGTTTTGGCTTTCTGGAGCATTAGGCATTTTATAACTAACTTTGAACAATCAGCTTGATTGTTGCAGCTTGAAGGTATACCTGCAGCTTGAAGGTATTTGATACCAAATACTTGTAGTTTGCCTTCTGAGGTGCAACTTTATGAAACTATCAACCACATTTAATAATAGTAGAAACAAATTTTTGGACAAACAAAACTTTTTAAATCCTCAAATTTCTTGTGGACTATTATGTGCTTCTGTTGAACTTTGAAATACTGTAAATGTGATATGGTTCCCATGATCTTGCAGATCATAACTGTTTAAAAACAAAGCAAAGACAGCCCTGATAAGTCTTGACTATTATGACATGAATGTATTCTGTTAAAAGTGTAGGTATTATGCTATTGATAAGCAGAGGAAGCAAGTAAAATTTACTGAAAAATCTGTATTACAGGTGAATACAGTTGTTTTTAAATAACTGAGGCTTCCACACACATAATATTATAACATATGTTATAAACTGCTTTTAGCATGGTATTACAGTGAAGTGTTCCCTAAATTCTCAGTGCTCTTTTTTATTCTCAAGCAAATAGGATTTGTGTGTTGTATGGTAGATGTGTATAGACATAAATATGTTTTCATAATAAACGTGGGTATGGATGCTATTTGCTTTTCATCTTATACTGATGCTGAAAGTTCATTTTTTGTTTCTAACACAAAATCTGTCTTCTGTATCCTTCATACCCTGAAATAGGAATGCTTTGAATCTTTATTGAGCATTCTTCACTGGAGCTGGACAACACTGGTGCTGGGAGTTGAAGAACTTCGTGGACTTAAAGGATTCCAATACACTGCTACTCTTTTGGATTTAGAAAGGTTACGTTTTGTGGGCACTTGCTGCCTGAGGTTGCTGAGGGTCTACACCTGTGAAATATATCCAATATCAGGTATTCCTCTTAATTCACTTGTTCCGTATTTATCAGCAAATAATAATCTACAGGACATTCAAAATTTGATTTAAGTATTCATGTAGGATATGCTGTAAGATGAAATTGTTTATACAGGTGGTTTTATTGGAGCAATTAAAAGACTTTCTGTCAGAAATGGGATATTTGCAATTATCTGCATAACCAAGCATCCAACACCACATGTTTACGCTGTAACTTGTGTGTATTTTAAAGTTAATCTCTTGTTTGGCTTGACAGTTGAGGAGTTCTGGACTATTTGTATCTTCTTTTTTCCCATTTCTGTACATAGTAGCTGCTTTGGTGTTGAGCACAATTTAAATTTGAAAGACAGTATCTGTTTCTCATGCCTGTAGTTTAACAACGCTCATATTAAAATGCAGTATATATTATGAAAGACCAGAAAATTGGAAGTTTCCTGATGTTCAGGTTTCTTCGCTGTAGTTTAACACCTTTCACTGTTTTCCTTTTGAAATTAACTTCTCTGAATATAGATGCATCAATGTTGCTAAATTCTAGTTGTTTTATTTGCATGTAAAATGTGCATTTTAATATGAAAATGTTCCATTTATTGTACATTTGACACTCCTCTTTGTGTAACCTAGCTACAGCTAAGGCAGTTGTAGAAGAAACCAGCAAACTAGCAGATTGCATTGGAAAAACTAGGACCTTGCTGAGAAAAATTTTATCTGAAGGAGTTGATCATTGCATGGTGAAGTTGGACAACGATCCACAAGGATATCTCAGTCAGCCTCTCAGTCTTTTAGAAGCTGTTCTTCAGGAGTGCCACAATACATTCACAGCTTGCTTTCATTCGTTTTATCCAACACCGGCTCTCCAGTGGGCATGTCTTTGTGACTTGCTGAATTGTTTGGACCAGGTACATTAAAATGGCACAAGTAAATATTACACCTTAGCTTGCCCTTTTGCTCAAAGAGAAGCCAAGCAGTATTTAAAACCTTTATTCCTTTTTTGTGTTTATCCTGGTTTGCAACTTGAATTCTGCTGTGGGTTGTTTTTTTTAATAATTGGGTTTTGGTTTAGTTGTTTTTTTTAAAAAGTGTCCAAGTTCAACAAGAGCCTAGGAACTTCTGTCTCTCTCTGGGACAGTGAAGAAAATGTGTGGTGCTGGTAACTGTCAGCACCTGCTTTTTCAGTGTTGAGGCCATGCCTTATATCTGATTACTCTTGCTGCACGTTGCTTAGGAGCATACATGTGGCATTTTTTGTACTCATCACTAATACTTGAGTAATTTCTCATTATTAAATATTACAACAGTGCTCTGATCCAGCAAAGTACATGGGAAACTGGCAATATTATTCTATAATCAACAACTTTCTTCTAAGTATCTTGCTTATTGTGAATGAGCATCCCACATCTAAACAGTGTAGTTGCTTGCTTTGATTGCAGTGAGATGTAAACAATTTGCTTCTTTGCATGAAAAGTCATTTAGCATATAAAAATTGAAAGAAGAATCAGTTCTTTACTATATAATTCTAATTAAATTGGTTGATTAATTATAATAAGTGCTTTGTCTTCAAAGGGTGCCATGATTTCAAAAGTAATTTTAAATGGGTTTATTATTTTAAAACATGTCAACCAACAAGATTTAATTACTCCAATTTAAAAGATCTAAATGGAAGCTCCTGAGAGAAGATAATGTAAAATTCACAGGAAAGCTAACAGTAAATGAAATTCTTTCTCTAAATTAATTTTATAATTACTATAAAACTGGAAAGTTCCTTTCAAAAGTAGTTTCTCCCTCATTTACTCTGAATGCAACGGTGCCATTCTATTAATTTCTTTTTATGTTTTTAGGACATTCAGGAAGCAAACTTCAAAACCTCCAGTAGCCGGCTTCTTGCTGCTGTTATGTCTGCTCTCTGCCATACTTCAGTAAAACTGACCTCTATCTTTCCGATTGCTTATGATGGAGAGGCGTTGCTGCGATCAATGGTTAAACAAGTCAGCACTGAGAATGACTCTGCTCTGGCCCATCGTTTTCCTCTTTTGGTTGCACACATGGAAAAACTTAGTCAGGTTAGGATATATTCTAAAAATCTCACAACTTGTTTTACTTTACAACAAAAAGCAGTTATGTAAGTTGAAGTTTTAGCTTTATAAGGATGTAGCTGAATTTGCCTGAGTGTTTTCTTTCTAAAAGGCTTTTTTCAGAAACTTATTATTTTATCCAGTTTTCATCTTTTGGTCTGAAATATTCCAATTATTTCTTGTTTGGAGAATGTCTGAGCAAAAGTTATTCTTATTTATTTTGGAATATTAAATTGGCAGAAATACAGTTTGGAATTGTCTTCCGTTGCATAGTGTTTCCTGCAACAGTTTTTCAGCTTTTCACATCATCACAAGAATGAACATGTGGATAGATTCAGTGTTTCAAGGAAGAGTCAACACAGCTTTGGTAATAAAAAGTCATGTCTCAAACTGGAGTTTTTAAAGGAGTCAACAAGCAGGTGGACAAGGGAAGCCTAGTTCATATAGTTCTATCAAAGGTTATTAAACAATTTCCTAATCAAGGGCTCTCAAATGCTGTGTTTTTGCAGTTCTGTTATTCCAGAATAGATTTACAGGAATGAAAAAGGTAAAGATGATAATCAAAGATATGGCACTACTAAACGGTATTCTTCACTTTAGAAGGCAAGAGGGGTATGATCTTATGAAATTATGAATGATGCATGAAAGGTAAATAAAGGATAATTGTTGAGTCTTCCAATACCAAAAGTTTTGAGCAACCAGAGACCTTGGCAAAAGGTAAGTTCAGCAATCAGAAGATTGCTGTTCTTCATAAAATACACAGTTAAGCTGTGCAACATATTCCTGCAGGCCATTATTATGCTAAAAGCTTTCACAGACTTAGAAAGCATCTGCACAAATCAATGAAGAAAAAAAATCACCAAAAGCTATTAAATGCAAAGATAATATTTCTGTCTTGGGTACAGCTGCCTCTTAACTGCTAAAGATAGAAAGAGTTCTGTGCAGGTATCTGTACAGGTTTGCTTGACCTGATTGTCTTCCCTATCTGTTCACTACTTGGATATTTTGGGGAGACAAAATGGTGAGAAAGACAACCCTTTGATTTGCATCAGTAGAGCTGATTTTATTTTTCCTTATTGGGAATGACTTTCAGTATGGATAACTGTTTTGAAAAATAGTGGGTGTCACTGCTAAGTAGAAGACACAGTAGATGTCTAAGCTTAGATTTGTTTCACAGTCTTCATTCAGTAAAGAACAACTGGTTTTATTAGAATCCCACCACTGGTTTTACCTTACCTGTTTGCATAGAAAATTCTCTTTGCTAACATGAAAGCCAAAAAGCTTCTGAGTTTCCTTTTAGACAACGGAGAAGAAAATGACCTGAAGAGTTCCATAGGTAGCTATATATCTGTTGTATTCTAACATATGCTTATAGATAGTATTGGCAAGGAGGGCTGTAAGAAAAGCTCTCTCCTTATAAGGATACCTATATATCATTCCAATGCAATAAACAAAGTCGATGCCACCTCATTCTGGAAATTAAAAATATTAATCAGGTTTTGACAAAGGAATATATACTATGATAGCTTTGAGAATTTTTAATTTTATTTTTTTTTACCCTCTAGACGTTTCTTATTTTTAAGAAGTCACAGATTTTTCAATTACCTAATGCTTATAATGTGTGAAAATCAATGTGGGGTTTTTTTTTAAGTAAGAACAATGTCATTTGTCATTTTTCTCTTCATAATGCAGAGCGAAGAAAATGTTTCAGGGATGACAAGCTTTCGGGAGGTGCTGGAAAAGATGTTGGTCATTGTTGTTTTACCAGTACGGAACAGCCTTAGAAGAGAAAATGAACTTTTCTCTTCACATCTGGTTTCTAATACCTGTGGGTTGCTTGCTAGTATTGTGAGTGAGCTTACAGCATCGGCATTAGGATCTGAGGTAAAGCTTCTGTCATTACTAGAAGTCTTTCAGGACAAGTATATTATGAATGTGATAGAGGCTGTGGCAGGAATTGTATAGGTGTGCAGATCTTTCACAGATGCTGGAATTCTCAGTCCTCAGTAGCTTTCAGATATTTAACATAAATTTAAAAGCATGTATTCACTGTATTAGGGAAGTACTGTTGATAATTAGCTACTTCATTATGGCTGCAGAATACTTCAAATTGTTTACAAAATGGCAATTTTTTTTGAGTGCTTCTCTTTTTCCATGCATGTCTCTGCATGTATACACTCAAAATATATTTGTTTGATGCTCACTGGAGGCAGGGCCACATACCTGAGCATCTCTGTGTCTCTCATGGTATCATGGGTGCCTCATGTTCTAATCCTATCTGCTTTTGATTATGGGTCAGAATTTATAACGTTTTTTGTTTATGCATTGTGTCTTCCTCCTTTATATGTAAGATAATCCTTACACATACCTTCCTTTATATATTCAATATTATATATGTACTATATTTGTCTATATCATTAGACTTTTTCCAGTTTATTTGCTTTGCATTTGAAATTCAGAGTGGTACTGCGTTCAACTTCTCAAAATCCAGAGATTCATAATCACACACAGAAGTTCCCTTTCATGAGGCTATAACATCGTTAAATGATGGAAATGTATTTGATTTTATTAAAGAGAAGTCACTGTCTCTGTACTATCAGCAGACTTTTTTCACAGAAAGAACTGAGCTTTTGATAGCATCTTGATTAAAGATGTTTTTACTATTACGTAAGATCTGTATCTGTCCTCTCTTACTCTTGACCTTACCTAAGGCAGAAATACCTAGCTCTTCTTGAAGCACAGTTAAGCTATATGTTGTGCTAATTCATCCTATAAAATATATATTTAAATACTTGAAAAAAATAGGAATCGGATTCCTAATTATTCCTAGTTAATTCCCAGTTACCAGAAATTATATTTACTTTTTTCTTTTTAGTTGATACTGAATAGAAGACCCAGTAGTGGCATCTTCTATGTTTTATCAGTTGACTTTTAAAATTTACCCAGTTGAAAATCTGGTAATTTAATTCACTTAACTTTAATTAAGCAAAGTTGTCTAACATTTAGCGGTTAATTTTTTCTGGTGATTGTATTTAACTTTCTACAGGTTGATGGGCTGAACTCTCTCCACTCTGTCAAATCCACTCCAAACCGATTCACTAAAACAAGTCAGGGAAGAAGCTGGAATACTGGGAATGGATCCCCTGATGCAATATGTTTCTCTGTCGACAAACCTGGTGTAGTTGTAGTAGGATTTTCTGTTTATGGTGGAGGAGGAATTCATGAATATGAGTTGGAGGTATTAGTTGATGATGTAAGTACTGCATTTGAGAAAACAATTTGAACAAAAGTAACCTCAGAGTTTTTCATAATATGTTTTACAAAGTAATATTGTAATATTGTTATAAAGTCCAGGCTACCAGTAAAACAGTGCACTGGTAGTAGGGTTTTTTGGTTTGCTTGTGGTGGTGATTTTTGTGGTATTGCAAGCTACATACCATATCCAGTAGTGTCCTTATCTTGGTTATGGTCTTGAAGTCTTACTTTATTACAAATAATATTTGAAGTATAGTGGGCTTTTCACTTCCTGGAGCTAAATAGTACCAGTTATCTCTCTGCAAACTGTGAAGGAAATAGTGAAATAAAGGAGACCAAGTTAAAACATTTTAAACCAAAAATTGAAGACAGAGGTAGCCTACCAGCGTGGTCAGGCTGTAGCTACAGATGTTTCATGTGTTGTTGAAGTACTCTCTTAGAAGAAGCATAAAACTGTATTGTGTGTTCTTGTAATGAATAAAAACCTCTGTTCTTTTACACCCAGTTGTTTACTTTAACCAACTGTTCTAATCCCTTCCAAAGGGCAAGCATAGGTTGCTATGGGAAATTAACCTCTCTGCTCACTAATTTCCTTTTTAGCAGAAAGGCTTTGCTGTTGACTCTGAACAGGTGTTTCAGCTTTGTTTTATTTGTAATGCTGTGTGTAACAATTTATGCAGGAAAACATAACTTGCACAATTGTGTGAATGTGTCATGTATTTACATTATAAATGTATTAAAATGACTTTGTTTCTTTGAATCAGAGTGATCATACTGGAGATTCAACTCATTCTCATAGATGGACATCTTTAGAGTTGGTTAAAGGGACTTACACCACAGATGATTCTCCCAGTGACATAGCTGAAATCAGACTTGACAAAGTCGTGCCACTGAAGGTAAATAAAAGAAGTGCACATCTGTAGGTTTCATATGACTTCTTTAGATAACAAAAATCAGAACGTTCAATGTAAATTGTTTTTTGTGTACACATTTACAAGTTGATCTTGATATGTTTGCTTTATAAAGTCTCAGTTTCACCCTGTAACTGAAAAGTTCAAATCCTGGCAGCAAAAAGAAATTAAATCTTAATTTTTGTAACAGCATAAGATAGATTGTGATTGCTTAGTAATTTTAGAATATTATTGAATGTGAAACGTTTTTGTGTGCAATTTGGTAGCTAATTTTCTTGGGTACCTGGTCACTCTTCAAGTAATTAGTAGTAATATTTTACTTAAGTTATGGTCCATAATTTGGGAATACGGAACAGCTTTGACTTTTGTTCAATGCTGGATCTTTTTCAGTTAATTTCTTTTGTAAAGTGTTTTGAAGGACTTTTCAGACTCTCCAGTATTAATGTAAAATAATAGCTTTCGTAATACCATGAAGCCTAACTTACAAACTTGTTTTATACTGTGTACTATTTTTGGCTCTCCTTTTTAAGGAAAATGTGAAATACGCAGTTCGTTTGAGGAATTATGGAAGCCGGACTGCCAATGGAGATGGAGGAATGACCACAGTTCAGTGTCCAGATGGTGTAACATTTACATTTAGTACATGTAGTCTGAGCAGTAATGGCACAAACCAAACGCGAGGACAAATTCCACAGATTCTTTATTACAGGTTCGTGTGTTGTCATGATCCATTTCTAAGAAAAGTGAATAAAACCCTCATAGTGCTATTATACCACATCTGTTTTTGAGAAGTAACAGAAATAAATACATCTGGAGTGTGTTTAAGGAAAGAGCTTCTTTAACAGTGGTATTGTGTTCTTCCAGTGTAGTTTCAGACTTAAGTTGTTTAGTGAAGACAGTTTTTGGGACACCAGTTGTTACTGGTGCCTCCTCCAGTCTTGTTTTAGGTTCTCTTTCTTTTGACTTGGCAAATAATGTGATGGTTGACCTCTATTACAAGGTCCATTGTCTACTACTTTAAAGCTGTAATATGGGGGACTGGTAAGATGCACTACTTCAATCTCTGTTTTTTTCTATAACCTAAGAGATTTTTGAGAGACTACTCACTGGAATGTTTCTCTCTCTGATTTCGTTCAGTTCCTTCCTCTGCTGCCAGAAAGGATTGCATCATGTAGTGAAGCAAGGTCTGTTTATATAGGAACTGTCTCCTCTCTTACTGTAGAGTTCAAAGGTATAAAAAGAGAAATTGCAACTGCCCGAAGAAAATCAGCTGAAACATCTGACTGTCCTGCAGGGAAGCTTTATTTTAGCTTTTCAGGATGATAGTAGGAATTCACTTAAGGTAATGCTTTTGCAGAAAGCATTGCTTTCCTTTTTGAGGTGCTTACCCTGATATGTATGAAGACATGATTCTCAAAATGTGTCACGCCTTTTACTCAAATCTCAATTTTTGTCATAAAAGGCTGATCAACAGTAGATCCAAGGAATAAAAGGAGCAAGGAATAGTAATTTACTTTGATATTTAATTATGTGTGAGATATACCTACCTAATAAAAGATGAAGAGGATAAAATAAGTAATGCTACAACAAGTGATGTATTTTGGACTAATAGTCACAAGAACATGTTGCTCTTAAGAAAGTTTTAAAGGAGCTAAAATATGAAGAAATAAAGTTGCCAGCAAAATTATTGTAACAGTATATTTCAAGATACAGGCTAGTTCTAAACTTTTTTAAAACATGAGATTGGCTGTACTCGAAGACCCAGCTTGTCAGTAGTAACAGTAATTGTTTATCAAAGAATGGAATTACAGTGGTGCATATCATGATACTTTTGTTGATTTAGTCTCCTGGAATCTTGGACAACTGTGTTTAGGGAATTCCTCCAGCATTAGGAGGGATTTTATTATGAAGTGTCATAATCATGAAGTATCATATTATATAAAAAGGAGGAAAGAAGACAAGGAAGACATTTATTCCCACTCCTGTTTCTGCTTCTATATAAGCAAAAGAGGGAATAAAGGACAAATAACAATTTCTTTGATTTCAGAAAAGCAAAATACATAAAACTTCAGTAAATGGAAGCTGTAAGGCATTCTAACTTAATGATAAGCTAATGTATGGCAAAAAACCACACCAAAGTGCTGTCTTCAGATCCGAACAGTCTCAGTTTTTTTTGTTTCAACTGTGATAAAATTCTAAGAAGCTTTTGAAGGACCATAATGGCACAACTCAGAACTGCTACAGAATAAATTAAGTTTTGTTTGGAAAATTTGCAGACTGCTGCCTGTAATCACAATGTCTTTTGAAGTTTGCTTGGACAACAGAAACTTAAATGTTATCTGATGGATGACTATAGTTATGGACCTGGTCAATTTGAGGGTTCCCAGTTTGATATATAATGACTTCAGGTTTTGATTTGTCTACAGTAAAGGAACAAATGTTCAGTCAGCTATTATAGAACAGAGGTTGTAAGATTCACGCTCGATTTTGTTTGAAGAATGCTCAAATACAAGTAGAATTATTGCTTATGCAAATGCCAAGAAAGGCCATACCAAAAGAAGTGTGTTAATGCACTTCTGATAAGGGCAGAAATGTTTTGGAAGGATTTGTTGGAAAAGTACCCAGTTGCAATTGCACCCACTGTCAGTCATTAATAGATTCCAATTAAAAAGGCTTGAGGCTGACAGTAAAACTGCAATTCTAGGACACATTGACAAAAAAAAAAAAAAAAATCTTTTTGTAAGAGTGGTTAATTTAAGTCATAGAGAAGGATAGGTATCCTTGTTGTGCACTGAACTGCTCCCAGTAAAGTTTTTGAGCATTCTGAGGTGCCAGTTCTGGAATCTTAATGTTCTGGAATAATGTTTTGAAAGATCAGATCTTTCTGGACAAACATAAGAAATCCAGAAGAGGATGGGAAATTTTGTTTTACATGTAGACTAAGTGATTTCGGTTGTCTATGCCAAGGCTTAATCACCATCATATTGAGGGCTTGAATTAGTTTATAATTATCATTTGACTGCTTTGAAAAAGCAAATCAAACCAGAATTTTTATATACCTTATTGAAATAGTTTTGTGCATAATGTTGTTTAGGAGAACCTAATTTGACATACAGACTGGATTTCAAAGAAAAAATTGTTTGTCAAGGGTAAGTCTAAGATTGTATTTCAAAACCAAAATTAATCTTTAGAATAGGGAGGGAGAATATTTTTCCCTGTTATGATACAGCAGAAATATCCATTGAAAGAGTTTTACTTGTTTCTGTGACGCATTTAGTATTATTCTGTTTTTATCAAGATAGGTGATTGGGCTTGGAAGAGCATAGGAATTAATAACATTTCTGTGATTTGAAAGGCATCTAGTCAAAAGAAACGTTTCAGAAAAATGCTTTTCATATTTTCTACCAGATAAAAATAAAATGATTGCAAAGGGCTAACACTGAGACATTGCCTCCAAAATATCCTCTGTGGTTTCTTTGTTTCCTTTATTGCTGTATCATAAATTAATTGTTTTACTTATTCTATGCCAAAAATCAGTCGGTCATGTTTTTTGAATATAATTTTGTATTTTGTGAACTTATTTTGACTTAATCCACCATCCAGGAGTGAGTATGATGGAGATCTGCAATCACAGCTTTTGAACAAAGCTAATGAAGAAGATAAAAATTGTAGCAGGGCTCTTTCTGTCGTGAGCGCTGTTGTACGAGCAGCCAAAGACCTGTTGCACAGGGCTCTTGCTGTAGATGGTAAGGCTTTTGAAAAATTACTTTCAAAATTTACTTTTCAAAACTTCTTTCTTTGATAGCAAGCGATAATAGTATAATATCAGTGATACAAAAATTGTGATATTTCTCTTTTGCTTTCCAAAGAATATTTTTCTAACCTTTCATTCCTGTAGGTATCAAACTGTGAGTAACTTTCTAAGTCAGAGTTGCACTTGAGATATCATAGGCAGATACCTTGTATAAATTTGCTCATCAATTTAGCAAGTATCATATTAAAGCTGATAAGTTCTTTATTTCCAAAAGATATGCTATGATCGGTCAGTTCCAAATTTTATTGCATGTTTTGCACAGTGGTGGTAATCAGGAAGACTGGTGAATGTAATGCATTTATAAGCACTTAAACATCCATTTTTGAGAAATGTAGACATTAGCCTTAAAACTGAATGGTTTTAAGCTACCATCTTCAGCCATTTTAGTCAAAATGTCCAGAATATTACACAGTGCTATAGAAATTGATTTGGAGGGCCGGGAAGAGCTTGTTGTGCTAGCTTTTATACCATAGAAAGTATGAACACAGCTTCACAAAATGACAAAGAATGGAATAAAATTATGCTCTAAGAGGAGGAAATTTTTTAACAGAGAAGTGTATATAATGGCATGTTTATCTCAGGTGAACTTTGCACGTTTAGAATTTGACAATGCCTAGATAATGAAAATAATTCAAAGTAAAAACTAGTGTAGAAACTAGAAGTTTAACTCATAAGAAGCAAACCAGAAGAATAAGGTGTGTTTTGAACCATGGTGCATTTATTAATAATACCTGTGTTGTAATTATCTTTGTTTAGCTGAAGACATTCCAGAACTACTCAGCTCTTCCAGTCTGTTTTCAATGCTGCTTCCCCTCATAATAGCCTACATAGGACCAGTAGCAGCAGCTATTCCCAAGGTATGCTCCTCAACAGAAATTACTGAAGAAATTTAAGAATGTTATACAAGGAAAAGGTTTACTCTGAAAATCTGAACATCTTGATTTCTTATGATTTTATGAATTAGTGGTTTATATTTGACCACATGACCCATTATGAATTTTCCAAGAGTCAAAAATTCTAAAAACATGTCATGTTTTTAAAATTACTTTTTTTTTTTAACTTAAATTTAAGACATTATGAAAAAAATACCTTAAGGAAGCAGAGGGAAGGATGACAGGCTTTAACAGTAGGAAAAGACAAGAAGTTAGAAGGATCTGCATTTATGACTCATTGATGAATATTGGTGGGATGAAATGTTTTTTATACTACGTAAATTCTATTTTTACAGTAAACATCCAAAGCAGTGGTAGCTGCTCATTAAATTCAGATTATTTCTATCAAATTTAGAGATGGGAAGATGTCAGCTATAAATAAAAATAACCTTACTTTTCAGTGGCATAGCATTCTTCCATGTGCTTGGTCTGGAACACTCTTGAAATCTGTTATCAGATTTACAAATGTCACTAATCCGTAGGTAGTGGATGCTATTACCTTTTACTGCTTTTTCACGAACTGTAAGCTCTCTTCTGACTTCTCTTCCAAGGGGAAGTAAAGAGGAGTGGCCATTTAAAATCTAGCAGATTCATTTCATTAAAAATAGTTTCAAATTTCAGTTACCTTGTTACTGTGATTAACTGGTGTTTAGAACCAAGTGTTTTGCTTTAGAAGTGTTCCTCTCCTTTGAAAACATCATAAAGACTACAGGGAACAATGCGATGCTTAACACTACATGCATTAAAATATGTTGAATATTTGGAAACAACAATATTACTTTGTTTTATAACAACATTATAACTGGACTATGACTTCGGTATGGTATTTGCTTTCTGTAAACTCATGCTTATTGTTTGTTAATGTTACAGCTTTTTAGTAGAAGGTGTTTTAGTGCAGGTATCTCGCAGATGTGTACAGATTTTTGTTTCAGCTTTCGCAAGTCTCCAAGAGGAGTATTTGAGATTAATGTAGTGATGCTTTTTCTGTCAGGATTGTGTAGATGCAGAATTGGAAAATGAGTGAATGAATTGTAGTAGTGATATTCTGAGAATATCCAGAACGCCTATTGTAGAGAACTGTAAGTTTGTGAGTATTGTTTTCATCCAGTCATAAGTAATACTTTATTGCATGTGGTGTTATGTTACAGGTTGCTGTTGAGGTCTTTGGCCTAGTACAACAATTACTTCCTTCTGTGGCAGTTCTGAATCAGAAATATGCCCCTCCAGCTTTTAACCCAAATCAGTCTACAGACAGCACCACCGGAAACCAACCGGAGCAAGGGCTTTCAGCTTGTACTACCTCCAATCACTATGCTGTTGTAGAAAGTGAGCATCCCTATAAACCTGCCTGTGTTACGCACTATAAGGTAAGCACCATTTCTAAGTGTGCATGGAGTTTCTTAAAAGCTTTTGACATGTGGGTTTTGTTTCGTCAACATTTACTATCTGAAAAATTGTTGCTATGGATGACAATTCATATTGTCTAATATAGGAGACAGTTTCCTATATTATTACTGTACTGCTTTGTGGAGAAACCTCTGTTTGTCCAGTAAGTGTAGCGGAAACTAGTGTAATTTTAACCCTCTAATGCAGGTATGTACTGTAAGTCCCTAAATTTGCTCAGTCTTAGATTTTCCTACTGTCATGCACAGTTTCTTTGCTCCAACTTCTACAATCTGTACAGTTAGAAGTCTTTATGTTTACATTATCTAATCATATCTCAGACTTTCTTATCTAATGCTAAAACAATGCTTTGTAAAAATACCCAACGTCAATTCTAGTCAAATTAATATGCATTATAGTGTAGGGATCCCTATGCTGGCTATTGTTGGTCTGCCAATTTAAATTCTTCATTAATTACTTTCACTTGGACCATGATTTGGCATTGCAGAAGTCTCTGAAGTCTTAACTGTGTTAAGTCACTCTGAGTAGGATTTATTCCGCCTTACATGGATGACTATTGCAGTAAAACTAGATTTTCCTCAATGTCAATAGAGAAAGGGTGTTTTTTCTAGTTGAGTAGAGCGCTGAGGCATAAATGACATGCCTGAGAGATAAATCCCGTATTTCAGTTCTTGAAATAGTGAGTTCTGCAGTCTCATTGATTCCACGACTGTAAATCCAGAGGTAGCAAACCTGGAATCAAGTAAGAGCTGGAGTAGGTCATTAATTACTATTCCACTTGCTTGTCCTGTGAGACATCCACTGCAGAAAATGTAGTTGTCATATGATCTTCCTGATGCAATGATGCTTATTATTGTTCTAAAAGTTTATGGAGCTCATCTGAAGCCTTAGGCTTAGTTGTTACTGCTTTTGAATTTCTGTAGCTATATGCTACCATACTGCAGGCCATCTTCACAAGTGTGATTCAGCTGCTGTGTACTTTTCTAGGATTGCACAAAACAGATATTGAATGTGTTTGTTGAGGTTTGCATTTTAAAAGGTATTTGAAAGTTAAATGTTTGTAGTAGTCTGTGGTTGTTTTGTTTAATGATCCTGTGCAGAGTTCTTAAAAACAATCACAAATGGTATCGTAAGTGCACATATTTAATCTGAACATAAGTTATAATACATGTAAGGTGTAAAGCATTTCAGGTATATCTGAATTTCAAAGAATAAATTAGGTTAATGTTAATCTAAAGCATATCAAAACAACTGTACAGAATTACATAATTGAATCATTCATAGCCTAAAGAGTTAAAACCAAATAGAAATGAAGAAATAAATGTAAAAAAACCACAACAACCCCCAAAACTTGCACATAATTAGGCTATTGTTTTGTTTTAGGTGACTTTTCCTGAATGTGTCAGGTGGATAACAATAGAGTTTGACACTCAGTGTGGCACTGCTCAATCAGAGGATGTTCTTCGTTTACTAATTCCTGTCAGAATTGCACAGAGTCTGGGATTTGGACCAAAGCATACTTCTGTTCATGAAAACCTTAATTCATGGATAGAACTGAAAAAATTCTCTGGATCTTCAGGATGGCCTACCATGGTATTAGTATTGCCAGGTAATAAATAGATACTGCAATAATTTCTAGTGATGTGAATTATTACAATAATGAAAGAAAGTTTGAATTTTGTGCAAAATTATCTTAGAAAACAAAGTTGGAAAACTGTCTTCATCCAAGCTGTTAAGAGTTCATTATGAGCCATTGGTTGTATATCAATTGGTTATGTTTATATTAGGTTTCTTGTTTGAAGTGTTGATCTGTGTTATTCATGGTTTTACTTTATTTGTTACATATAAAGCCTGGGTTTCATATATGCTCATGTAGAAGAAATGTACAAAAATAGAAATATTAATTTTTTTTTTTTTTTTAAATTTATGTATCCTTTTACTTCCTATAAGGAAATGAAGCTCTTTTTTCTCTGGAGACTGCATCAGACTATGTGAAAGATGAAAAGGCTTGTTTTTATGGTTTCAAATGTTACGCAATTGGATATGAATTTAGTCCAGGATCTGATGAGGTAAGGAAAAACTGAAATGGCTACAATTGCTGCACTTATTAATTCTCTCCTATAAGGCCAGGTTTTTTGGTAAAAATATTTGTATTTCCACTGCTGACTAAATAACATTAGCAAAATATTTTTAAATTAATTTCATATAAGTTTTGAACATTTTTTGTTACAGACATTATTTGTTTGGAATTCTTTAATCTGAATATTATTGGAATGGCTTTTTGTTTGGTTTGGTTTTTTAATAACTGTGACAGTCTGCAAATACATAGTATGATTTTATCTAGTATGTCAGTGGGATATGAAATTTCCTAAAATTCTGACCTAGTCTTCCATCAGAAATCCAAAGGATTCGAGCTTTCAGATACACAGGGATTAGTATTTTACTGTCATGCCAATTATGGGATGGCAAACTTGCATTATTTTTCCAGTATTCACTCATACCAGAACTCTCAGACTCCCTGGAAATGCTGTGCTCATTTAGGCTACCTGTGATTTTGTGCAGTGGTCACCTCATCTTGCCTTTAACGACATGAGTCGTTTCCACCACTGTTTCTTTGTTGCAAAGGGAAGATAAAATTTCACGTCCTTGGGTCAGTGCTTTATTTTGGCTTATTTTAAGAGATTACTGAAAATACTTAGTATGCGTTATAATAATTCCAGAAAAATAGCCCTTCCCTGATCTTGGGAGTCTTTGGGCCTTTTGCTTCACATGAACTTCACAAGGTCTGCATCTTGCTTACACTACAACCCTCACAGAAGATTTACATCATCTTATTCCTGGATTCTGCTCAAGCTGAATCATGTCTTCAGGTTTTGAAAACGTGAGATTCTTTGGAATTTCGTAACATATCAGATAAGAAAACATACCATAAGATTATTAGCTATGATGGTCTCATTGGCTTGCAGCAAATCAGATTTATAAATCCTATAAATAATCTAACTAGTCGGTGTTTGAGTAACCGACTCAAAATTTATAATTATTTTATATATATTATATAATTATAATATATGATTATCAAATTAATAATAATTTTTGCTTAAGCAGAAAAAAAGATGCAGATTCATATATGTCATTCATTTTTTAAAAACATTTACAAACAAAGCTGCTGGCATGTTTTTAACACTCAGTGCTAAAACGTGCTAGCCGGTATGTTAACTATATCATCTAAAGAAAAGTTGCAAGTAATTGTTTTCAAACATACCTTTTCATAGCCCAAACACTCTAATTTAAAGTTCTACAAATAGAAAAGCAAGTTTTACGGTGTTTAAGCTACCTTGCATCTCAGGACTAAAGCCTCCATAAGTAACTTAAATTAAGTAGTTGGACGCACAATGCAAGTTTCTCATTCTTTTGGGAACTTTGTGATGACAGTTTTCTGAAGTGTTACCACTGGTAGAAGCAGCAGCGTATGTTCTGCTGACCACTGTGTTTTCTCTAGCTTAAAGGAACAAAGTATCAGTAAGACCTAATTTAAGTCAGTGGGATTAATTTTTGCACATCTAGTTCTCTCTCCTTCCAAAGGACAAGCTTCTGGTACTGTTACCTAACTATAGTATATTGCATGACATTCATTGTTAGGGAAGTCTCTGTAAAAACTGAAAGATATTGAGTGTGAGCAAGTGCATCAAGGAATCGGGTGTAGTTGAACTACTAAACTTTGTTTAAACCTAGAATTTTTGCAAAAATTGTGGTTATGCTTTGATGAATGAAAAGGAAGGCTTTTTGCTGGTCATTATTAAATCTACAAAATATATGCAAAAACTGCCATCTGCATAAAGGGTGTTCACACGGCAGGGAACTGTCCGGTGGGTTGATCCACATTTCACATCTTTACTTGCTTGCTATTTCAGAACCTGCTGTTTTGAGTTTATCAAGAGTTTAGTTTAAAATGCATTTTGGAGATTTTTCAGTCTGCTTGGGAGTCTCAGAGAATACAAGGCAAGTCTGGGGTTACTGATTTTGAAGGCTCTTTCCAAAAGAAGGATTTTTTTACCTACTTTATATATTGCCAGTTTCTCTAAGTCTGCCTAGAAGATCCATCAGATGGAGGTTTCCCATCTCCCCCACTGTTTTTTTGGTGATGAGTTGGGTTTGGTTTTTTTTTCCCCCTCCGTGAGAGGTATCTGTCAGAGGTATGCTGAACTACCCACAGATTTCTTTAAAGTTTAAAATTGATGTTAGTGTCAACACCTTTTTGTGAGCAAAGTTATAGAGGTTGTGCCTGCATGTAGCTGGGACAAGTTGAAGGGAAAATATCAGGTACATTTCTTTATGGTTTAAAAAGTAGCTACAACCTCCCTAGCCATACTGCTCTCCCCCCATTCCTTGCACCCAGCCCCCTTCCCTCCATGTATTTGAAAACCGTGTGGGTGGTGTGTTCTTTTTTTTTCTTGCGAACAAGGTTGAAAGATACTGATGGAGAGACTCGTGTTTTCAGTGACAAGTCTGGTGGGAGGGAGGGAGTCTTCTCATGCCCTAGAACAGCAATGTCAATGGGAAGAAGTAACTTCCAGTGCAAATAGAAGGGAGAAACTGTCAAGGGCATCTCCCAGGATTTATAATGGAGAAAGGGAAATTATGGAATCTTCTTCCCATCCTTGCCTCTCCAACTAGAGAAAGGGAAGAGGAAAAAAAGTTATGAACAGTACTACCTTTAAACAAGATGGGAATATGAGCTTGTGTAGTATGTATATATGTACATCTTAGAAGAGGTATTGCTTTGCAATTGGAATATGTATCGGTAAGTTCTTTGTATTAGGAAGTTTCCTTTCTCTTTAACATTACAGAAAAAAGACAATTATCATCTTCAGATGTTCTTACTAGGCTTCCAGAAGTGTGGTAACCCTTTTATTAATACTTACCTCGTTGAAATTGTTCTAAAAATTTTGGTACACTGGCCCATGTCACAGCAAAACATGACGGTAGCTGTATGGCAAGAAGTACATCACTGAGAAACTTCCAACTGGAACACACAATTAATATCTCTTAGGATAAAGCAGTGTCAGGGAAACGTATTCATTGTCCTATTTTCCAAGACGCTATTTTTGTTTTAAAATTTGTTTCAATTTGAAGGGTATTATTCAGCTGGAGAAAGAATTGGCAAATTTAGGAGGATCATGTGCAGCAGCTTTGATGAAGAAAGATCTAGCACTTCCTATTGGTAAGTCATACTCAAAGAACATACTTTGTTATTTCATCATTGTTTCGGGTTTTCTGAATTAATACTACCTTTAAGTCTTAATGTTGCTTTTAGCTAGAGATAATCATACGAAATTGATTCTTAAAACTGAATTAATCAAACAAGATAATAAAGTGGTGGTGTTTTCTGCTTACACTGTTCCCTTCATGTGTGTATGAGGGAGGAGGGAGATCTGGTCATTTAAATCTGAACTGACTCACCCCATCCACAGGTAGTGTATCAGTATACGAGCTATGTCCTACAGTTCCCTCGTGGTACTTCACAAATGTGCAGGTATCTTATTTGTATTTCTCTTTCACTGTTTTTTCTCCCTGCACTCCACACCTTTCTGAATGAAAAATACCTGCAGCATTGAATTGCAAGATTTAAAATTACTTGTTTAAAATTCAAAGTGACCATTGCATCTGTAGACCTTATAGCCTAAAATATTTCTGCTGTAGGTTTTTTTTTTTACAATTACAAAAAAAATTACATACTTTTACAGCAGATGTAGCAAATACAAGTTTATAGTAACCCAAATGCAATTTAAAATTAAAGGAAAAATATGAGTTTATGAAAATTAATGGATATGGAGATTGAATTAGAACTTCTAATGATGCAGCCATATTCTGTGTGATAGCATTTCTCCAAATTAACATTACTGTATAGGAAAAACAGGCTCATAATCTATAATAGGATATCTTTTTCATCATTTCAATTTAGAAGCACAAACAAGAGCTCAAATATTGCTAATGAGACTGAAAGCGTGTATTAATGAGCAGGAGGGCATTGATCAGTGTGCCGTTATAACCACAAAACCTAATTTGAATTTTTTAACCCAGTATCTTGCTTGTGTATTTGAATGTGCAAATTTCTTACTTTATGTTGTAAATAGGCACCTCAATTGCACTGGTAGATCTGTATTTCTCTCTCAAAAGTACAGGCAATTCGATAGTTTAAATAGTGCCCTCTTCTCTTGTCCTCCAAATGCCCCCATTAACTCCCTAGTTTTGTTGACTTCCCTAGCACCCATTTATCCTGTTGTTCTCCTATGCAAAAAAAAAGAAGCTGAAATTGAAATGCTTCAAACTTCATCTCCCAGGTTTTCTAATACTTCGTACTTGTCTCTAAAGAGGTTTTTTCGTTTGTTCTAATTTTGAATGTCTAAAACAAGAAGGGAAAGTAGGTGGTACATAGATTGGCTTTATATGTTTTCAGATAGAAGGAATTTGAAATAAAACATGCGGTTAAGTTACCTATGTAGTCTCAGCCACCTATAAAAGTGGTTGTGTATGATCTGCAAGAGAGGAGGGATAGGTGTATTGCCTGTAAAGAGTTTTCTGATTACTGACATAGTTGCAATTGATTCATCTGACTGTTTGCCTAACACCAACTCAAGGACTTCGGCCAAGTCTGTTAGTGTTGCTGATAACATTACAATGCTAATGACATACGTGTGTATTGTTTCTCTACAAGACCACTGGACCCTGTGAATAAACAAAACTGATGAATTACAGGCAGCAGTGGTCGTATTTGCAAATGGAAACCACTGTGCAGCCTTTTTAAGATGGTTTTCAGCTGTCTGTAATTTTGCTTTAAGTGTTTTGCTTGGTGTCTCAGAAAAACACTGTGGCAGAAAAAGAGGTAAAAATGTGGTTTTCTAGAGCAACATTTAAATGCCTTAGTATCAGACTATTTTTTCTTTTTCTACATTCTAGATTATGTATCTTCTACCTTTTGCTGCAAGTGAAATGGTGTCTTAAAAAATACTGTTATTACTGCCATTGCTCATCTGCAGAGCAGTATCATCTTATTCGTGGAATGGGGTGTCCTATAGAATAACCTATATAAAACGTATATAGTCATATAAAAGACTGTCTTGTAATGCATACACACAGGAAGGCCCTTTTTATTAGACTTTTCTTACTTTATTTTGTATTTTCTACAGTTTTACCTTTGTTCTGTGTATCAATGTATACAGGCTAAAGAAAGTAACCCAAGAAAAAGGCTCACTCCACAAAATAATTAGCAACTTAACTTAAATGCCTGAACTTTGGCATTTAGAAGTTAGACATCTATATCTAAGCTAGTAGCTCTAACCTTCTTTTAGAGTTAATTTAGACATCTTCAGAGAAAGGTGCATGTTGTCCTAAGATGAAGATATAAGAAAAATTAAATTCATCACCCAAAGGAGGAGCCTGTTTCTCCTCCATTTGCTATAAAGCTGTCTTGTAATGCCTAAGTCTGAGCTCATTATCTCATGCTTCACTGCCCAAAACTAGGTGAAGTAAATCCTGCTCCATTTCTCAGATACTCTTTAGACCTCTGGATCCAACTACATGCTCTTAAAACCTGGCGATTTTAATGAAGACAGTAAGAAACTTCATGAACTTTCTGTCAAGTAAAATAGGATGATTTAAATGACTTCAAATCAGAGTTACTAGTTGTTACTGGCATCCTTGTAGAACCCTTCCATCTTCAGCTTTATTTGCATGATTTATCTTGGTGTATTGACTTTAATGAGGTTGACCTTCACAAAGAGGTACCTTGCTTTTTAGTAACTGTTGTAGTGGGTATATTCTGTATACAAGTAGCCAAATACTTGTATAAGTATTCCTCTAGAGCCATTAGGAAAAAAAGTGTTTTGAAAGAACGTCAAAGAAGGTTTAGCCTTTTTTGCTCCAAAGCAAGATGGACCAGACAGTGATTCCTTCATGTATTAGGAAGACTTTATCTTTGAGAGTACACTCAAATACTGTTTGAGTTACCATGTTCAAAAGGTCACACTTCCTCCCTGCCAGTTCTCCAAGATTTAAATTTAAGATACTTCTTCCCAAGAGAGAGATCTGGTCTGTGACAAAGACCTAACTTAAACAGCAACGTGGAATTGATCGATGTATTTAACATTATTACTTACTTAATTGTTTCAAATTTGGTAGAAGTTATTTCTGAGAGCAGAGTTTTTATATATCTTTATTTCTTTGAATTTTAAAAATGCCTTAGGACTTGATTCTTCTCATTTCTCTTTCTCTCTTCTGACTAGTAGAATTGCCTGACATGTTTTTGAGAGAGAGAAGAAATATGGTAACCTTATCTGTTTTACTTTTCTGTTAAAAGACTGTATTTGGCAATTCTGGTCACCCTGGAATCAGACTTTTGAGTTGTATTTATGAGAAAGAAATATTGTATAATAGAACGTATTTGAGTTTTATGTTTTAGGAGGAATCATAATTTACAAAATTGTGCAGAGTTTATCAGGAGTAGCAAATACTGTTACTAGGGTAAGCTTTTAAAAGGGAGCAGCTGGTGCATACTCATAGGTACTGCTTCCCAGAAACCCTCTTGACCTCCCGAAATCTTTTTCTGAAAGTATCTACTCACATCCGAAGATTTGCCATACATACTGTCTTGGAGATAAGATAAGTACCAAATTTTTGTTTTGTGTAACGTATATTGTTTATTTGCTTGTGCACTGCACTACACAGAACTGCATGTTTACTATGTGACTTGAAAATATTAATCTTTCAGCTGCTGGTTAAACAATATTAGACATCATTATGCAAACTTAAATTTTGTAATATAAAAGGCTTCACTAAATAGAATTGAATTTCACATTCTAAAATATGTAGATAAATGTCAGTATTATTGTTATGAAAAATATGTGTTTATATTTTTACAGCAGGTAATGAATTTGAAGAAGATCTTGAGATACTTGAAGAGGCTGCCTTACAGGTATACTGCGGCTTCTTATCCATTGCAACATACTTAAGCACATAATTGCATTGAAACTTTTTGACTACTACAGAAGAAAATCACTTATAAGTTTTTTTTTGTAATAGAAGGGAATCCAGCTTGTTATAAAACAGTTTAAGAAAGTCTTACAGAAGTTTAGTATTTACATTAAATCTTTTTCATAATAAATCCGCTTAAAAAAAATGCATAAAATGTCACACAGGAAGTTAGATGACCAAGTATATTTCAAAATATCTAAGTGTTTGGCTTAAGTTGCACTATTTAGCAAATTTTAAATGTTACCAAAATTAATCCTTCACATGTCTTTGTAATTGCAGAAATAAAATCACTTTTTCAGTTGAGTGGTAACATTTATCAAATCCCAAATAATATGATTGCAGTTGTTCTGGTTTGATGATGATATTTTGTTTATTGTGATGGTAGCTAATGCTGGCCTGTAACTCCGTATTTATAGCCCCTAGTGAACAGTGAAAAAGGCGTTTTCACATTCTCTTTCTTTCCTAATTATCTTCAGAGCAACTGTTTTGAAATTCAGTTGTCACAGTACTTGCTGGAAAAACATCAGTGCTACAGTATGACACCATTGCATAGGCCTTAGATAACAGAATAGTAAACAGAAACTCTCTAGGAGGAATCAGATGTTCCTTGGAAGAAATATTTTTCAGCAATCTGTTCTTGGACCTACCGTGTTCTAATTCAAAATGTGAGCTAGGAGTGTGCATGCAAGTAATGGATTCATTTTTGCTTTTAGTCCTGTCTGTTCAGTATTTTATGCATCTTTCCACCTTCCATTTCTTTTACTTTGTCTCACCCAAAAGTATCTTCCTTTAAGAGATCTGCCTTTCTATAAGTTACATCTCTAGCCTTTTATTTTCTTTTGGAACATGCTCATTGGTCACGTTTTCAGAACGGCTTTCTTCATTCTTCTCTTGGTCGCAGTTCAGCAATTTAGGATACTCTTAACATGAAAGTTCATGTTACCTTATTCTTTCCTCCAGAAATTCTCCCTCAACTCAAGCTCATTTAATCTCTTTTGACATAAATTATTGTTTTATGGACTGAGCTGACTTTTTTTTTTTAAACTTTCATTAGAGTAAAGTTTATCCACTCTTCTCCTCCTTGAATGGTTTTCAATGCCCAAAATGTCTGTAGCAATTGTGTCATATTATGGGAAAGTGTCTACATGTAAGATACTGAAAAGCTGTTTTATGTCTCCATGCTTTCAACCTCATCTCAACCTCTGCAAAAAAAAAAAAAAGGTGTGCAAATCTCACTCCGGCATCCTTGGGAAAGGCTTGGCACTATCTCACTCACCAACCATTTTGGAAGCTCTCGAAGGAAATCTTCCACTGCAGGTACAAAGCAATGAGCAGTCATTTCTGGAGGATTTCATTGCTTGTGTACCAGGATCAAGTGGTGGACGACTTGCAAGGTAAAAGTTTGTGTGCTGCATGAATAAACCCTTTACTTCATAGTTGCAATGTTTAAGTTTTGCAGCAAAGTAGAACATGGTTAGTTATCTGCTAAATTTTAAAATCTGTGCACTGTTACTTGTCTATACAACTAGCTATAGAACTTTAATAGGTATATCAAATACTAGTTAAATAAAACTATTTGGCTGTATTGTTTCTATTAATATATTAGGTAAAAGCATTTATGTATTCAGACCTTCTGCATCCTTTCTTAGCTGGAAGACATGTTTGTACAGAGTAAGAATTTATCTTTTGAGGGGTTATAAGAGATTTTAATGTTGGGTGTTTTTCTTTGCTGTAGGTGGCTTCAGCCAGATTCATATGCTGATCCTCAAAAAACATCATTGATTTTGAATAAGGATGACATTCGATGTGGTTGGCCAACTGTTATTACAGTACAAACAAAAGACCAGTATGGGGATGTTGTTCATGTTCCTAATATGAAGGTAATTATTGTAATCTTGGCTGTTCTTGTACTTCATCGTACTGTCTTTTAGCACTTGTAGATATTCCACAGAATACTCTTGTATAGGGCAGAAAGTGGCATTCATAAATTCAGTGTAGTCAGACTTTCTTACCTCTAAATCCACAAAATTATCAAATTCTGTATTATGCCAATGCCATTTCATGCAATTTATTTCTTGTCTGTAATGAGCTACCCACGTGTAGTTGTGGAAATAATCAGTTGTAGGTGATGTTTGATGTGTAAGGTGATGATGTGTAAGGTGACAAGAATCCATTTTTCAACTTGTAAGCCAGAAAAGAGTATTATAAATTGTAGACCGAATAAATGTGATGGAAAAAAGAATTAGAAGCACATTGATGGACCATTTTATAGTCACTTTATTTTAGACTAGAACAGCATTTCCCCCTTTTCTGTTTCTAATATTTGGAAGTTCCTGTAGTGTTTGAAAGTAATAAAATAACTGGCAAGGTCTGGGATTCTTGGGTTTTGCTTCAGCCTCTTCAGTTAGTCTTTGTGGTTTTGTTTTGGTTTTTTGGTTGTTTTTTTTGGGGGGGGGGGGGGGGGGGGGGGGGGGGGGGGGGGGGGGGGGGGGGGGTCTTTTTTTGGTTCTTGAAGTACTGGAAAGGAAGTGTTCGTGACAGCCTCAGGCAGAATTAGAAAAACTATGCACACTTTGGAGTAAAACCTATGTGATATGTATGAAAGTGGGCTGCTTGATTTGAAGTAGTGAAGCATACAAATGAAACAAATTGAACACAAAATGGTTTTCACGTAGTTCTAATAAATAAGGTTACATCTATGTTTTAAAGCCCACTATTACTGTGGAGTAGTTGATTTTGTTCAAGCCCAAAAGTAGATGAAGTACCTTTTACAAAGGCATAACTCCTGTGATAAGAGCTCTCAGATCTATTCTTTGTATAGGATGTAATAATTGAGAGTTATCTTACAGTGAGCTGTAAACTCATTAATGAACAGCGAGTCTACAACAGTAACACAAGAATCAGCTTAGTCACAAACACAGCTTGAGTGAAATTTATGTGTGGTTACTGACTTAAATTTGTGACAGAGGAAGTAGAAAACTCTTTAAGTAGTGATTTTATTCTATCAATCAGGAAAAGAATATGTCAAAATATCATCAAAACTATTGCTGGATTTCTTATTTAATTATTGTTTTTCTTCACACATGTATTAAAGTAACAGAAATCTTAATTCAATTTAATCATTTTGTTGGACTCATTCAGTGTGCAATGCACTCATGTAACTTCCAGTAAATTAAGTCAAATTTTGATAAAACAGTACATGAAATCTGCAGTATTTAAACATACTTTATTGCAGATTTAGGATGAGTAATGCATGAACTTATCTTCCAGATAGTCTGTTCTCCTTCAGAAAACTGTGTACAGCTGACTGTTACCTGCACTAATGGAGGTCTGTGGTACCACTGGGGAAAAAAAAAAAATCAGTTAAAATATGCGTTAAAGAGCACAGTATAAACGTACAGTGCTGATGTAGTAGGGTGGCAGAGCTAGCCGAGATCCAATCTGGCCACTGCTGATCCAGATCTAGCAGGCCCTGATGATTCATTCTGAAATCTGTGCACTCATTTGGAAGGCTCTCTTCCTACTTCGTAGCATTTTCTGTTGTGGGAAAACTTAGCTAGGCATACCAGACTTCGTGCTGCTTCCCAGGGAGTGCTCTGGGACTGGCAGAACTAACACTGGCACTTACTGATCATGTGCCAAGTCAGTTGGGTGTTTCTCTCCTGTCCATTTACATTTTTCAGAGATGCTCTGCTTGGCTTTGCAAATTAAATGTAGACACATAGGTTTTTGACACAGCTGGATTTATAGTGAGTGCTTTAAGCACTTTGTCACTGTACCTTATCAGATCTAAAAGAACACATGTGTGTGTTTTCTCCTTAAATCATCTTCTGTATTCCACGTCTTACTGCAGGTAGAAGTCAAAGCTATTCCTGTTTCTCAGAAAAAAACATCTTTGCAACAAGAACAAGTTAAAAAGGTGCAACGGATACCAGGGAGTCCTGCAACAGCTGCTTCCCCTAGCAGTGATATGACCTTTGGAGGACTTCCTTCACCAAAGCTTGATTCTTCCTATGAGCCAATGATAGTAAAAGAAGCTCGATATATTGCTATTACAATGATGAAGGTAAATTACTGTCATTTTAGCAATATAGCTATAAAATTCAGCATTCAAAGTGTGTAAAGGTATGCAAAGGAGAAGGAAAAAAGTATATTTCAGTTTGGTCACAATCTAAAAATACATTAATTACAAATTACTTTGATTATATTTAAGTTCAGCGGAAAACTAGGTGCATCAAAAGGGCCAATTGCTTGATCTCTAAAGCAGTTATAAACTGGATTAGCATTTGAAAAGAAAAGTTGTCTTTGATTTTGATTACACTGATTAACAAACTAGTCGGAGTCACTCAGGAGAAATGAAAACAGCTATTGAAATGGTGGAGGGGAAGTCAAACCGATGTATCCATATAGAGTTGGAGTGGTGCAGTGAATCTATATTAAAAACTAGAACTGGTGAACATAGAAAACAAATCAAAGCTCAGCATAGTAAAAAGGTCATACATATGATTTGTGTATCAATGCCTAAATATTAAACAGCATCTGTTGAAATTAGCCATTGTGAGATGGACCAGCTCAGAGACTTTGCCAGGAACAGTTTTTAAAGAGGTGAAAACTGAGCAGTTAGTATTGATTTGAGTATATTTTAGCACCTGTGATAAATTTACGTGTATGTAATATATTGACCCAGTTAAGAGATGTGACATGATGTGTATAACTAGCGGTTGGACAACTTAATAAGACATGAATAATCAGGAGTTAGAGAAGGGTAATAGTGTAATCAGTATGGGTTTACGGAGGGGAAAAATCAGCAAACTAGCATCTTTTAGAGGGTACAGGGTTGTCTTCTGTAGAGGATAGTGCTAGAGTAGCTATGTGTAAATAGTGCAACTGGCTGCTAAATAGTGTCTTAATGGATCAATGAAAGAACTGTGAAATCAATATGGTGTACAATAAATGGTTTAAAAATCTTGTTAAATCATATGTCTGAAAAGATATTTACAACCAGGGAGTGTATATCAAGGAGACGAGTGTGATTGGCTTGTTTGGTTTTTTTTATTTGGGGTACTGCAAAGATCACTTCTTGGCTTGATGCTACTTGGTAATTTTACCAGTGACTTGAGCAGGAAAAAAAAATACGTTATTTATTCAAAGTTGGAACCCAGATGGGATTTCTGATAACCATTGTCCACAGGTACCTGCTGCTGCTTTTCCAGTAATAGGTGTCAAATCTACTCACACAACTGTTATGATGGCACATCTTGCAATGCATTAGATACTCTGGACTAAATGATGGTGGAGCAAGTGCAGGGTGTCCAGAAATTCATTTTTTAGATTTGGTGGACCCTTTGAGTGAGGAATGCTTGATGTTAGCTAGTTAATGTGTGTCATGGTTTAACCCCAGCCAGCAATTAAGCACCACATAGCTGCTCCCCCCTCTCAGTGGGATGGGGAGGAGAATCAGGAAAAAAAAATAAAACTCGTAGATTGAGACAAGAACAGTTTAATAACTAAAGTAAAATAAAATAAAATATAATATTAACTAATAATAATAATATAATAATAATTGTAATGAAAAGGAATATAACCAAAAAAAGAGAGAGAGAGAGAAATAAAACCCAAGAAAAGACAAGTGATGCACAATGCAGTTGCTCACCACACGCTGACCGATGCCCAAGCAGCGATCCTCACCTCCTGGCCAGCTCCCCCCTGTTTATCTACTGGGCATGACGTTCTGTGGTATAGAATATCCTTTTGGCTAGTTCAGGTCAGCTGTCCTGGCTATGCTCCCTCCCAGCTTCTTGCACACCTGCTTGCTGGCAGAGCATGGGAAACTGCAAAATCCTTAATTTAGGATAAGCGCTACTTAGCAACAACTAAAACATCAGAGTGTTATCCAACAGTATTCTCACACTAAATTCAGAACATAGCACTGTACCAGCTACTAAGAAGAAAATTAACTCTATCCCAGCCAAAACCAGGACAACGTGTAATCATTTTTTAATTGAATCAGGCTAAGATAAAACGAAAACACAAGTATTCATTTAAAGTCATCTTAGTAGATAAATAACAGTACAAATCTTCATAAAGATAAAAGTAAAAAAGTAAAAGACACACACCAAGGTAAAATACAAAAAGTGTCTCTCTCTTCTTATTGAAACATGCTTGACTTCTATATTTAACACCTTTCTGGGGAATCTTCCAGAAGTTCCTTTCAGATTAAGTCTTTTCCATCCAAAACTTTAATTTTTTTTTTTTTTTTTTTTTTTTTTTTTAATTCAGAAGAGAGCTGATATTTTGCTGCTTAAATTAAGGACTGTGTGACTTTCTGGAAAATGCAAAAGTGTTACCTGCTGTATTTGATTAGCTTATTAACAACTTTACTGATTCAAGAACGTGTAAATATTCTCTTCTACTTCCCTCCCTGCATTACTGAGCACACTCATTTCAGTGTAAAATGCACATGTCCCCTCTCCTTTTCATTTTATACCAGCCTGCATGTTGTATCAGTACTTGATAGAAACATACAAGTATGATTAGAAACTCTAGCTTCTCACTTCGTGACAATAAATTATGACATGTTTGGAGGACTGATACTTGAAAATATATCCTTGTATAGAGACCCCAAATGGCTGATCTGCATATATGTTCAAATGTTCTTATCCCACCTCTTCTCCCCCATTTTTGATTTAACATGGGAATCTGGTAACTCAGCAACCATTGCAGCCCAGAGGGATTCTTGCTGACGTACTTCGTGCAGTTCTAGGACTACCATTATTTACTACTTATGGGGCTTTTCAGTGCAGTGATTTCACAAGAAACTGTGAGAGGGAACCAGGGTTTTTTTGTAGTGGGAATCATTGGAAATATCACCTCAATACAGAGGGAATTTCTTCCTCACTTTGAGTAGAAAGAAAGAGGATCCAAAATTCCATTAATAAATCCACTGAGCTGGTTTGCAGTTTTTGACCTGCAACGTATTTGCTTTCTTATCTTCATATGGTCTTCAATGTACTACCTGCATTCAAAGGCTCTTTGTACAAGTGAGATTAGAAGAGATTCAAAGACCTGACTGTGAACAAAGGTTTTTGTTAGCAATAGCTATCTTTATTATCTAAATAATGGCAATTTAAAAAGAAAGTGAAGATACTTTTTTCATATGTGTATATATATGTCTCTGTTTCTCTTTCTGTGTTTTGGAATTTGTTTCTCGTTCCCTGATCAATGCTTCTGGTGAGTGTAAAGTTAGATTAGTGTGTTCGTTGAGAAAATACTCTGCTTTCTTTTATTCATGACTGTAATATAACTGATAAATGTTGATTTTATGTTTGTTGAATTTAATCTGTTTATAGGCATATGAAAGTTACTCTTTTGAAGAACTACGCTTTGCTTCACCAACACCAAAGAGGTAAACATAAAAAAAATTACTTTTTTATAGGAACTTAAATTAACGTGTCCTGTCACTTCTGCTTACACCCAGACTCACAAGCCTTGACTGCCAGGTAATCTTGTGTAAGGGTAGAAACACTACAAAAATCGCGTATTATTATATTTTTTTTCTTTAAATTTAGTGATTTTGTTTAAAATCCTTCATTCTTAATTGTTCTAATGTTGATTCCTTATTTGTATTATCTACTCTCTGAATGTGTTCTTTCATCATTTGCTATAAATAAATGTGGCATAGAGGGTCATAACTTCATAATAAATAATACGGGGTTAGTACATTGGACGGGAAAAATTGGTATTTAGATGATCTGATAAGAAAAAATAGTTTCCAAACTAAGTATTACAGATGATTTCCGAGAAGACAATAATTGTTTGATGGTTTCAATTGTTTTTTTTATGCCTAGACCCAGTGAAAACATGTTGATCAGAGTCAATAATGATGGTACATACTGTGCAAACTGGACTCCTGGAGCTGTTGGTCTCTATACCATTCATGTTACTATAGATGGCATTGAAATAGGTACTTAATTTTCGCTATACTTAAGCATAAATTTATATAATATCCACTTTGTATACTGATAACTGTATGTCTTCGTGCTCATAAGATTTATTATTACAGTTCATAGCAAAACTTAGCACCCAAGTTTTCGTTCAGAAGCCTTCTATCTAATTCACTCTTCTATCTCAAAAGAAAAAAAAGACTACAGGTATTCTCTCATGGAAATAGGGACATATGTGGCAAATTATGTATTTATAATGTGGTTAGACTACCAGATTAATAGAGTATTGTATTCTCTACTCTCAACATTGCAAGAAAAATGTCTTGTTTCAGCTGAGAGTGACAGAGATGTATAGTTAAAGGGAAAAAAAAAAAACCAAAACCCAACACTGAAGAACCTAAGGAAAGGCGAAACTGTTCCTGACCATGCAGGAGTAAATTATATCATTTCTTCCGTGGAAAATTGAGAAAGTGTGGTCTTAACTTGAGACTCTACCCTAAGTCTCAATTATTTTTACTAATTTTTAAATGCTTTGGGTTTCTTCCTTGCTGAAAATCTTTTAGTTGTCTTGCTGGTCCTAGGGACTATAGTATGAGATACTATAGCATGTGGTGGAAAGATTCCCCCTCCAAAAAAAGTCTTTATCTTGAATACTTCTTGTTAGTCTTACTGGTGGTATGGTGTGAAGATGGTAGTAGAGATATTGAAGGCATTGTAGTTAGGCCCAGATCTGAAAGGAGGGTTTAAGTGAGTTCGCCAGCACCAGCAATTCCTGTCTCCCAATATTGTACAGCACCTTTTGTAAATACATAAAGTGATACTCATAAATACAAATACACATAATTCACATAGGATTGGAATGAGACGCTCGGTTTTGTCTGTTACTTACAGAAGATAAGCTTTATGAAAGATCATTATTAATGGTTATCTTTGTTCCTCAAACAAGAACATTTTCCTTCATAGGAGCCTCCAGTGCACTCAGTTGTAATTCTTCCAGTCTGCCATCCTTGGAGACAGAATTTACACTACAGTTTAAGTCAGCTGCTGTTATATGTTTACATGGGTTCTACCATCCTCAGTCATTGTGTAGGGTTAACTTTTAGAAATGCTAGAATACAGTTGTTAACCTTGGTTATTAAACAGGTGTGAGTATACTCTAATAATTATCTATGCCATTTTTCTTCAATGTAACTTCTGTTCTGGTTCAATCATAATATCTTACCATCCCTTCTCAAGCTTTCATGTACCCATGCTTGACCCATGATTCTGTCAGCTTTTAACTGCTTAAGTACTGGTAGCACTTAGTTTCTTCACTGTTTCAAACGTTTTATGTTCTTGATACTTCTAGATTCCTTCTGTTACTTACACTCTTGTTTAAAAGAATGTTACTGAAACCAACAGTTTTATCACTAGGTCTGGCTGCTTCTTTTCAAGTTGTTGCTCTTCAAAGGGTTACCCTGTAAAATGAAGCAAAAAACCCCAAAAGATCTACTGAGGCCATTAATTTGTAGTTTGGCTTTAACAGTGATTGCTGAGACAATTTCTTTTAAGATTATTACTCAAGGTTATATCCATCTATTACTTAAGTTTGCACTGTTTCTTTACATGTATTTTTCTTCATAGTCAGAGAGTGTTACTGTGTTGAAATATTTTCCAGTGCTTTCTGATTTTATAACAGTGTTGGTAATTAAAGATGCTGGCTGTTTAGATTATAGGCCTGTTGTGCTTTAACCCCAGCCAGCAACTAAGCACCACTCAGCTGCTCACTCACTCCTCCCCCCTCCCAGTGGGATGGGGAGGGGAATTGAAAAAGAGAAGTAAAACTCGTGGGTTGAGATAAGAACGGTTTAATAACTAAAGTATAATAATAAAATAATAATAATAATTGTAATGAAAAGGAATATAACAAAAAAAAGAGAGAGAGAAATAAAACCCAAGAAAAGACAAGTGATGCACAATGCAGTTACTCACCACCCACTGACCCATGCCTGAGCAGTGATCCACCCCTCCCAGCCAACTCTCCCCAGTTTATATACTGAGCATGACGTTCCATGTATGGAGTACCCCTTTGGCTAGTTCAGGTCAGCTGCCCCGGCTATGCTCCCTCCCAGCTTCTTGCACACCTGCTTGCTGGCAGAGCATGGGAAACTGAAAAGTCCTTGGCTTAAGATAAGCGCTACTTAGCAACAACTAAAACATCAACATTATTCTCACACCAAATCCAAAACACAGCACTGTACCAGCTACTATGAAGAGAGTTAACTCTATCCCAGCTGAAACCAGGACACACTATTAGGATACAAAATTACCTAATAGTGCTGTGTACACAAGGTGTGACAGATATCTAATAACAACATGAAATTATATATCTGTAAATTTCCACATATGAAGATACAAATGTTGAGAAAGTAATACTTTGCACCATGAAGCAACTGCAAGTGTTGTTTATGGCAGACAGATAAGTGAGGGGTTATTTTGCCTACTCTGAGTTGTAGCACAGATAAACTGTAGTTACTGTTTGACTGATATATCCCCTTATATTTATTTCTTGTTAAACTTAGTCTTTGTTTGCTTATAGATGCTGGACTAGAAGTGAAAGTAAAGGATCCTCCAAAGGGAATGATACCTCCTGGAACCCAACTTATTAAACCAAAAGCAGAGCCTCAGCCAAACAAGGTTTGGAGAACTGAAAAAAAAAAAAACCCCAGATAGTTATATTTGGGTGGGATTTTATTGTTGTTTAATACATACTTTATCATGTTA
The DNA here is from genome assembly GCF_018139145.2 of Gymnogyps californianus. Lineage (NCBI taxonomy): Eukaryota > Metazoa > Chordata > Aves > Accipitriformes > Cathartidae > Gymnogyps > Gymnogyps californianus. The sequence continues at coordinate 46,532,378 of NC_059471.1, read as the reverse complement.
TAGTGGTGCAGAACTTCAGGATATTTGCAAATCACTTTAATGTGCTGAATGAAATGAAATGAATATACTGGATAAAATGAGAGATATTCATTCCATTTTCTTTGTGTCTATCCATTAATAAAACTGTTAGAAGCTCTGCAGATACTGCCTTAGTCTTGGCTTGTCACACAAACATTGTGCAACTGTTACGAAAGCCACCGACTGCATTCTGCACTTTTATTATTTCTTTTTCTTTGATATTGTGCTATGAAATTAATTGTACAAAGGGCTTTACAAAGATTTTGTTTCGTGATAAGGCTCTTTCTTCAGTCGATATAAAATTCAAAATAAGTTTCTTTAGTGTTATCTTCCTTTCTTAGAATATCATGACTTTATTTTTAAAAGTTATCCTTTCTGTAGCTTTTGACTTCCCCATTTCACCTTATCCTTCCACTCTGAAGGACTAAAGTAGACACAAATAATGGAGGAAGGCTGAAATGTGGTGTGGCAGTGCTATAAGGAAAATGCCCAGATGAGGGAACCATCTTCCACTTCGTCTTAGATGCAAAGGAAGGGATATTAAATGAGGCGCTGAATCTTTTTTTCATGGAATAAACGTGTATCAAAAGATGTGGAATTCTGAAATACCACAAGGTTATCCTTCCCTGTCTTACTACAACTGCAAAGGTGGCTAAGAAATACATGGTTACAAAAAGAATTAGGTGTTTGCCAACTTCTTACCTCTACAGCACGTCCTGATTTAGTTGTTTTCCAACTTTCTGAATAATCTAGAGAGAGTAACTTTGTTGTACAGTTCCCCAGTCTGTAAATGCATCCAGTGTCTGCTGCTGCCATTAACAAGATTCTTTTCCCTGCACCCACACCTCAAAATAAAAATAATAAATTTACCTTTAGTTTCCACACAATTTTTTATCCCTCGTTGCATTTTTTTTTTTTCCCCTTCAAAAAATACTTCTAGGCTTTCTCCCTTCTCTTGGAAGGAAGACTTCCTGGTTACTTCATTATCTTAATTAAAACTCCCAGTTCCTACTGGGTGAGATTCATCTCACAGAACTTAATGATATCTCCGTCCATACTGATCATCATATGTGTTGTTCGCTGTCACCAAAGTGAGAGACGCATCTGGCCTAAGATGAGATAAATTGCTGGATGGAAGTGCTGTTTTTCTTTTCAGTTATTACAGTGGAAATTGAGGTGACTGGTTCATACATAATAGCTACATTTTGTCAAGTAACAGTCTTCATGACAGTTAAAAATACTTGACAAAAGTTAGGACTCTGATGTCCTGAGGCATTACCTAGTGCTTAATCATCTCCCTCTGTTGTTCTGCTTGCATGCCTTGTTTCTTGTTCCAAGTTGTAGTCTCTTTGAAAGAGGAGCCATCTTTCTGTTGTGTATATAGTGTCTGTAGAGCTTGCTGCAAAAATAGCTTTCATGGTAAATCATTTTATCAGTCTTCTTTCTTCTGCGTTGTAATAAATCACATAACAAACCAGGTTAGAATAATTCTTTGTGTGTGAACAGCAGTATTATAAATAATACAGGAAGGTAATTACTGCACTGTGCTCCATGCTTCTGACGCCAAGAATGCAGATTAGATGTATCAGTCAGAGACAGTCCAATATACCGAGTCATGTTTCGCTGAGAGAAAGGGTTTAGTTGAGCTCTAGAAGCTTCTTCCTATTCTTTGTCAGCCCGAAATTTCAGATAGTTATAACCAAAGGACACTAACAGTGCATTCTCAGTGGTGATCTGTTCTCAACTAGAAACACCAAAATATTTTCATTGAGGCAGTGGAATATTCCAATTTTGTAGTCAAACCTTACTTGAATCGCAAGTTGAAAATGGGTACTGTATTATGATTTTGTATTGATTTCTTCATTCTCTGTTATTTGAAGTCAGATGAAAATCTGGTTTTCCTGTCCATCCAAGTTGGTAAAGGAGATTATCATAGTGATCTGTACTCAGCCTGGAGTATATGACCCATAAGTACTCCTGCCTCCGCATTGGCTGTGAACCTTAGATTAAGTGATTTGCAGGAAATTCTGTTCCACATCCTATTGGGGGAAACATTATCTTTCAAGCTATGTAATGTAATTCAGGGTAGTTGGAACTAGCTAGAAGAAAGCAGTCCTAATTTAGCTGAATTGGAAGGGGCAAGACTGGTACCAGAATGACTGGTCACCAACATGTTTTGACTCTTTCTACTGTCCTCACATGACTGAACAAGTAGCTAGCATCAATTGCAAAAAAACCCACCAAACCCAAAAGCTCTGAGTAGGGGGTGGTTTTTTGCATCCCTTCATGGAAGGTTAACCCCCTTGTTAAGGTTGCTTTATCTTATCCTATACAACACACCTTTCTGTGCTGCGAGGTGTACCTCTTTTCAGATTCACCAAACAAGAAGGCACAGCAGCAAAGCTCTTGAAAACTGCTGTGCACTGTAAGGGAGATGTACATGTTAATTGCTAAGCCTTTCTGCATTAGTCACTTCTTTTAGTAGGAATCCAGTTTGTGTATGCTCCATGGAAGAACTGACTATGGGGGTGTTACAAGACAGTTACTGAACTGTTGTGCCATAGAGCAGTATTCCAAGCAAAGAGGTGCTATAGCAGAATGAAGACTCAAGTTTTTCACGATGGTCAGAAATGAGCATAAGAGAACTTTTGTTTTATTGTCTGTCAGTGGATCTGATACCTGAACAGTTTGTAGTTACAGCTTCAAGTTTTCTGTTAACTGGTTAGCTACTGCAAAGGGGGAAAATGCTCTTTCCAGGCCTGTGCGTATCCAAATCTTGAGTGAGTTGTTCTTCCTCTAAATTCAAGTTTTTAATCCAAGTTCTAGCCAACTCGTCATATGATTTTCTGAAGTAACATTTTGAGGTAATGATGCAGGGACCCCTCATTTGCAAGGCTTTGTTTATAGGCTTGTCTATGCTGAGAATGCTGTCAGTAGTGATTCAGCCTTGTATTTTTACAATGACCTTGGAAGTCTTAGTTTTGCCTGTTGAGAGAAATCTAAATTCTTGGAGTAACAGGATTGTTAGTAAACAAAACCTTGCACATTTTGGAGTAAGTTACATTTGAAATTCTTTACATGCTTCTGTTTTTTTTTTTAATTAGCCTTAAAATAAATACCATTCCTTAAAATAAATAATTTCTTTAGGAAAAAGGAAAATTACTTCATGCACTTAGCTGTTACCTTTCATTACCTTTTCCTGAGTTTATTCTTTCCATATCATTCTGTGCTTTATGTTAAGTTTAAGATTGAGTCCATACTTCAGTTGATACTTTTTTCAGTTTTACGCGTGGAGTTTGAAAACCTTCCAAGAAAAAGGGTTTTTACCACGTGCATAGAATATATGCACTTCTTAAAACCAGACACCAAAAGGTTGGCTTATGTTTGTTCTCTATGGGATAGGTGCCTGATAATGTGTTCGAATGGTAAAAAATGATAGTGAATAACAACTGGGAGATTTTGGAGGCTGTAGTAAATCAAACTAGTAACAAGGAGCATCTGATCTAACCTCCTTGTGAAAAAGGGAGAAATTATTGAAATAGCTATTTGAAAAATACAATAAAAAAGTAGAAAGATCTGTTCTTTTTCTATTTTTAAATGGCTATTTAAACTCTTTAGCTAAGGAAAATACCCAGATTTTGGCCAAAAAGCTGACTAAACAGAATGACTAAATTTGCGATAGTGCAAATGAGAACCAGTAATCCCAGGTTGATCAGTTACTGGAAGTATTAAATTTGAAAAGGCAAACCCACTTGAAACTTGCAAGAATGAATAAAATGGAGGGGGGAGCAGTTAAAAGAATCAGAAGCTTGTACTGAATGTTGTGTGATATAACAGAGATGTTTCCAAGACTGAGTCAATGCACTTTTAGGGGTTTTTTGCACATTATGATTTTATTGGTTATAGTAAAAAAATGAAGTTATACACAGCAGCCATGGGAAACTCGCAACAAACTGTAACTCTAAGACTGCCATCTTGTCACTAGCATTTCAGAATCTGTTAAACCTGTTTCTTTTTACTCTTTGAGAGCTCTGTTCCAATTTTTTCTTCCTTACTGTCTTCCTTTGCTTCTCTTAGGTTCGCAAATTTGTGGCCAAGGACAGTGCAGGGCTTCGTATCCGTAGCCACCCTTCCCTTCAGAGTGAGCAAATAGGCATAGTGAAAGTCAATGGATCCATCACTTTCATTGACGAGGTAATTAATAAGACATTTCTGTTGAAAATTGGGCTAAGATGTGAAGTTAACTCATGCAAATAATGTTTTTTTTCATGTTTAGATGTTGACATATACAACTTCAGAACATAAGAGTATAAATTGCAAAAATCTAAATATTTACTAATTCAGTTTTTCAGGCTGTCATTTCCTTTTAATTTACTTACTTGAAAATCTGTGTAACAAACTCTTGAGACTCTGATATGAGGAAACAAAATTCCTAGAATTCATCTTATAATAATATCTCTTAAGGATTTAGCTGTTCATGACTTACTATTTCAACTCTACACAAAAATTCAGATGTAGGTGTCATTTTTCATTACATCTTTCACTTATACTTCTGAAAGATCACTAGTGTGTTAGACTACTATGCATGTATTTTTCTTAAAATATAACTTCATATAGAAGGAATATTTTTGCAATTTACTAAGTTATATCAGCAGTGGAAAAATGGAAAGTGGGGAACTTTTGAGGCTTATGAAGGCTTGGCTTTCTTTCCTCTTTTCTGTCAAAGCAACTCTTATTATTGCATGATCTGATTTAAATTTATCTTTGCACCTTGCCTTCTAAAAGGATATACCTCCCATTGCTTTGAAATTCTGATTTTGTTGATACTCCTCTTTACCTCTTCTTACATTCTGTCAGCATAGTGAAGATCATTACTTCCTTGCTACTATTGTCTGTTTGTCTGAAGTCTGTTAATCCTTACTAGCTACAGAACAGTTACAGGAGGGCATGGCTCGTTTTTGTTGCTTGTTTCCCATAGATCCACAATGATGATGGTGTTTGGCTGAGGCTGAATGATGAGACAATAAAGAAGTATGTTCCTAACATGAATGGTTACACTGAAGCCTGGTGTCTCTCTTTTAACCAACATCTTGGCAAGAGCCTTCTGGTACCTGTTGACGTAAGTAAAAGGTGCCTTTGAAAAATATCCAAAAGTACACTCTATCCTCATTACAAGACTTTCTTTAATTAAGGCTGCAAATGAGTCCTGAGGTAAACAATATTTTAATTACCAAATACTACCTTATATCTGTTTGCATTTTTGAGGGCTGTTGTGTAATGAGGGTGGAGTGTAGAAAGGTATGAGGCTTTTTATGTTGAAGCCTCTTCTCCTAGAAGAAAAACAGAAGTGCAAGGACCGCTGTAACGATGTACAAAAGTATAATCATATTAGATTATGGTCTGCACCAGGTGTTTCTGATGCAAGAAGTCATTCTCTGTAAAGTGGTCCACTGATGCCGTGATTTCAGAAGAGGCTTGGAGCCTCCAGTGAATCAATGTAATTGAGGCTTTTTTTAAAAACTTGAAAAGTTCTTTAGGCTCTGTTGGTTTTTGTGTATATTTTTTGTGAGTTTTACACCTGAATCCTTGAGTTATCCATTTATTAGCTAATCAAAGAATCCCAGAGCATTGAGACTGAGTAAAAAATTGAATTTATAATAACAGTAAGCATAATTTATCTGGATAACTTTAATGGTGATCACCATCACTACAATTCAAAGGTTACACCTTTTCTGGAAACAAGATACAGTTTAAAAAAAATTTAAAGAGACAGAAAGAAAAAAGTATATTAGCCTAACCAATGTTTCTCAAAAAATTTATGAAAGTGCAGGCCTTTCAGGCTCATCTGGTTTTGTGCATTCCCCAGAGTGGGCAGTACCTTGGTTTCTTCAGGGCAGAATGAGAACCAGATCTAATTGCAAATACTGCTATTTAGATTTGATTTGTTTTCTTATATGAGTGAGCTGCTGCTGCAGCTGAAGACAGTTAACAAATATTTGGCCAAATTAAACACCTGCAGCCAGTAATGTCATCCTGTTCATGTTTTCTGATCGTAGAAGAACTGAGATATTCCCAGTTCCAGTGAAACTGGGCTGTTTGCTAGTAGCCAAATCTGGCAATTCATAAATCCCTTGTGGCTGCAGCCCGTATTCTGACAAACACTGTAATATGGTGTGACTAGATTGTCTTCCTATTCACCTTCTCGTCTATAAATTATTTGTTGATATAATTCAATTTGGAGATTTCTTTCAATAAAATCATTATTTTGGGAATTACTTTAATACTGCATTTGCGAAGCAAATTATTTCTGTACTCAGTCATCAGTCACTCAAACGCTGTGATGACAGGCATATTTATGTAGTTTTTTGTAGAATATATGAAAACATGGAAAAAATTTAAGCCTTGCTTAAAATCTTGCTTGTATTTTTGGCATTAGAAATTGATACTCGTTAGAAAATTGCTATATTGTACTTTCATGAAACATTAATATTCATATGCAGCAGTTGAATTTTACCTGTTCACCCATGATAAAAGTGAATTCACCTGACTAAGTAGTTAACTTCAGTAAATATTGTAAGTCTGAATGGTTATTATATTGTTAGATTTTTGTTTGTTTGTTTTGGTTTCTAGTTTAACTATTTCTAATACTTTTTTACTTGCTGAAGGGAATAGTTTTGAGCTCAGCAGTCATGTATGTGGTTAGCAAGAACTTACTGGTTGGTATATTTCAAATGGCTCTAGCACACACTTATTTCTTGAGTAGAATATACCCTGTGCTCCCTGAGAAAAGCCTGAAAGGAAATGGCTGTCATAAATAAATAACTGAACATTCAATCTTGATAATATAATCTTGAGAATTCAAATTTCATTTGAATAAGTAGGTCAGGTATAATGAAATGTGAAAAACAGCATTTAATTATCATACATTTCATTCTCTGATTCTTAAAGTTCAGATAAAATATTATCTTTTTTTTTCCTTAAACAGTGCTGTGAATTAGTTTTGATACCATTTAGACTATTAGGAGCTGGTAGATATGCCTAATTTTCTTTCAAGTAACCAGTTACATTACCTCTTTAATGACACAACGTAAGCGTCGCATGCTTTCTTATCTTCTGATCAGTAAGCAGACAGTGGCCAACGTAGCAAAAGTCTTAAAAAAGCAACCATTATAACCATGTAACTATGTATAATAAGAGAAGTGTTTTGAGGTAGTTTCAGATGGAAGGTTTCTTTGCATCTCTCATATTTTCAGATTTTTGAAAGGACTTAGCATGTCCTGAAACTACTTAATTTCATTATGACCTTATTTAAGCATTAAGATTTGTTGGTTTGATTCATAATGATAAGAGGAAAAAGGAAAAAATGTTCTCTAACATTTTCTTTCTTTCTTAAAGGCCACAAAACAAAAGTCAAGGTTCAGTGGCCTACTTTTGAATGCCTTAGTCTTTACTGCATGCTATTCTAGCATTATGCACCACATAACTTGATGAAATTCAATAAACTCTTTTGTAAGCTCCTGATTTTTGTCACTCAGCTTAAAACACTTTTTCCTGCTAAATCTTGATCGCATAAAGTGATACTGCTTTCTTGGTAGAAAGTTTTAAAATAAAATCTCTTTTAAGGTGATTACTAATTTGAGAATATTCAAAAATATCTTTTTTCTCTGAATTGTCCAAGAAAAGAACTGTATTTGTAAGTTGTCAAATTTGATCAGTGCAGTCCTCTAGAGGTGAATGACTCATATGGCAAAAGATGTTCAATTAAGTAATAAATGCTAAAGGTTCTGTAGATTAAACTGTGAAACAATCCATATCTGCTCATCCTGTTCTATTGATTTGGGTAACTGAATGACATGATGAGCAGAATGTAGTAAAAAAATCTGTTAATATACAAGATTTTTGGAATCCAAAGCAGTTCTACCAGTATTGGTTTCAGAAGAAGGGAACGGACTGGAAAAGCTCTCTCATGTGACTAAAAATACAAATGGATAATCAAGTGGCTGAATTAGTCATTGTATTCCCTGTTCAAATTAATGTCACATTATTTTTATTAGACTCGGTTTTTATTCAGCTCATGAGTGTGCAGACTTGTCAACTCCAATTACATTACTTTGTCACATTTAAATATACCAGCTTTTTGTAATCATCCCTTAAGTAAATAAAATCTCTCAGTACATTTTGTAAAATATGTAAAAAGTGTATTTTTAAAAGAAAGCTTTAATTATTCTGTTTCATCACTGTATTAATTGAACAGTGAACAAAGAAAAACCAGAGTTTTTCAGCAGCGTTAGTTTTGGCCTCTTGTCCTCTTGACATATATATTGTATCTACATTTTATGTTTATTGACATTAACTAGATATTTTATGATAAAGCAGACATTGAGTATCTTAGATCTCCTAAATACAGTTTCTGTATATTTTGATCAAAGCTATTATATTTAAAGATAAATGATCATAGGAAAGCAGAGATCCGTTGTAGTTACCAGACTTTTATTTAGTTGAGCTGTGGTCATTTACCTTTTTAGAAAATCTGTGTAGTCGAATCTGTTCCTTTTGTTGCTCTTGTCCTTTCATGAGGAACTGCTGTGTAGCTATTGATCTAAAATTGTGCATCCAATCCATTGTAGGTAATATGATTATGAGACTATGAATTTAATAGATGGCGATTTTGTATAAGACTATGAGTCTTAATAGATTGCAAGTTTGGATAAGCTGCTTTCATCCCTGGTAGTTATTTTTCCTTCTGTCTTGTGACATTCAGTTAACTGTTTTTGAAAAAATACTTGTTAAGTTCCTTACACGAACAGTTATGTATTCATGCTTACACACAGTACTTAGTAGAAAGGTACATACGACATAAAACAGTACACAGTAGGAAGAAATAGAATTTCATCTTGGTTAAGCTCTGGAACTTGACTTTTTAAAAATCATATTCTAAATATGTTTTTGTTACTTCATTTTAAATTTAAAACTTTATTATAAGGAATATTGTACCCTGCTGCACAGTTATATTATTACATTCCCCAACAGCCATAGGCAAACAGGGTTGAGAAACTGCAAGTTTTTCAAACCAGTATTGCAGTGGAAGAAAGAACCAAAATTAGTACGTAGACTGCAGTGTTTGATCACAGAGCCTCAGAAAGCTGAATGTTCTGTGGAAACATTCAAGGACGTTCACAAGAGATTGCTACTGTCATTTTAGGCAGGATGGAAGGCAACTGTAGAGTAAGACTATTTTGGGTAAAATGTCAAGATGGTTTAAGATAAGCCTTAGCTTTGAAAAATAATATTAATTGAAATTTTAAATGCTTCTTAATGGTCTGCTAATTTTTGGTGGCAAAATGAAGTACTTTTTAAATTTTTATTTCTGAAACTTAAACTTTATTGGAAAAAAGTATGAATTCCTGAAATTATTTTTAGTTTTTGGAAGGGAAAGCTTGAAAGGAAAAAATGAACTAAATCTACAGATGGTAGCATAAGGACTAAATATAAAGCTTGGATTGTAGTAGTTTCTTCAGAATGAAAACTTAATTCTCAAATACATGCCTGATCTATTCATCTAAACTGGCATAGAGTGTGCTAATAGCCAGGAAGCATTAAAGCTCCCAGAGCAAAGGAGAGCTTCTAGTTTGATCTTCTCGGTGTTGCTAAGCCAGCATGGTCCCACTTCACTGCTGTTGGTTTCTTTTGTATGTTTTACACACATAGCTTTATAATGTACAAAAATAGATTTTTGAAAAGATACTTAAATATTTTAGGTACGGATAGTCCATGTTTCTCTGTACAGTAGAAGTCCATCACAAAATATGAGATATGCTGCAAAATAATAGAATCAGTCAGTTAAACTACGTTGGATGCCTATGAAGTACACTCTCATTAGGCAAATGTAGGCTTTTTATAGTTGTCATAGTTTTATGTCAAATTGATAAGCCTTTACTCTGCCAGTCTTCCTATCTAACACCCTCCCCACCTTCCCCAATGCCCCAAAACATATCTCACTAGTGCATTGGTACCTCTTTCAATTTTGGGTAGAGGTACTAAATTCTAAAGAAGTGCTGGTGTTTGACAATTTCCCTGTTTTTGTCAAAATTGCAAATCGTTTGTATTACTGAAACTTGATGTAAGCAGAAGTTTTGCAAACAGTATATAGTTAGATGATTTGCTTCTATCATGAGACAGAAGCATGGATTTACTTACTTTTAACATGTTAATGTTTTTTCAAGGAATACAGAGGAGGCATGCGCAAGAGTGTTTTGTACCTGTTTCTGCTTAAAGTAATTCATTGCCTTTTCTTTAACTACTGTTAAATTTTGATGTGACTGCTGTCCAGGGGTTTCACTTGATTCCCGTATCAGGATGGGGATAGGAAATAAGGTTTTGATACCTCTGTTCATATAGATAAAATGGTTGCTTTACCAAAGGGATTCTGTCATAAATACCGATTATTACTACTACTATATATGTACTATTAATTCTTTCATTTGACAGGAACAGTGAAAATTTCTTTGAAATGAGTAGAAACCAATTTATGGAGAAAAGATGGCTTCTTTTTCATGTTTTCCAGTGATTAAAAAAATGCTGTCCTAGCTGTTCTGTGGGAGGGAAAAATATACAGAACAGCAGTGCTCAGTTCTATAGTACAGGCAATTGGTTATAAAATTAGTGAAGTCTCTCTGGCAGCTCTATTTGGTTTATGGTAATTCATAACTAACTAGTAAATGCATTGTATATTTTATAAAACTAATGAAATCTTAGTGATCGTTCTCCTTACAGCACTCTGTGAAATTTTTGGCTCTGGTAAAGAGTACGATTTTGATTGCAAACTGGTGAAATCATTCTGTGCAAGTGAATTGCTTTCAACAATAGTGAGCTTAACCTTTCTGCATCTTTTCAGTTCTGACTTGGTGACTCAAAGTCCATGTGCAGTTGTCTTGCAGTAGTTGAAATTATCTTTCAGAACAGCAGACCATCTTGCTATAAAACTGTGGTTTGTAGTGGGACCAACTACTGTTTCATTGTAACAGAAGTGTGGGATTTTTCTGTACATGAAGTCTCAAGCTTTATAAGAAATGTCTGGCTCTTAATTTCAGTAAATGGCATGACACACTACATCCATTTCGAGCTTTTGACATACTAAACTGGTTTTGTTTAATGGATGATTTGCCATGGTGAGCAATGGACTCAGGTGACTTGACTAGGAAAACAAAACTTTCCCCTTTTGCAAAACATTCTACCAGTAAATATACTTGTGGAGAAAGTTTGCATTATAGTACCTCGAGCTTCTTCCTCCAATGTTTCTTTGTTCCCATTTCTTTGTTGATATATGTCTTTTTTTTAAACTTTGTTGCTCAGAATGTCTTTAATGCTAGCCAAGGAGTAAGGGATTTGGACTTTTTTTCATGGACTTCCAAAGCTTTACCCCCTAAGGTGAGTTAAATGACAGGAACAGTCACACTGTATCTCATGTTTTCAGATTGTACCTTATGACTCAACTTTATGCTAAATATTCTTTGACGTCCATTTTACTTTGAATTATTTTTACAGGAAATAGCAGATTTGCATAGTATGCTGTATCTGTGTCTCTTCCTTTAGGATGAGAAAAAAATACCACAGCAGATTATTGAATTTTCATTAATTCATAAGTAGCACTCTCTTTTTTTAACAAACCAAATTAGAAATTCAGGGTGATGGCTTTCATTCTCTTTTTGATGCAGAATGTACTAGTAAATTTCTTTCTGTTATTGGAGGGTACGCATTAAGTTGCAGCATCTAATAAGATGATATTTGTATGAGTAAAGCCACAAATATTTAATAAATACTCAGTCCATTCTTAATTTTTTTACAGTTATAGGAACAAGTTATGTTATGTACAGTTAAGCAGTTTAAATTATCTACAGAAGTGCTTGTCTAAATCTCTTTGCAGCCCTGTAGTGATTTTGAGATCGAGTTTTTTTCATATGAACTTGGTATTGAAGATGACACTCAGTGTTGTACATATTAGAGATTTAAAAACTTGTTTTTCCACTGAATCTTTTTCCCCAAAATAGCAAACTTCTTTATTATTATATCAAGATCTAGACAATGTTTAAACTATCTTTAAAATGTACAGATTTTTTTTTTCCTTGAACCAATTTACCTCAGTTTGCATTAAATTGCTTTGAAAGTTACGTATTTACAGAACAGATTCATTTTTGTATAAAGGCTTCTTGGAAAGACAGCTGTATTAGTCTGGACATAGTGCACAGGCTTCCATACCAAAAAGCTGAAAATATGATAATTAAAGACATCAGAGGAAACTGCATTAATTAAAAAGGAAAGAACATAAGCAGAAGTTTGGTTTAAAACTGATAAAGTATTCTTTTACAGAGCAGGAGGTGAACTCCTGGAAGGTGTTGTTACAGGAGATTGTGGAGGCAGAAAGTATCAGCACATTCAGAAGAAATTAAACAAATTTCTAGAAATCAGATTCATAAATAAACACTAAAGAAAAGAGGGTATACCCTCCAACATCCATAATAAAAAGATTTTAAATGCTGTTGGTATATAAGGGACAGACCACTAATAAAGACTTGTATGCTACTTCTAAAGAGCATCTCCTGTTGCCATTGCTGAACACAATATACTGGACTAGGTGAACCACTGGCTTCATCCCGTAAGGCATTACTCAGTTCTTAACTTTCAGGTGTTCTTTTAAAAGCACCTATGACTTGCATTATAAGCATAATAGAGCTCAGTCCTGCTTCTCACTTGCTTTCTTCTGATATAAATGTGCGTTATGTTACTCCCATCCCTCATATTTTTCTGTACAATAGCCTTTTTATTAAGCTATGGCTGGCTGAAAAATCTATGCTAATATTTCTGTTCTTTTAGAAACTACCAATTTTTCTTGGTAGGAAACTCAAAAAGTGTTTTCTCATTTCAGATTTGGGTATATATTTCATCTGTAATTGGTACCAAGTGAAATAAATTTGCAGGCCATTTTTATTGTCATAGGGAAAATAATAAATATGCACTAATATTTACATATGCATTTAAGAATCTATGGTGTTGCTGTTACTCTTTGTCATCATTTTACCTTTACTCTAAATTAACAATGTATTCTAAATGTGAAATCAAAAAAGAAGCATATCATTTGGAAAGAGACAATATTCAAATTCCCTTTACATAGCCCCACACTTTTTCACAGAATTTCACAAATACAGCAGGAGGAATGAGTGTGTATCCTGATAAATGTCAGTGTGAAACAAGGTTTAGTGAAAGCAGTTAGAGTAAATAATTTGTCTCTAATGGTAGATATGAGATACTCCTTTTGTATAAATGGTTACATTTATATCACTTTTGTTTCAAGAGTAATATGGTGACTTTTGAATTAATGTGCAATTTACTAGTAGTTTATCATTGCACGCTAAAATTAGCAATGTAACTAGTATCTCTTTTAGCTTTGAAATTTAGCTATTGTAGTCTTGAAATAAGTATTTCTTATCTAAAGAGTTCAAAGGTATTATTAATAGGTTTTATTCTGTTCTGTTTTGTTTGCCTTTTTTTAATTTCTCAGGAATCTAGGTCTAATACTGATGATTTTTTCAAAGACCTAAATTCACACTGCCCACAGGAAGCAGTGATGCAAGAACAAGATATGCCATTCCTTCGAGGTGGACCTGGAGTGTACAAGGTAGTGAAGACTGGCCCATCAGGTCACAACATCAGAAGCTGCCCTAACCTTAGAGGTATCCCAATTGGAATGTTAGTTCTGGGAAACAAAGTCAAGGCAGTGGGCGAGGTATGGATCCTTGTAGCTTCAGTTCATGTCTTCATAGATACCAGTATATAACAGTAGTAAACGCAACAAAAGAATCTGCCCCTCTACAGGTTTGCTTTTCCAACCCTTATGATAAATACTAACCTTTGAACTTGGTTTATATTATAAATGCTAATGCAATTATGTCTTCTGCCTTTTAGATGTGTGCATTGATTGGAATAATGTTAAAATTGTACTGCAGTTACATATGCTTGCTTATGTATTTCTGTTACAGTATTCCTTACAAAATTATGTTTCTTGTTCTACTTTTTTGTCATATTCTTTGAAAGAATTTTGTTTCATTGAAAAAATGTTTCTCTAGGACCTAACCAATTAACACATTATTCTGTTTCTCTGTATTGATTGTATTCATTTGTTCAGATGCTGAACTGTTATTACTGTTCCCAGTTGTCCAGCTGTGGTGTTTCATGGTTAAGAAGGGCTTAAGGATGAAGTGTGTCATGCTATTTCCTAAATATAATGTCAGGAACAAAATTAGTACTCATACAAACTTTTTGTATATAACTTGGTATTATAATTCTACTGTTGCAGCCACCAATCAAAAAGCATATTTTGGTGAATATCTCCTTCAAGTTTTTATTTAGGCTTGTTTGGATGTTCTAAAGTTGTGGTGTTGGTGTTTTGCTTCTTCTGAACGTAAACAGGTCTAAGACTTTTGGAAACACTCCTAACTGTAAATGTGCCATAAATAGTTTTGGTACTTCAATCTGCCTCAGTCTGTGGCCTTAATTTAAGAAACTTTTTTTCTTACATTTGCTTAATAATATAAAGATTGGAATGAGTGTGTTTTTCAGATACTATATAAGTTGCTGAATCATGCTACTGAATTATGTGAAAAGTCAATAAATTGTGCTTTTTTATGTGTGTGCATCAGGTGACTAATTCAGAAGGTACGTGGGTGCAAATGGATAAGAACAGCATGGTAGAGTTCTGTGAAAGTGATGAAGGCGAGGCATGGTCGTTAGCTAGAGACAGAGGTGGAAACCAGTACCTCCGACACGAAGATGGCAAGTTGTTGTTTTGTTTTGTTTTTTAAATTAACTTAGAAAAAAATTAAGCAATCTAAACAGGACAAATAAATAAAGAAGGAACTGAGTTTTAAACAGGTATACATTAATTTACTCTTTTTCATTTGAGTTACTTTACATAGTTGGACTTCAAAGTTGTCTATAAACATTCTTTAACTGTTTTTTAAAAGAACAGTTAAAGTATTTCCCCATGTTTTCTTCTGTACCAGTTATGGATGATAATTTTAACTGTCCTTCTTTTAGCTACGAGGATCACTTTTAAATAAGTAATTGTGCGTTTTTGTTAGCTTTCTTTGGTCTACTTTTTGTCTCTGTGAAAAGCAGAGCAGAATGAATTATTTACGTTCCTTTTGATTTTAAGTTTGTTAATTCTGTCATACAGCATCCTGTTAAAAACCTGTTCACATGTTTTTTAACACTGTATTTAAAATTAACATCAAATTAGTTAATTATTCTAGTTAGCAAAGTATGATTGCATTCTCCTAAAATGCAGAATTTCTGTCCTGATAATTCATGTTCAGATTGGGTAAGACCTAGAAATAATAAAAGAAAACATAAACAAAATGTTAGTACACAAAGTTTTTTATTGCCCTCCCCCCCCGCCCCAATCATCCTTCTTGTTGATCTCCTTCCAAACAGGCTATCATTGCTGATTTAAAATATCTTTTTTTCACCCTGAATGCTTCATATGAATACCTTGAGGTACTTGGAAACTGTTATTTCCTTAACAGATAGTCCCAGCCCATCTGGCTGAGTTCTCCCGTGCAAGATTATGGGCTACTTATATTCCCTTAAAAGACGAGACGGGGAGTGATCTGTCAGTATTTATACTTCTGGAGGAGATCATCTATCCAACCTTCCTGTCAGTGCAGATTCAGCTAGATCAGGGTGCTCAGGCCCTTGTCTAGTCAACTTCTAACTATCTCCAGCCTCTCTGGACAACCTATACCAGTGTTGACTCACCGTCATGGTGAAAAATTTTCCTAATACCTAATCAGTTTCCCATGCTGCAACTTTTTGTTTATTGTCTCTTGTCCTGTCACTGTGAACCTCTGAGATGAGTCTGGCTTCATCTTCCCTGAACCCTTCGATTAGGTCGTCAAAGGGAGCAACAAGATCTCGCCTTAGCTTTCTCTTTTTAAGATTGAACAAACCCAGATCTCTCAGCCTCTCCTTAGATACTGTGTACTCTACTGCCCTGACAGTCTTGGTGGCCTCCGCTGAACTCATTTCAGTCTGTCTTCTGATGGAGAGCCTGAAACTGGACACAGCACCCCAGCTGTCCAGTGTGTCCCTCTTGTCTTTCCAATGTCTAGTAAAAATTACTATGGATCTTCATTAGCATGATTTTGTTACGGGTGTTCTCAGAGAGAAACATTTAAGGTTCTCCTGTTGATAATAAAATTTTGGTAGAGTTCCCTAGAGGCTGGTTTGTTTCAACTCACTTGAAGAGTTAGTTTCTTCAAACCTTCTTTTTTTTTTTCTTCAACATATATTTCTCTGTTTTCTGAATAAATCTGGACATTCTCAATTTATAATCTTCCCACTCCGTTTATGGGATCTAATGCATCCATTTTCCAAAACACGTCTTCATGAAAAACTTCCACCTCAGCAGTCATATTCTGCTTCTGGTTTTAGGTAGTACTTATTGTCAGCCTTTTATTTGTTCATTATAACAGACTGTTTGCCCTTTTTCTGGTTTTGACATTTTGTGCTGGAAATTATTTCACACCTAGATACTCTGATAATTATCATCACGTTACCATATTAAAACAAAGTAATTCCTTGCTAATACGTATTTGTTGTAGGCTGTTGCTGCTTGACTTTAAGGTATAAAACATTCTGCAAAGAAGGGGAATAACCAAGAGTTTTTCATAGAATGTATAAATTGGGGGGGGGGAGTGTTTACTTAGCACAATATCTTTTTTGAAGTCATAGATTCTCCATTTTTAGTTATGTCTGATAATGTCAAGTTCTGAGGTGCTCCAAGAGCCCAAGTAGATTCTAGAAACTAAGTATTTGTGAATTGGAACAATACCTTACTGTTGAAAGCACACGTATTCAATAATAGGGTTAACTTCATCATTTTCTATCCTAATATGAGGCTGTTTGCTTTTCCAGTAGAAGATCATTTCTTTGACGTTAATAAATTAAGCAGTGTGCAAAAATTTCCATTCAAGAGTACTTATTTTGAGGAATAGATATAACCTACATTTAAGTCACTTGACAGTATTTTGCGTGTTTTAAGTAGTCTTTTCCAGTTTCAGTAATTTAGCTATCATTTCATCTTTTCTGTAATTTCTCAAGGTATATCTGTGCTTTAAGAAAGAATTCCCAATTTTGGAAGAATTTAAACAAGACCCTTGTTTGAAGGTTTATCTTCTGATTCTTGATACTTATGTACTGTTACTGAAGGATGTCTTCAAGTATATTGTTGTTCTCACAGAAAAACAGAAATGCAAGCTCCAGGCTTTGAGGACAAAACTCTGTAGTAGGATTTTTACAATCCAGTGCATAGGGATCCCATCTTAGAAAATTTCTGATGCGAGTCCTATGCCTTGACATGCCTGTTTTATTCTTTTCTAGATGAGTGTATGTTTTTATAAGTAGGGTGAAAATAGATGTCTCTTGTGCCTCTAGCTAAAGCAGTTTAATTAGTTATCAGTGCAATTACTGAGATATTTCAACCTATTCTATGTTCCTAGTCCATCTCAGTACCAAGTAAAACTAATGCACTTAAGCCACATCTGAAAATTATTTTAACTAATTGCTTTTATTTGCCATGAAATTAATTGGGAGTAGTCTTTGTCATCAGTTTCAATGCTTTTGCTGGAGGGAAATAATTAGGATTTGGAGGAGCTCCAACTAGATTTGCAACTCTCTGTATCTTTATCCATAAAGAATACCATCTTTCAGATTGCTTTTGTATTTTCATTATTTAATAAAATGATAATGAAATTCTCAGAAAGAAGTAGGATTTCTGTCAGAGACAAAGCGAAAGTCATACTGAATGCCCAAGTCTGTAGACAGGTATCCAGGTACTTTAGCTGAAACACTACAACAAGATCTAGAGTTGCCTCTAATTGAGAAAATTCTAGATCCTTTCTTTTTTAAACCGAGTTTAAATGTCCAACCTTCTCCCTGATAATTTTTTTTTTAAATTTGAATATGTGTGTTATGTAATAGTTTGTACTCTGAAATGCAGTTTTGGCCTGAAATGCACTTTTCTAAAAATGGCTCTTAGAAGAGTTGTATTTTTTTTTTAGTTGAATCCACATTAATTTTAGTCCATTTACAAGAGAAAAAGTTGTTCAAGGTGCCAACCTGAGCTTTTAACCTGCATTTGGGAGATTTCTTTTGAATTTTTTCTCATAGATAATCACTTGGAATGATACTTCCGACCACATTAAGTCAGTAATGTCTCCCTATATCTAAATAGTCAAGTGGATTCTGTCTCTCATTTATCTTGGCTCTTATGTTGTTATGGATATTCTGAAAGACCCCAGGTTTGTTTTGGTTGGAGGTTTTTTTAGTATCATACAGAAACCAAAACTGTGGTACTCAGTAACAGATATGAATAAATCTGTCAGGGGAAAAAATGTCATATGTCCAGTGAACTATTAGGGGGTAGCCAGGATTAACAGTTTATTGGCTGAGTTTGCCACTCTGAAAACTGTCCTTTCTCCACCCTGCTTTGTCAAATGAATTTAACAATTGCTGTCCAAAGAATAAACATTGAATGGTGTAATGTTACTGAAAAACAAAGTGTCAAGCCTGTTCCTAAGTTGGATATGACAGCAAAGCTGGCAGCAACTCAGTCAAACATAAAAACTGTCTGCATGGTATTAAGTCCTCTGTCTTTATATTTTTAGAGCATGAGCTCTAAAGAAGAGAGATGTGCTTTTCTTTTTGAAGAGAATTGAGTAGAGTGGAAGAGTGCTATCTGTGGAAAAAAAATATCACTCCTTTGCCTTGTGACTCATCTTTCCAATGTAAATCAGTTACTAAGAAGGTCTAATTCTGAAGTGATGTGTTTTTTTTACAGAGCAAGTTCTCCTAGATCAAAATGTTCAGACTCCTCCCCCAAGTCCTTTTTCAATACAAGCTTTCAGTAAGGGGACAAGCTGTAGTAATGGACAAGGGTTTGATTATGGCCTTGGAAATAACAAAGGTATGTTTTCACACTCACGTTTTTAAAAATTATATTTTCCTTAACTTTGCTTATATTTTTATTACTCATTTCCTACTCTTTTAGGCACCATCGAATGTTCTCCAAAAGATATAAGCAGTAGTGCAATGAATTGCAAGGTGTTTTACAAAATATGTAGTTAATGTTATAACTGCTTTTTTTCTCTGCTTTAATTTGACTCAGTCTAAGTACTCTGTATAAAAAAGATCATCAAAGATTTGTAAGTTACAGTTGAGGCTTTCTATAGTGGTAGGCACAAAACTATAATGCAGAAATGAAAAATACATACTTGTAAAAAAAGATATGAAAGTTATTGGATTTAGAAGGCATGTGTTTTAAAATGATCAGAAACATTTGTAAACACTTCTCACCTGTCTTGACATTTTTTAAGTGCCTTTAATGGTAACAAGGTAAAAGATACCATTTGAGATTTAAGTTGTAAAACTGAAGTTACCTTTCAATCACATAGATACCAGTTACAAATGCTGGGAAATAAATAAAACCTTGTTAATTTTACTGACATAAAATAATTGTTTCTTTTAACCATGGTTTATTTCGTTGGCAAGATGTAAATATATATAAGCCATCACAATAAACTCAAACTGCATGCCTTCTGTTCATTCATTGATTAGATCTAGAAGATTTAATAATACAGAAGGGACTTTTGCTGAGGCAGATGTCCTTGCGAAATATTACTGAAACAGAGCTTTGTCATTCTGCTCTTACATCACTGTACTCTGTCCATGCCACTGCAAACATGGGCCTAAGGTGTCCTATGTGTTTTTAACACCAGCATATATTCTTAGTGGTCTCCTAAATAAAATAACTTGATTTAAGACTTGTTTTAAAGGAGAAGAGATGAGGGAAAAAATTATTCCCAAATGCTCTAGTCTGTTATTTTCATAACATGAAATAATTTTATATCATTTCACAGTGTTTTACTGCATAAATAAGCAGTTCATACTTGTCCATGAATTGCTATAGGAAACCCTTTTTTTGGACAAAGGCTGGAAAAGTTGAAGCGTTCTCCTTTTGTTTTATAGGGCCTTCTATACAGAACTGCTTTTCCCAGTTCAGCCATACTCATTTCAAAGTAATGGTTGAATCACAAAAGTGGAAGTGTTTAAGATGTTCAGCGTGTGAGGCAGTATTACAGCTTGTCTGTCAGTGTCAATTGTGCAGTAGTGCAAAAGTATTATCTATTCTTTTTCTTCAGAAGCATATTAGGAAAGGATTTTTTTTTTCCCTGTGTTGTCCAAAGATAAAATCTTGGAGATCAATATGCTATATTAACAGGCATCCTAGTTTCTGAAGACATTGTGGTTCTTTTTACTATATCCTATCTTAAACAGTTTCTAAGGTGTTTCTTTGGGATATTACAGTTACAGAAAGTTTGGAAGCTACCCCTGGCATTGAATTCCATATCATTTTGTATGCATTATTCTCTCAACATACCCTCAAGCTGTGATGTTTAGTGTGAGTGCGCAACTCAGCCAGATGACTTTGTTCATTCCGTGTACTGTAATTCCTTCTGAATTGCCCAAGAGTGGAGAGTTGTTGGCAACTATATTGAAAGAATAATGATATTACTTTCCCAAAAATAGAATTCTTCAGCTGTATCATTACTTTATATACAGTCTTTTTGCATTCTCAGGTCTAAGAAGCTTTGAGTTTTGAGGAAAATAAAAAACTGAAGGCACAAGCACGATCTCTTAGGGGAATTTCTGAATAAAGCAGTTCTTTTGGAGGTGCTTGTTTGTTAAAAGAACTTCTGTAGGGATGCACTAGTTTCAATGAAAATTCAGTCACCATCTATGAGTGTTTCAAACTGCTGGTCAAATGTAAAGATACCCATGTAATAGGTCTGTGTTTACAATATTACCTGCGAGGCAGAAGACATAACTCCCACAATCATTGTGTTTGATTTAGCTATGTCTTCTCTATTCCAGCCTTCTCCATTGTAGGCAAGCCTTTAATATTTCTCGTGAATGGCCCTACCCACTTCCATATTTAATTAGTGTGGGCAGATGACTTTCAACCTCTTCTCAGATGTTCTTCCCTTTAAAATAATTACTCATTTTAGGAAATAGGCCTGTCGTATTTAAGAATAATAGTGGTTTGTCAAACATGTTAATCACTTCTGTGTTATTAAGGTAGGAATGATTGCTGCCACAGTACTGATTCCAATATTTTTTAGGTATACTACTTCCAAAACAGTGGAATAAAATTGATTTAGTGATACCTGTAGATGATTATTGAGAAAGGCATTCCAGCTATTTTCTGGTATTTTTGTTCTCTCAATTTTGAAACCAAAATATCAAGAAAATAAGTGCAAAATTTAATTTTGGAGTTCTTAGATAATACAGGGTTCCATACACCCACCGGTCTTTCTCTAATTCCATGAAAAGACAATGGTTCAGATCTGAGATGCTCTCAAACTCTTGGTATCTCCCAGCTCGTATTACTAAGTGTACTTCAGGTTATAACATCATGTGATAAACTCTGCCTTTGTACTGTAGGCTTCATGTATTTCTAATGCTCACATAGAGCTTTTTGAGAACTGGCATTCAGAAATTAAAACTCTATTTTTAACATGCTAGGTTTTTTTAAGGCCTTCGTTTGCCTCACAACAAATGTATGTAGTTCTTCAGAAAACCAGTTCCAGTTCCTAAGTGGTAGTTATTTCTTTAAAATTATCTTCAATCTGATCTTGAAAAACAGCATGACAGAATACTTTTAAAGATATTTGCAGAAACAAGCAAATATTTACCAAAGCCTTGGCACAGAAATACACTTGCCAAAGCCTAATTACATGTTATCTATCCCTTCTCATCAGTTTTTCTAATCTTTTTCTGCATGTTCTGTTGCATGTGTGTATTATTGTAAATGCTAGGGGTTTCTGTTTTTTCTTTGGCTGCTTTTCATTTTTTAGCAAGGCAAATGTAAATCTCTATTTTGAAATGTTTTAAATAATTGCAGTAAAATATCCATGATCCTTAAAAACCCTGCTTGTACTTTTCAGTAATTTTATTGCCATGCATGGGGTGAGATTTTTATGTTTAGCCACAACCAGAGTTGTATGTGGCTAAATAAGATTTATGAGCTTTCTCTATTATCATCATTTAAACTTTAATTGAGCACGATTTTACTCTGCCTTTCTGGAGAATGACAAGTAACAGGTTGTAGTTTTGACTGTTTTGCCCACTACAGGTGACCAACTGAGTGCCATACTGAATTCCATTCAGTCACGGCCAAATCTCCCAGCTCCTTCCATCTTTGATCAAGCTGCAAAACCTCCCTCTTCCCTAGTCCACAGTCCATTTGTGTTCGGACAGCCCCTTTCCTTCCAGCAGCCTCAGCCACAGCTTCAGAGTAAGTTTGTCAGCCTTACCTGCCTCATCAGTCCATTTCTGCAGCTTTGACATTGCTCTTCTCAGTTGCTTACCAGCTACTAATCATCCCTCAGTGCACCCTTCTGGTTTTGTTTTGTTAAGTTTTTCATGATTCAGAAGCATGTGAGGTAATGCTCCTAAAGAAGTATACTTGTTCAACTTTAATTTCTATATTGACAATATTTTGCTTTTGTATGTGTTCTGCAGTGTAGATAAGTCATGAAAGTGCATTTCCAATATTGTATGCAACTCTGGGTTTATAATTAAGGTAAATATTTTATATGGTACAAAATGTTGATAATTCTTTTAACATCAAAAATGGACTGCAGTAAATTCATAGGTATTAAATTTTCTTACCTCCTAAATTCGTATTTTTGTCATCACTGCTAACTTTAGGAATGTAGCTGGACAGTGCGAACAACTTGGCACTGCTCATAAGAAAGGCTTTGGTAGTCTTCTGTTGGGTGCTCGTAGGATTGGCACGGACATGAAAGTTTGCACCTAGAGGTGAATAGCAGTTAACCTGATTACTGATGGGAGGACAGGAAACTGTTTAGTTTTTGATTAATGAAAAATAAAAGCTCAGCATTTATGATGGACAGCAGATATTGCAGTAATTTCTTCCTTATGTAAAGAACAGGTATAGCATGGGTCACAGGAATACTAGTCTTCTCCTGTCTCACATAAACTGTCCTTCAGAAGTGCCTCAGTTCTTTCTTGTGGGACCCTGTCAGTCAGTTCAGTCTCTATGTCTATGTAGTCCTGGAGCTATCCAGCTCAGGTTATTGAAGTGGCAGTGAACTAGAGAAACTAGTGACAGTGAACAGAGAACTAGATTAAAATCTCTAATTCACTTTTATAAAGACTATCAGAAATATTCTGACAGTGATCTTCTGTAATTATGCTGGACTTAAACCAATATCCTGAAAGCAGAATATTCCAAAACCTACTCAGATAAAACAGCTGATTGCCAGTGGCATCAGCGCACCGTCATTGAGAATTTGTCAATTATATATTCTTTCCCATCACTTTTAGTTTTCTTCTCTTGTTCAGAGTAGTAAAGTCAGAGTTTCTTATTCAACTTTGCATCAAAAATAACCCTAATTGTCTTATTTCAAATTTCAGAAGATTTGTCCTTTAGCATTTTGTCGTGGTTTAACCCCAGCCAGCAATTAAGCACCACGCAGCCGCTCACTCACTCCTCCCCCCTCCCAGTGGGATGGGGAGGAGAATTGGGGAAGAAAAAAAAAAAAAAAAAGGTAAAACTCATGGGTTGAGATAAGAACAGTTTAATAACTAAAGTAAAATATAATACTAACAATAATAATAAAATATAATAATAATAATAATTGTAATGAAAAGGAATATAACCAAAAAACGGGGGGGGGGGGGAATAAAACCCAAGGAAAAAACAACAGTGATGCACAATGCAGTTACCACCCACTGGCCAATGCCCAAGCAGAGATCTGCCCCTCCCAGCCAACTCCCCCCAGTTTATATACTGGGCATGACACTCTATGGTATGGAATATCCCTTTGGCTAGTTCGGGTCAGCTGTCCTGGCTATGCTCCCTCCCAGCTTCTTGCACACCTGCTTGCTGGCAGAGCACGGGAAGCTGAAAAGTCCTTGGCTTAAGATAAGTGCTACTTAGCAACAACTAAAACATCGGAGTGTTATCAACATTATTCTCACACTAAATCCAAAACACAGCACTGTGCCAGCTACTAAGAAGAGAGTTAACTCTGTCCCAGCTGAAACCAGGACAGCATTTAGACATGTATTGTATGAAAAGAAAAGCTGTCAACATTTTTTATTGGCTGCCCAACACGATCTTGCTCAATGGATTTGCCTATCCAACAGATGTAGATAAACTGTGTTCAGTAAGCTACATCCATGGTTTGTGTTTTAATAAGGATCCCTGATTCAAAAGGAAGCCTTTTTTGTCAGATAGGGGGAGCACTGATAGTCTACCAAATAAAATAATAATGAAAATGGAAAAATTTTTCAAGTTTGTGTCTGATTTGGAATCTTAGCTTAGTATAAAATCTCAATCGAGATGGTTATGTGCCCTTCCAGCAGGGCAAAAATCATCAACCAGAACTGGTATGCTGTTGCACTAACTGTGATTTGATACAAGGACTTTCTTCCAGTTTATTATCTAATTTAAGATTTGATGCAGATAGTGTAAATTTTACATAAAGGAGAGAAATAGTAAAATTTTTGTTTTCACTATAAAATTTAAGTATGATATGGGGCAAAATTTCCTGTTTGAACTTCCTTAGTCTTTTGCAAATTTGCTAATCCTCCATTTACAAGTTCATCCAAATTCAGAATATTGTCAGGGAGGCCTGTAAGTCTGTGTTCATATACTTGTTCATTTAATAGTCAAGGAAATTATGAGGGATATAAGACTCTCTAGATTAAACATTTTATTTTAAGCAGTTACTCTATTATTACTATATTTCTTGAAACATTACATGTTAGAAAATAATGGATTAATTTGCAATATAAGATTAATTAGAATAGCAAGGCATATATGCAATAAAAATATTTACACAGAGAAGTTTTATTTGGGTCGAATTCTGCTGTGTGGTTTTTAATCTGTGTTCAATGCTGATGCAGCTGTAATACAACTGTAACAGAAACTCTTTTTAAGTGTGCAGTTTTCACTCATTATTTCCAAAGCACTTTATAGCCTCCTGTTATTGAACATGTAATTAAAAGTTAAATCCATTAAACAACATATCCCAAGGCTCCATATCAAGTTACTTGGATTTTTGCCCTAGACATGCTTAGTTTTAGTTTCAAATGATGTGCTCTGTCCTTAAGTGCTTCCTGCAGTAAAGTTAGATCTAAAAATTAAAATGAATATTTATAGTCAATAACTGCTATATTAAAGGGACTAATGATAGTCTAATAGTTGAAACAAGTTGTGCCAGCCTAGATTTCCGTGGCTGCAGCAGTTATATACTAAATACCGGTCTTGATTTGAAAGTCTGCCTAAATAGTTTAGTCTACCACTTATATTTTCTGTTCTTCCTCAGACATCTGTCCTCCTGGGGAGAAATTTTATTTGGAAGCATGATTCTGAGGAAAGTTAGGATCATGCTGAATGTCCTCTAGAATTATTTCCTTAATTTAGATTTTTATAATGGGAAGAAAAATGTTGGTCTGATTATAAAACATACTCTGTGCCAGTGACAGATTGTAGTTCTTCTTTAGAAGAGTTAGTAGCTAGCTGTTCTTTCTGAGGAATGGTTTCTGTGCTTGGGGTTTGGTTTGGTTTCCAAATTCATTTAAGGAAGAGGGAAAGGGCTTGTCACGACCTTTTATCTTCCGATACAGTGTCTGGGGTTTTTTTTGTGGAAATACTACAGTTTTGGACAACCAATTCCTCAGATATAATGCTTGAAAAAATGGAAAGTGTCTCTGTTATTCTTTTCACATCATAAATAGGTAAACTAACAGGAGTCCTGTGTGTTTTGTCAAAGAATTTGTTACAGAAGGCATATTATAAAAAAGAAGGGGGAACTGTGTTAGTCAGTTTTGTGTTATTTGCTAGAACTCTGAAGGGCTGATTGTTCTGTCCTACTTAATTCCTTTGCTAATTTTCACATATGGTTACACAAGGGAAAAAAGCTGAGAGATTGTTTTCTTTTTCACGAGGACAGGCAAAATTAAGATGCTCTTGTCATGTATTTTAATTCCTTGTCAGTCTTTTATGCAGCTAAAAGTCCAAAAAAGCTAGAAGAGATGGCATAACCTACCTGGAGTTCAGGAACAGCTGTATTGACATGGAATCTTAGCAAGGATTTTTTTTTTCCAGAAATAGCGCAAGTTTATGTATGTTTCTTCCTTGATTTTTTCAACAAAATAGTCTGTAATTACTCCAGCCTGCGTATGCTTGCTTCTGAGAAGTTTGTAAGATCATCAGTAACAGATTTGCTCAGGACTGCAACCTCCCATTGCTGCAAGATTACTACTGGTTGCTTGATTGTCTCTGAGCTTTGTAAAGAGCACAGAAGACTCAAATTTCTGCCTGAATTCTGAGTGTAGGTGAAGTGTGGAAACCTAGAGGGTCAAGGAAGATCTTGTTTCTCAACCTTCAGCAGTGTGTGCTGGGTCATAAAACTCTATAGACATGACGAGTCAGGGAAACGGGATCTTGCTATGCTGTCCAGCATCAGTTATCAAAATTTCGCAATTGGCTGTTGAGCTCTGAACTTGGGGAGGGAAGTGTGAGACCTAGCAGTCACCAGTGTTAGACCTTTATGCCATGTTTCCTCACATCTGAGTTGCTATTGCCAATGAAGAATGGATTTATGGGCTGAAGAGGCTTTGGACCCCTCATCTGTCACATTCTCCCTCTTCCACTGCAGCCCTGGCAGCTCACTGAGCAGCTGCACAGCACACCTACTGCTTCCTGACACATCTCAGTCCAGACAGAAGCTGCAGTGCTGAGCTGCTGTTCAGTACGTTCATAGTGTCCTGTCAGGCTGCTTCCTTGCCAATCCATGCTGCGGAGCTGCAGTCCAGCATATGGTCCCACCATATATGATCAGCCCCTACCATTCATGTCAGGAGTTCCTTGATACATCCCTTCAGTATTGTGCTACCGCTTTCATTTTGGTTTTGTTCCTTTCCTTTCTAGGCGCTAGTTACAGAGCATTTAGAACTACTGACTTTGCCTACAGTGCTTCTATCCACATTTCCTAAACTGTAGAGGGGGCACAAAAGACCAGCACGCATATGGAGCACATAACCCTTTTCGGTAGTGTTTCAGTAAAATGAAGGGAGAGAATATTCTCAACCAAGCACACTGATCTCCTCCATATCATGCTGAAATGACTTAATTGTCATGCGAAGCAGCCAGAGAGTATTGGTTTAACTGTTTTTTCAGATGTTGCGTATTGCCAAAGCATCATTCCTGAAAATTTGAGCTAATAAGTTAAATGGTTTCATACCCTAGGCTTTACAGATTTGATAATCAAAGATATGTATGAAGCATACGTTTGTCCAGGTCAATCCAAAACCATCCTTGGGGGACTGGTATGGTAAAGTTTGGAGGAAGAGCACAAATTGTGTCAAGCTTTATTTTAGAAATAAATTTGGCTTATCACATCTTCAAAAATTGTAGTTACAAATTATAAAATTATAGAAGCATTTTTATCTACCCTTCTAGTACAGGAATGCTTCTTTCAATTAATAAACTTAAGTGGCTCAAGTGTTGGTGCTCCAGACCCTACTTTTGGGTAAAAGAACATTGCTAATATTTTTCTAATGATACTGCGTTTCAGCTTTTGCTTTCATTCACTCACTCATTCCCCTACTATAACAGTATCTAATACGTTTTTGTCCCTTTTTAATATTTAATATTCAAACATTTGTTGACTTCACTATATTCTTTTACTCATGAAAAAAAAATGAGTCCTTGTCCAGCTGTCACTATGGCATTTGGCATTTTCAGGAAGTGAAAAAAGATACATTGAGTGCAGTGCTTGAGGAAATGCAGCTAACAGTCGTATTGTAGCTTCCATGTCAGTAGCAGCAACAGAAAGAGGAATGCATTCTTTTTGAAGAGGCATCCATTGCTTAGATGAAAGGGCAAAAGCAGGTCAGTGCTTTCCTTCATCATCATGCGGAAAAGCAGTGGCGTTTTGGAAGAAACTTTAGCTTATCTCCACTCGCCAGAGACATTTTACCAGTTTGTTTTAGAGTTTGTTTAAAAAAGACTCATGTGGACCAGTTGGTAGTATGTCATGCCTCCTGGATTGGTTTACGAGCGTTTCCTCAGAGGAAGCAGGCATGGCTGTTAGAAGACTGCATCCTGCCATAGGAATTGAACTGCCTCTTATGTCTCCATATTGTGTAGCTTTTCAAGCTGGAGCTATTTCCATGTTGAAGGAAAGAGCATGACTAAAGATACGCTGTCACATTAAAATGTGACGTGAGACAGACCTTGCCTACCTTGTATTTCAAGTCTTTATAGTCTTTGAGACAGAGACTCCTTTCCTAAAAAGAAGGAATCCTGACCAAAAAGCTGATCCCTGTGGCTGACCGGTTATCCTGGATAGACATATATTGTTTGCCAAGGCAGCAAGGAGATTATGTGGGAAACTCATTCTCTTCGACCCACAGTCCCCTTGAAATGATTGAGTAGTAGTACATTGTTCAACATAAACTAGATTACAACATTGTAAAATGTAAGTATTCTCAGACATAGAATGAAAGAATGAAGTGTAAATGTGCATTCATGAAAGTGGATTTAGTAAAGATTTTCATTTAATTATGCATAGAGTGGAATGCTAGTGTATCAAATTGACATTTTTAGGATTGCCTCTACTGCTACTTTGTGCTCCTAATGTGTTTTTCTGCATTTTACCTTTAAAAATTGGTGGACTGACCTCCTGTTACTCAGAAGCTATATAGTTAGTATTGGATCTCTCCAAATCATTTGTAGGTATCAAAGTAGATAATACTGTTCTTAAATCTATGCTAAAACTGGATTGAGAAAATAGAGATTATTTTCTTGTTTTAAAGAATGAAATTCTTACTTCAAACATGTGAACACCTTCTCATTGTAGAGTCTATACAACTATAGCTCATTGCATAAGATAGGGGTTTTAGTATATTTATGCATACAAGTTAGTAAATGTAGTACCAGGCAAAAAGATGTCTTAAGCAGTGTAAGAATTGAAATCACTTATTTTCAATACACTTATTCCATTTATACAAAAGGGTCTCTCTAAAACAGAGTATCTTCTAACATACAAATTCTCTTTAAAATTATTAATGCAGTAAGAGTTTGACTTATTTTTTTCTAAAGGAAGGAATAGGAATTGGAATTACAATTAAAAACAACATTATAGGAAAGTAAAATGATAGACTTGAAACTAAAAATCCCTGCTGTTATCTCCAAGTTTTATTTGAGGCTGTACCTCTAACAGATTTGGTGTCAGTAGACTCTCTACTGAAATTATCTTGGATTACATCAGAATTTAACTTTGTTTTTTTCTTAAGGCAAAATTATTTTTAAGGGTTGATACAGATTTGTTTTCATGTCTATACTGTTTGGTAGAAACTCTTCTACTGTTAGTTATGTTTCTTGATAGTGTTGAGAAACTACAGTTCACATTACATACATGAAGTTTTTCAAAACATTATTTTATTGAGGTGCATTCAGATTTGAAAACAAATAGTTTTGGTGAGTTTAATATATTTTTCTTCATTCTTTCCAGTGATTAGTGAGACTTTCCAACACAAACATCTAGATATGTTCTCTAATTTTCTCAAAAGAGTGTGAGAATTGGTCATCTAGAAGGCCATATTGCAGTTTTAAATAATTCATATCTGAATTTGCAGATTAAAAGTTCACATTTGAAACCAGAGTTCAGTTCAAAACTATATACTGCTGGTTTTTATAATAAACCATAAATCTCATTGGCTAGTCTACACATACTATATTGTTAGATCCTAGAAACTAATACTGAAATCACAGAAGATCTTTTATTCTTTTAAAATTTAGATCAGGAAAAACATTTTGAAGTAACTGTTTCTCATTTAAAACTAACGTAGGAGTCCAAACAATGAATTCAGAATATTTAACAAAGGAGATGCATATCATTTGAAATGCTTGTTTTTATCTTTACTGCTTTTTCCATTGAATCTGTGCTGCTTCTGTGCAACTGTTTTCCACTGTAGAAACTCCATCCTGCTGCCTTGCTTCTCGTGAGCGTATTTACAAAACTAGTGATGTAGCTGGGCCTGCCTCTGCTATTTCATCTCTCTCTCACAAACTGAAGGGTGGGTATGCATGCCAACATAGCAAGGTTATTCAGATTTTTACATTCAGAATGTCTTTTTTTCCTCCTTCCATTCATTTTCATTTCATTCGCTTTAATAAAATAAAGTTTTGAAAGTAAAAGTTCAGGTTTGGCATTTGTTGGGAGCTCATTTGATATGACCATTCAGTGTTGCCTTCCTGAGTTGCAGCAACTTCATGAGATGTGATCTAGCTATCTCTGCTTTGTAAACAGAAGGGTGACTGTTAATCTAATCTAATAACACCTGTTTTCAAACAATAGGCAACTGAAATATGGAAGAAGAAAGGGGAAAAATATATGAGGGGGTGTTTACAGATAAAGCAGTTTGCTACATGATTATGCAGTTTTTCATTTTGGGTTTTTTTTTTTTGCGTTGATAGTCTAGAATGCTAATTAGGATTATTTACCTGTATATGTGCAAGCCCAAACCTTTGTTTTTTTAAAAAATAAAGTGTTTTTTGTTGCTGGAAGCTACTGTTAAGCTATGCCTTTCATAAGCAGTTTTGTTCTAGAATGTTTTCCTGCTTGATATTCACTAGTCATGCATATACTTTGAATTTGATACATTGCTGAATGGCTTGCTGTGGTTTATGTCCTCTAAGAAGACTATTGTCATCTTTTCACTACTTTTTCCTTTAAGAGGAATTCTGTAAAAGGTTCTATCTAGAGTATTTTCTCATCTGGCAGACCTTAAATTCATCTTCTTATTTGTTTGTTTCTGGGAAAAGTGTGTATAAAGTAATTATAATTTACATTTCTGAATTCATATATCACAAAGTAGAGATCTCAAAATAGCTCATCAGTAGAACTGGTGAATAACTGAGCTGGCATAAGCAAAATGCTTGGACTGATATTTAAGAAACTTTTTAGTTTTTCCTTTTAGCAAGAACAATCATTTTATAAACCGTGATGTACCATGCTATTTCTTCCCTTCTTCTTCTTCCTCCCTACCCCCCCTCAAAAAAAAAAATAATTATAGAACTCATAAGAAAAAAGAATAAAGACAGATTAGACTCTCAAAATTTATTATGATGTTTGAGATGTTCTCATTATATTCTACTGTTTACATTTGGCATATTGTTCCTGAATACAGACAAAATATTTCTTCTCTTTCTGGTGAAGTATGAACTCGTACCATGTCCTGGGAAGCCAGGAGAGTACCCTAACCTTCAAGCTTGTTAAATATTCCAGTATAGGTATCCTTGACTTTTTCCTGTTGCTGTTTGTTTTATTATAAGCTACTTAAATATGGAGGTAACAAAATAATAAGAATTGTTTTGTAACCTGAGGGAAACGTCTGGGTTGCTAGACTTTGCTCCAAAAAATACATTTGTTTTTGTATTGTGAGAGGTAACAGTAGGAAAAACTGAGATCACTCCATGCTTCTATATATTTTCTAGCATAGGGATAAGGCTTCATGATTGAGAACTAGAAGAAGTTGGTTCAGATCCCATAATGCAGAAGGAAGTAAACAAGGATTTCCCACCTTCTAAGTAAATACTGAAGGTACTGGATAAAAGATGACTGCCCATGCTCTCTGTTCCCGTTAGAAATCAAGGTCCAAATTTGCAAATATTCTCTGATTAATTGAAACTTTTTTTTTTTAAATAATTGTTTCCCCAAAAATGTGCCCAGACGAGTGGAAATAACCTTTTAGTGTCTAGAAAAGTAAAATAATCCAAAGTACTGTGACCTAATTCGGTAAGCATTACTAGAGAAACTTCTTCATGTTTAACTTACGAAAACCCATTCAAATCAGAAGGACTTAACTATACATTCAAGACTTGCAGTGTAATGCTTTGTGGAGAGACAGTTACATTTAATTCACAACTGCTGCATTGCTTGCCAGTAATTTCAACATTGCTTGTCTTAATTTTCAAAATACAATTCTACAAGAAAGACTGAGTGTGTTCACAGAGTTATTAGAAGCAGATTGCTTTAATGAGCTACTTATTTGTGTATACTTGTTTTGTATGTATTTATATTAAGCTACCCATAGTTTTTATAGTTCTGTAGATTAATATACATACAAAGTCAATGTGCATAGGAACAACAAATCAGTGCGTCAAAATAAGAGGACATCATAGAACAGAGTTGATGGTTCAGCTTAGTGGTTGAACAAGGCGGGAGTTTTTTTAGTAGGTTGTGTTCTAGTAGCAGAACTTTGATAGTTTGTGGTCTTAAAAAGGTGGATACCTCACATTATCAATGTGAATCGTCCTAAGCATGTTTGTAAGCCTCTTACCCAATTTGCCTTATAGCTGTGTTTACTTCCTACGTTTCCTGACTTTTGAGCATTAAAGAAAATAAATCTGGTAATACATTTGATCTTTCTGCAGGTCTCTTGTTGCAGTCAGGCTGACACACATACAGATAATAAATAAATAATCCCTGGTTTCTGTTGCAACTGTGGTAAACTTAGCTAACTACTGGCATTTTACCTAAGGATGTAAATTGTGCTTCCTTTACTAGTGTTTTGTGGAAATAGTGAACTGTGCCTTTTGATACCTCCATAGTAGTCTTTTCTCTGTAAATATTTCCTGACACTTGTTTGTATGCATCTTTGGGAGAAGAAATGTATTGAAAATATTCTAGGGGAAAAAAATTCCCTGTATATTTCCTTTCATTTTGATGTGAACAGAAGCATGTGTTTGATTTTTATCTTGTGTTCAGGTCTTTAATCCTTGTTTTGTATTATTAAAGGTATCACTGTCAAAATATAATAATTTAATTATAAAATATACTAAACAGGTGACCGAATGAATTTCACAGGAGCTGCTAGACCAATTTCTCCAGCAGGAAAATCAGACATGTCATCAAAACACAGAGCTGATAGCAGGTCACCCAAGCTTGATGTGCGAATGAATAGAGCTGCTGCTGACCAGAAGAAACCTAGCAGTACAGAAGGCTTATCTGCCAGTGAGTCTCTTATGCTGAAATCAGATGCTGCAAAATTACGGTCAGACTCTCACAGCAGGTCTTTGTCTCCAAATCATAACACTTTGCAAACACTAAAAACCGATGGAAGAACACCTACTGGTCTGAGAGCTGAATCTCCAGGGCCAGGAACCCGGTCGTCTTCTCCAAAGACAAAGACACTTACAGCCGTTAGATCTGGTGCTAGCTCTCCACGATCCTCATCACCCCATGACAAAACTCTACCTCAGAAAGCTTCATCCCCTGTAAAAACAAAGCTTGATCCTCCTCGAGAACGCTCCAAATCAGATTCTTACACATTAGATCCAGACACCCTTCGCAAAAAGAAAGTACCACTAACAGAACCCTTAAGGGGGAGGTCCACTTCACCCAAACCAAAAATTATTTCAAAAGATGGAAAACCTGTTACAGAAACTGAAAATAGAGCTCCTTCCCCTCATGTCGTACAAGAAAATCTTCACAGTGAGGTAGTTGAAGTATGTACTTCAAGTACTTTAAAGACTAACAGCATTACAGATAGCACCTGTGAAGACAACACAGAATTCAGAAGTCTGGACGATGGTTCTAATAAAGTTCATTTCAGCATAGGAAAAGCACCACTGAAAGATGAGCAAGACATGAGAGCATCTCCAAAAGTGAGCCGTAAATGTGCTGGTAGGCACACAAGACCCAAAAAGGAAAAATCCAGCTTTCTTTTCAAAGGAGATGGCTCCAAGCCTGTAGAGCCTGCCAAGCAAGCAATGTCACCTTCTGTTGCAGAATGTGCTAGAGCTGTATTTGCTGCGTTTCTTTGGCATGAAGGAATAGTTCATGATGCTATGGCTTGTTCATCTTTTTTGAAGTTTAATCCAGAACTGTCCAAAGAACATGCACCAATACGAAGCAGTCTTACTCAACAACCTGCAGAGGAAAAAGAAACCAAGTTGAAAAATAGACATTCATTGGAAATATCATCTGCTCTTAACATGTTCAACATCTCACCTCATGGACCAGATATATCTAAAATGGGTAGCATCAATAAAAACAAAGTCCTCTCAATGTTAAAAGAACCACCTCTGCATGAAAAGTGTGAGGATGGAAAAACTGAAACTACCTCCTTTGAAACATCCAGTCATCACACAATGAAATCCAAGTCTCCTCTTCCATTAACGCTGCAGCACTTGGTAGCTTTCTGGGAAGATATTTCTTTAGCAACTATTAAAGCAGCTTCCCAAAACATGATTTTTCCAAGTCCTGGTTCTTGTGCAGTGTTAAAGAAGAAGGAAAGTGACAAAGATAACAAGAAAACCAAAAAAGAGAAAAAGAAAAAAGAAAAGGTTGAGACTAGGCCAAGGGGAAATCTTTTTGGCGAGATGGCCCAGCTTGCAGTGGGAGGACCTGAAAAAGACACCATCTGTGAGTTGTGTGGAGAATCCCATCCATATCCAGTGACTTACCACATGAGACAAGCTCACCCAGGTAAGATCACATATTTTTTAATTCCCATGTCCATCTGTAAAATACATTGCACACACACCTTTTGGTATTAGTTACTGTTATGAAAATATGTCAGGCTGTCTTGTCTAACATTTTAACACAGTTCATTATATAAGCTAAATTAAAACTTACACACACTTACTTACAAATTATTTACACGTTTGTGTACGTAATTTTAAGTAGTTATGGATCTAAGCTTTCAGATACTGAAGAAAATTGTTTGAAACAAGGCTAAAATAATGAGGTGACTTTACAGTAGCTCTTCAGAAACATGCCATTTTTTACACTTTAGAACTTGAAACTGCTGAGAAAATTGGAAATAAAATAAAAAATATGAGATTGGTTAATTAGAGTTTCTATGTTGCAAAAAGTTTTCTATTACTCTTCTACTGTGAATAGTAGAAAACTTTTATTTATCTGCTGTGTCAGCACTGGGTATCAGTGAGTTAATTTTTTTGGTTTAAAATGTATCTTAAAAAAAAAAAAAAAATCCAGTTCAAGTCTCTAGACAATTTGTATTATAAAATACAACCTGAGTCTGCTATTTTGTCTCTTTATGTGGGTCCCTGAATTTTTCAGGAGTTTGTTTAATTTTAGGAAAATGGGGTAAATCAGTGCTAGCTAGGCATCATCTTAGCTAGTCAACTGAGCTCAAAAGATACATAAGTTGTGTTTTCTTGAGAAAAGGGATCATTAATAGAAGGGATTAGCTACAATATAGCTAGTAATAAGTAGCCTTGTTAAAGGCAAAATGATTTCTGTGTTTTCTAGCAATTATCAATGCCCTGAATCTTTCTGAGAAACAGTAATCAGCAAAGGAATGCACTTCATTCCCTTTTAAGCTTTGTTAGACAAGGGGTAGGTTTTTTATGTTTGTTAAATTATAGATAATGTTGGCTAATATATAATACAGACCTTACCATCACTTAGCTGTCTGAATACGGAGCTGTTGATGCTTTGGACAAGTTCATAATAAAAGCTTGAAAACTACAGTGCATTTGGATTCTTTGGATACTGGTGGGACACCTGGACACGCACCTTGTTTTTTAATCGGTTTGGACATACAGAAAAGGAGAAAATTAGGCCAGGAAAAGACAAGAGTCTTCCTTCCCCCTCTCCATCCCTCTTTTACAGTAATAAATAATATAATGTTAATCCTTCTTTCGAAATAACTTTTTTTTCCATCTTTTTCGCTGATGTAGGTTGTGGCCGTTATGCAGGTGGCCAAGGTTATAATAGCATTGGGCACTTTTGTGGAGGATGGGCTGGTAATTGTGGCGATGGTGGTATTGGAGGAAGCACTTGGTATTTGGTTTGCGATCGATGCAGAGAAAAATATCTCCGTGAAAAGCAAGCAGCAGCAAGAGAGAAGGTATTTTCATCTGTTTCGCATACGTTTAGTGCTCTATCTGCTTAATAGTGCTGTGTTCACAACTTGACAATAAGGTAGGGCCAGTTTTAAAAATTTGGAATTTCAGAATTTTGGAAGGTTTTGGAATATCCACTTATGTCATTGATAGGTTTAAAATAATAAGATAGAAACTTTGCTGATTACTTCTGACCAGATTTCTTCCCTTCAGACGGTAAAGTAGTTTTATTTTTTTATCCCAACACAACTGCAGCATTGAATGTAGTACCTAATTTTTTAAAAGTGTCAGTTTGTTTAACTTTGAATTCTGTTTTATTTGTTTACTGAAATATGAGTACTGTTTTAACTTTATAGTTTCTTTAACGCTCTTAATCATCCAGATCATTGGATACAGATGCCAAACACTGGGCAAACTAGAGCAATTTTTAATGGGAATAGTATGAAAGGTGGTGTTCTTATATTGGTCTTCCATGACCAATTTCAAATTATTGCTTAAAGTATAAAAATATGTTGAGGTTTTAATATAAGCAGAACAATGCTGATTTAACTTTATTTTTGAAACTAAATTTGTTGAAACTTTTTGCACACAAAATTCATCTTGAGGCAAACATCAAAACTTTCAGCTGTTTATTAAAAGTTTGCAAAGTTATGAAAATAATAGAAGTGCCATTTTGTAATAGAAAACATTTTATAACAGGAAGAATCAAGCAACTTTAGTATAAGTGACATTGTCAGCTTTTCCTGTGATGAAGTGTAATTTAAATATACCTTTTTTGTAATTTCTGTAGATTAAACAATCTAGGAGAAAACCAATGCAAGTTAAGACTCCTCGTGCCTTGCCAACTATGGAAGCTCATCAAGTCATTAAAGCCAATGCACTATATTTACTGTCGCTGAGTAGTGCTGCTGAGCCCAGTATCCTCTGCTATCACCCTGCAAAAGCATTCCAGTCTCAACTTCCCAGTGTCAAAGAAGGAATTTCTGAAGACTTTCCCATTAAAATGCCATGTCTCTATCTACAGACTTTAGCAAGGTAATTAAAGGAAGTTTATGAATATTGATTTTAATACCTATCTATTTATAGTGTTGGATAAAAATACATGTATAAACTAAACTAAAACTTACATAGAAAAATACTTATTTTCCTAATTCGTTATGATCTTTGTTCTTCTTTCTCTTCTGTTTCCATGATGTTGTTCAATTTCTTAGATTGTATATGCTCCTAGGGTCAAATATGCCCTGAGTAGCTTTTGGATATTTTTTGAATATTTTTAAAATATTTTTTAACAACAGTTTAGTTTCTGTCCAAAGAATTTAGAATTTCCTGAAGAGTTTAACTTAGTGTGTTAGTAGCAGACATATGTGGTACTTTTCTCTCTTCACAGTTAAAAATAGTAAGAAGGAGACCAGAAGACTTCTGCTTACTTGGTATATCTAAGTCGATTTCACTGTAGTCTCTCATGTTTATGATGGATAGACATTTGGGCCTAAAATACATAACGGAAATACCTAATGAAAATACAAAAAGATAGCAAAGGGTGATCCTCACTCCCTGTTGATTGAAAATGCCATTATTTTTTCCAGTAACACTTGTAAGTTACAAGCAGCTTAAATGCATTAGGTAAGGAGTAAATGAATAGTGTTGGCTGGCTACATGTATTGGCAAAGGACTTTTGTGTATGTGTGTGTTTCAGGAACTTGTAATCCTTAATCCTAATTTAAAAATCTAATTTGATGTAGGCATCATCATGAAAATTTTGTTGGGTACCAGGATGACAACCTCTTCCAGGATGAGATGAGGTACCTGCGCTCAACTTCAGTACCTGCGCCGTACATCTCAGTTACTCCTGATGCAAGCCCTAATGTCTTTGAAGAGCCAGAGAGTAACATGAAATCTATGCCCCCAAGGTACTTCCTTGTAATTCCTAGGTACTACATACAAATGCTAAAACATTAGCATAACACCAATTTAAAAAAAACAAAACAAAACAAACAAAACCAAACAAACAAAAAAGGAAAACGTTGCTGTAGTTAAGTAGGTAAAGTATCAGATCAGCGCAGATCGGTCTCTGAAATGGCAGCAAAAAAGCTGTAGTTAGAAAAATATCTTCAATGAATCATGGCATATCAGGTATATTTTCAACCACTAGCAATGCAAGTTTGCAAATTGGATTTGAAACTTTTAACTGTAATGCAAACCAATTGTTTCTCTCTAGAAAGGTCTTGGTTTTACAACCTAAATATGAAAAAAAGTTTGTTCAGAAATTGATAAGGACTCTTAGCATACCTCAGGGAAATTTATCCATAGTCCTTACTCCGGGCCTGCTTATTTCCCCGTAGAGACAAATACAATTTTTCCAGAATCTCCAGAACTGCATAACTGAAGAAGTGATCTAAAGAGCAATGGTCCAAGGACCATAGCTGTTGTGAACTCGTTGAAAACGTAGCAATTTTTTCCCCCTGTATTTCTATTCTTTAACAAAACTGACTGTAGTGCAGATTAATGGCCTTTTTGAAAGGAGGTGGCTGTTATCCTCCTTTCAGGATTTCATTCAGAAGGGAAGTTTCAACAGGAAGGAATTTCATTACCTTACATTTTTCAAAGCAAATGTTGCTGCTTCTTTCTGTGGGAAGTTAAAATGTTACTGAAGAAATGACAACTTAATGCTATCTAGGACCAAGAGTGCTAGATGGTTTCTGTCAGGTTAAGCCAGTTTCTTATCTCATTAAGTTTACTATGATCTAATTCAAGCAATTACAGAATTTTTTGTTTTGCCAGGGAAAAAGAGGTTCTTACTGTTACTTAATAATAGTCCAGAATCAACTTAGATGCTCAGTGTTTTCAGATGTCAAACAGTGATTCCTCATATTATAATGAGGATGTAATGAAGAGAAAACTTGCTTTTAATCTGTTTTTATTTCAGTCTGTTATATTTTATACTGACTGCAAAAACAATTTATTCGAATACTACAATCTACAATGTAGTCTTTTCAGAAACAGAACTTTTCTAACAAAACTCCTTAAGAGTGCATCATATTGGTATATTCCTTTATTAAAACTGTGGATACCATGGTCTCCTGAGGCCTATAGGGACAGCATAAGCTGGGAGTTCTTCTGCAGACTGTAAAAAGTCCACTGGAGGTAAGGAGTAAAACATGTTAGAGGCGTAGCCGTAGCGATTGAAAATTGGCTTTAAGGCTAATGATGTTAGAAACTTTTATTTCACATAAAGTTTTAAATTTCAGTTGGCTTGCATATTAAAAATTCAATCCATAGATGTTTTCACATGCATTCTCAGGGCAAATTTGGTCTGAAACTTCAATTCAGGAACGATCTGAATGTTTATATTCTCTCTGAAAAATATAAATTCTTGGAACTTACCACGTACATCATTACATTTGTTTATAAAGCACTTGCATGCTTTTTCACCATGTGCAATTCTAATACGTGTTCCTTCTTTTCCAGCATTTAAACAGTTATTAAGTACATAAGACAAACTTTCATGCAGTAGTAGCATTGTCATTATGAAATGCATGTGTCTTTAACATTTATGTATAATTCAGGTATACTCTGTATATTCATTAATGGGTCTATAACTTCACTGATTTCTTTGTAGTTTGGAAACCAGTCCAATAACAGATACAGATCTTGCGAAGCGTACAGTCTTTCAAAGATCATATTCAGTTGTTGCATCAGAATATGATAAACAGCACTCAATTTTGCCAGCACGTGTAAAGGCAATCCCTAGGAGACGAGTCAACAGTGGAGATGCGGGTAAGAGCACAGACATCAGAAGCAGTGAAAAAATATTCAAGGATATGGCATTGGATTTGCAGTTCTTCTTGGAAACTGTAGACAAATATAATTTCCTATAAATACATGTAATGGCTTTTATTTCTATTTTTTAATAAACATTAGCTGTTTGTTAATCTGCACAGGATTAGCCTAAGAACAGCTCAGGAACTAGTGTGATTCTGAAGTTTGTGGTGCATCTTTTGTGCTTGACTTAAAAGTTAAAGTGGTATTTTCTTTTTCAGTTGAAGCATCGTTTTTCCACATTGCTTTTTTTAATGCATTTTTCTCATAGAAAAAATGAACAAAAATATCAATTCTAAATTTGCTCTATTGCTTTTTATTTTTACTGTGGCTATAAAATTAAAATGCACAAAGAATCTAATGTATGCATATTTTTATGCTTTTGAATAGAAGTGGGGTCCTCTCTCCTGAGACATCCATCTCCTGAACTTTCTCGGTTAATCTCCGCCCACAGCTCTCTTTCCAAAGGAGAGAGAAATTTCCAGTGGCCAGTATTGGCATTTGTAATCCAGCATCATGATCTGGAAGGACTTGAAATAGCAATGAAACAAGCCTTACGGAAATCAGCTTGCCGAGTCTTTGCCATGGAGGTATTAATGTACTAATGGATCTTGCATGATTAAAATAAGACATCTGTAAATTCTGTCTCAGAAATTTTTTTAAGAATTTTTATATAGATTGAAAAAACAAAAAATTATTTTGTGATGTGCAGTAAACCTATTCTAAAAGTTCACTTGAATTATTAACTCTAAAAGTTATGAATAGAGAAGTATTGCCTGTAAACCTTCTTCAACAGTATATCTGTTGTGTAGAAAATCTCTGATAAACAAGTAGTATTAAGGCTGCAAAGTCAATTATACAAATACTGTTTTCTCCTCATTTGCTCAACATCTTCCTGGTCTTACTTGCCATTCCTTTTTCAAATCTTGGACTGAGTATTGTTTCTTTAGAATTGTTTTGGTGCTGGTAATATGCAGATATTTCACAACTTCCTTCTGAGATGGGTGAATGCTGCCGCTGTTATGTAGATAGTGAATGAGCAACCAAAAGATCCATTAAAGATCAATTGCTTCAATAAAAGCTGCAAGAGGCATCCTCATTGAGGCCATTTTTTTTTTATTTCAGCTAAGCTTTAGTAAAGTTTCTTCTGAACTTGTATACAGCATGGGTATTTTTCAAGTATTTGTAATGTGAAAATATAGGTGGATTTTCTCAGATAAAGTAAAAAAACCACCTCTACTGTTAAGCACCACCCGTCAAATTTCCTAACATCAACGTGCAGAAGTATTGCAGCTTTTAGAAGACTATAAGAATGTTACAATTTTAAAAAACCTTTTTTTCCCCACTATGTTGATTTTTTTTTTTTTTTTTTGGAAGTGGCTGAATTGTTTTGATTAATTCAGTCAATGGCAGAGACCAAACAAGGAAACCAAATCTCAGCCTACAGAGTTCTAAATTAAAAAGGATCTTTACTTTGTTAACCAATTTGAATAGTAAGAACTGCTGCCACCTCATCCTGTAATAATCTCTGAAAATACATAAGAACTTTGCTTTTTCATCCTTAAAGCTTTTTTCAAAGAACGTATTTTGTGTATGGTGTTTGTGAATTACTTTGCTATGTCCTCAGTAATATAGTTATCATTTTAATAAACTGTTTTAGCTACAGAGCATTGTGTCTTACTTGCAGACCTCTGCATTATTATTTGCCTGTCCAAAAGCATCAGTGCACCTCCTTACATGAATCATTTAAGAAATGGTTTTACTCCCTATTTGCTTAACCTATTGATAACTCCTTGCGTCTATTTTATTTTAGGCTTTCAACTGGCTTCTTTGTAATGTCATTCAAACAACTTCTCTTCATGATATTTTATGGCATTTTGTGGCTTCCCTGACTCCTGCACCTGTAGAGCCTGAAGAAGAGGAGGATGAAGAAAATAAATCAAATAAAGAAAATGCAGAACAAGTAAGTGAGGTTCAGCATTCCTTTCGTAAATACAGTATCTCTGTTGATTTTATAGTCAATTTATTATGTGGGTGAAAAAGAAAAAAAACCCAACAAACCCCAAACAAACCCAAACAAACAAAAAAAACCCCTTAATCCTCTCTCTGTGAAACAGAACCTTAATTATGGAATGAAAATTCTTAGTCTTAAATTGTAGTTGAACTATTTTGATAGTCATAGATAAATTAATTTTTATTCTAAAATCACCAAATTTTGTGCGCTGATGAATTACAGTCTTTTAATGCATTATTTTTGTGTGTATTCATGGGAAAGAAGGAAAAAAAAAGCACAAGCACATTGCTAATCCAGTAACAAAAGAATTTACTGATTGCTTTTTATTCTTCCTTTACCCCCAAAAAGAGAGAAAAGAGAAAATATTTTTCCGAGAAGCTTTGTTGTTCGATCTGCTGTGTCTTTCAGTGCTTTAAGAAAAGTCCATGGTTAATTCTGAAAATCTATAGTTAATTTAAGTAATTCTATATATAATAGATCTATATATCTATATATCTCTCTCTATATAGATATCTGTATATCTATATATAATCTATAAATAATTATATATATAAGTAATTATATATACACTAGATGTAGTTAATTTAGTGATTTAAGAAAAATCTATAGTTCTGAAAATGTAGCATGTAAAACGGTATAGTCTAACATATCACTCTTCCAAAAGGTATCTTCAGACAATCTCTTCTAGATTTAGCTCTGATTGAAAACATTGCCATGTCCATAGTGACTAGCTCAAGAAATCATGCTAGTGCTGTTAGTAAGTCAGGGTAATTTTTATCACTTCAAATCTAATCCAGCTTTGAAATGAGAAGTTCTGAAACGAGTCTTTTCAGCATTGCCGCCCTGGTACGTTGCTACAGTAGTTTACAAAGCAACTGTAATCTTGTCCTAAATTTTATGTGGGATATCAACTTTTCCATGTTACTGTATCAACATGTAGATTTATAATTCTACTTATTTTCAAGTGTGCCAAATTCTTGTATGTACACATTAAAGCTGATTTCCAGTAGCTCTGTGTATTATATTCTGAATATTGTTTCTCTGCTTGGCTCCAGCAGTTTTCTGCCTTGTAATAATTTTAACTGCTACATCAAAAGCACTGCTAGAGTAAGGGAAATGTGTTCCCACTGGTCCTTATGCTGGTCAGCCTCCAAAATAAGAACCTTTACTATATAAAAGAATAAACAAATATTGTCTTAGCTGTAGTTTGGATAATTACTGACTGAAAGATAAAGGACATTAGAAAGGACTGTTAAAATATGCCACTTCTGCTCTGGTGGGAATGCTGCTTCTCTTTTGATATAATGAAGAGGGGACTTAAAAAATTCCCCTTGGTCACTTGGCTAGGATGAATAATTTTATGGCATACAAGAAACTGGCAACAGTTTTCAGCTAATTGTTAAATATCACTCAGGTGATGTACTTTCAAATCGCAACATCTTCCTTCAGTAGTCTGATCATATGATAAAAATACCCATGTAAATATGCGCACACAATGTAATAAATCCAAGGCAGTTTGGTGCTTTTCCACAACTGGCATTCATTTCCTTATGTGAAATATTTTTACATTTTCTTTTAATATACTGAGAAAGAGTGAGAAATCCCAGTGATGAATTCTGTAAAAATGGAAGATGGGAATCTAGAACCATAAACGGTTTAACGTATAAGATGTAGGTTCAAGGGCAATGTCCTTGCTAAAGCAAAACAAAATGCAAGAATTACTAAGCTGCAGAGGAGACGGGGGGAGCAGGATGCTATCTGTGTAGGTAGGATCTTGGGGGGGAAGGGGCATACCTAGGCTTTGAACTTTTCCTGAATAACTGATTATATTTAGTGTAGAGTTCAGTCTCATGCTTCCTACTTCATACACTGAGTACACTTTACCACATTACACCCTCCAGGAAAATACAGAGAAATGTCTGGTTTGATGATTCTTGTCTGGGTAAGCATGTGCCTAAAATTCATTTCAAATAATACCATAGCATTTCTAGGCATTCAAGCAGTCGAGATCCATGGGAAATCTACTTGCAAGAATATACATAGACAATTTAATGGGTTTAAAATAATAAGTTTGAATCTGGCTTTGGATGTCAGTACGTTGGGGGCATGCAGGTGGATTCCATGGTTCAAGCAGGATCAGATTTTCTTTTAAAAAAGAAGCAGAGGAAACAGTTTGTATCCTTCATAGATGAGTCTTTCCCTGCCTTCTGAAATAGGATATTGTGATCAGAACCTCCTCTCTTTCTTTGCTACTCTTCCGCATAACACACCTTGCTGGCCCCCACCCTCTTTGGTCCTCTCCCACTGCCCTTGTACCCACTGCCCAGGGGAACTTGGCTCCCAATGCACAGCCGTTCTGATGCTGACACACCTTAACTAAGAATCATTATTTTCACAGCTCTAATGAAATAAAGCAGCTGATAACTTTAGCTTAATTAGCAAGTTTGTTATGGCTGGTTTTTGCTGCTCAAAAAAGTTATTAACAGCTGGAATATGTTATTTTTTTCTAGTTTGTTTGCTTGTTTGTTTTCAGATTA
Source organism: Gymnogyps californianus (assembly GCF_018139145.2). Taxonomy (NCBI): domain Eukaryota; kingdom Metazoa; phylum Chordata; class Aves; order Accipitriformes; family Cathartidae; genus Gymnogyps; species Gymnogyps californianus. The sequence goes on along the minus strand of NC_059471.1, from coordinate 46,487,959 downwards.
TTGCAATGTAATGTTTCACATCTTTAAATCATGAGAAATATGTTGTAGTATACAGTATACTTCCCGAATTCCTTGTTTGGTGTTCATGTATAACTTGCTATTGTAAAAATTCTCTGACAGGAGCTGCTTTGAAGTTCACATTCATTATAGGATTGTTGCAGTTATTCTTAAACCAAATATCATAAATGTTTTTATTTCTATTTATTTAACCTTTTTTTCTCTGAAAGTCTGTTAACAACATACAAATTGCTTTGCATCTTAGGAAAAAGACACAAGAGTATGTGAACATCCTCTGTCAGATATAGTGATTGCTGGCGAAGCAGCTCACCCATTACCCCACACTTTTCATCGCCTTCTCCAGACAATCTCTGATCTTATGATGTCTCTTCCCAGTGGTAGTGCATTACAGCAAATGGCCTTAAGGTAAGCACAAATTAAGAAAATTCCTAAAAGGCTGGAAACATTGTAACATTATAGATTAAGAGATTTTGCAATGTAGATAGGAAGTTTGAAACTACTTTATGTGCCTGTTTGAAAAGGAGCATGTCTATCCTTACGCATAGGAAAGATATATGTAAAAGATGTATGTATGTGTTTATACATATGAATAATAGTATAAAAGACTTTACAGAGAAAAATGTATTTGCTCTTAAATTCTGTACTGTATCCACTATGAAAAAAACCATATTATTGAATCATATGGTAGTATCTGTGTGTATGTGCATGGTAGCATGATACCTTTTGCTCAGAAATCCGTCATCTGAATACTATCCTTAAACTGTTTGAAATTTTTCCTGTGTATCTGTCTCAAAGATACAAATTGAATAATAATGATTCTATTCACTGTTAAAATTCGAAGAAAAGTTTACTCCTGCCTTCCTCAAAATGATGCATAGAAACACTTAAGATCCTGCAAAAATTTGAAGTTAAAGGTTTATAGAAAATATTTTGAGAAGCAAAAATGTGATTAATAGTTTCACTGGTAGGTTCTAGCTTTTAAACAGTATTCAGAATTTCAAAGTCCACTAAATATGTTTTCAGGTGCTGGAGTCTCAAATTCAAACAATCTGATCACCAGTTCCTGCACCAGAGCAATGTTTTTCATCATATCAACAATATTTTGTCTAAATCTGATGATGGAGATAGTGAAGAGAGTTTTAGTATCAGTGTTCAGTCTGGTTTTGAAGTCATGAATCAGGCAAGTATTACACCTCTTTCTCAGAAGCAGAGATCAGTTGTGAACACCTGTACTTCCTATGATCATTCTGTTTTAATTAAAACATTCTTTATTGCAATGTAGTATTTCCTTGAATGTAGCTTAGTTTGGGATCTTGTTGCTGATATTCAGGTTCTCATATTTAGCTTTAGAGGTTCAAGTATTGACCCTTAGCCTGTATATCACTCAAACCTAAATTTTGGAGCAGTGCTTGTAAGTGCTTGTTTGCAAGTAAAGTGTTTGGGGATCTCTTATAGTTCATTTAGTTAATTCATTTGGTTCATTGAGTTAGTTCATTTTTTAAATGTTGTGTACTTCCAGTTCTTACTTGCTTATATCTTTTTTTTTTCTTCTGTTATTGAGGAGCACAAATTAATACTCCTGATGAATATCTTCAGTGATAGTGAAGAAATGTTTTCTTCCATTTATTAATACATTTAGGCATTTACTAATATATTCAGCTGTTAGCTATTAATATTTCCTTTGGTTTAAAGGGCTGAATAATTTGAACCAGTAAATGACAAATTTCTTCTTTAATTCAGAGAGCATATTCCTCAGAACTGAAATGTCTGTATGGTTTTAAAAATTGTAAATAATGCCTGTATTTGGGCTTACTTTCAGATATTTTAAATATTTTCGTTTGTTTTCACAGGAACTGTGTATAGTGGTGTGTCTAAAAGACCTAACCAGCATTGTTGACATTAAAACATCAAGCCGACCTGCCATGATTGGTAGTTTAACAGATGGGTCTACAGAAACGTTCTGGGAGTCAGGAGATGAAGATAAAAACAAAACTAAAAACATCACAATTAACTGTGTAAAAGGAATCAATGCACGTTATGTGTGTGTTCATGTAGACAATTCCAGAGATCTTGGGGTAAGAGGAAGATGAAATTAAATGTCTCTCACTGAAGGTGCATAGTCAAAATTGTATACATTTATCAATCAAGAACCACTGTTTTCGTTGTCCAGTTCAGTTTTTAATTCTAATTCAGAAGCTCACATTTCAAAGTAAAGCTTCTAATTCCTGTGGTTTTGAAAGCAGTACCTGATATGATCAGACCAGTCCAACTAAATTTGCAGTTTGCATGAACCTAAGACTGGGAAACTTAATTCTCAGTGCCATGTTCAATTTCAGATGCATTTTCAAGCATTTAATTATTTCATAAGTTACTTTTCCTGCTCACGATTTCTGTAGAAGCATTCAAATAAAGGGTTTTCATAAAATCCAAACTATTTTCTAGAGTTACTACATTCATGTTTATTGATCTGTACAGTAATGTTACAAATATACCTTTATTTCAACTAGAGCTTTTAATACAAGGAGCAAATTGTTGTTGTTGGGGGTTTTTTTGAGCTGTGCTTTGGAATTCTTTGTCCTTGGTTTTGACCACTTTTTAAATTTTTTTTCGTAATGAAGCAACCTGTCTCTCTTTTATGTACGTAGTCTCTTAATACGAAAGAAATAGAATGGTCCTCAGTTGAAGTGTTTTGTTCTTATTTTGCTTGTCTGTTGCAGAACAAAGTGACTTCAATGACCTTTCTAACTGGCAAGGCAGTAGAAGATCTCTGCAGAATAAAGCAGGTAAACATTTTAACAGTTGACATTGAAAAATTTTTTGGCTGCATATAGCAGAGATTTTCCAAGCAAACAGTTTCCGTTTCTTATGGTAGATAAATTATTTTACAAATATTAGGCATCATAATATTCTTGGAAAATACTGTAGTGTTAATGGCAGAATTCAGTCACATATGCTGAATATTGATCAATCTTTTACTGAAACAGAACAGGTTGATATAAAATGTTCCTTAGATTTATTTTTAATTACTACAGCTGAAAGCATAAGGGATCATGTAGAAAGTTTCCAAAAAAGACTGTTTAGGTTATGTTTTATAAGGTCCAACAAGTTGTTTGATTTCTTTTGGGGTACTTATATCTGAATATACCTGAAATAATTGCATTAAGTAGTATTACACATTGTTAGATATTCTGATGCCTGGCTGCTTAGTGTTGGACTGTCATTGCCTTTTATCTGCTTCATGGAATCCTTTTTTATTAGAGAAATGCAGCTTAAGAGTTAGTAGAAGTAGAACACCATGAGAAAGGAGAAAATAAATCATTTACCCTCAACACAAGTTCTTCTAGTTACATGGTCTAATACACGCTTATAGCACACATTTTACCCTGCCATTTTAATTCTCAACTTCAGGTAGCTGAAGAGTTCTGTCCAGCGACTCAAGTTCAGAATGGTATTCAGTCTTTGTATTTCTGTTGCTAAGCCAAATCATAGATGCATGTTTTTTACACAGGCAACAATGTTTTGTATTTTGACACTGACATGACCCATCAAAGATATTTAAGGTTTCAAGCAGGCAGTTACCATTTGGGGCTCAAAACTTTGTTACTTGGATTATTGACAGTCAGTGGTAAAATTCTTCAGGAAGAAGCATTGTGTCTTATGGCAGAGAGATGGTTTGCTTTTCTCTACCTCTTATCCTCAGAGAGCATTTCAGGCAAAGATACAGCTCCAAAAGATGTTACAAATCTGAAGAAACAAAACTTTGGTACAGTGGGCTCGTACTAAACAGTGAAGTGTTGAGTGTGTGTATATACGTAGACAGATATAAAGTTTGTGTGTGTATTTCTCTGTGGGTCTATATATGTAGATACAAAATGTAGATGGACACACACACCCCTCTTCGAGAATTCTTTTTTTGTGAGAAGACTGACTTGGTATGTGTGGCTATCCAGCTAAATAAAAGAAGGCCACGGCAGAGCTCAGGCGCTGGACTCGTTCATACAGCTTCTTAGCTTGCTCCCTGGCCTTGTTTCTGTCTGCTCAAACACAGTGCCCAGGCATTTTTCCAGGGATGGTTCACTCCCAGAAGACAGACCGGACTTGATTCAGCTTTGCTCCCTCTTTGCTGAACAGTCCTCTGACACTTCTCCAACAGTTTTTTTAATCTTCAAACACACCCACATCCTATACCCTAACTCATGCATACCCTGTCTCATGCTATTTAAAAAAAAAAAAAAAAAAAAGTCAGTCATGTCTGCTGCAGTACAGTTCAATGCAGACACTGGGAATTAGCGTAGGAATGGGAAAGAACAAATATTAGCTTGATTATAAGTAAGCATATGCATATGAGAGGGCTCACTTGGCTCAGGGCCAAGCGTAATTTAGGCCCACTTGGGTTGCTCTGAGCAATGATGTGAGGCACTGCAGCCTGTCAGTTTTTGGCTTCCAGTAGAGACATCACAGTTTAAATCGTACAACATTATTTATGTTCTTTTTTTTTAAACCATATTTATTTTAAAATAAACTTAATTTGATACAGTTCAGCTGTCTTTTTTGCAATTTTTAAGTCCTGCATCTCTTGATAAGGATATCAAACATTGACTTCCACAGAGTTACAATTTCTTTGGCAGGGGTTTGTGAATAGGGATGAAATAACTTAACTACTGATAATTGTGTGTTATATTTTCAGTTAAATTATGGTGGCTTTTTTTTTTTTTAAATTAATAGTAGTGAGCAAATATTAGTTCAAAGTGTTTTTTTGAATATGTGAACTGTTGCTTAGAGGATAAAAGGGATAGATAGGCCACTATTTCTAATAGGCTTTAAAGACAAAAAATAAGTGGCTATATGTCTTTTTTTTTTTAAGTTTGAGAATTCTTTTTATCTGAATTCATGAGGTTGAATGTTTTTATAATTAAACATGATAGTCTTACTGCTCAGGATGAAAATTTCATAGCAAACACTGTGTTGGTTCCAGTGATATATGATGGGTTTGTTTTAGAGGTAGGTGACTTTTTGTTTGATGTAATGTCAGTTCCCATTTTTATATTCCTGTTTAATAGGTAGACTTGGATTCAAGACATATTGGCTGGGTAACAAGTGAACTTCCTGGGGGTGATAATCACATCATCAAAATTGAATTGAAGGGTCCAGAGAACACACTAAGAGTTCGACAAGTGAAAATTCTTGGATGGAAAGATGGTGAAAGCATTAAAATAGCAGGCCAGATTTCTGCAAGTGTAGCTCAACAAAGAAACTGTGAATCTGAGACGCTGCGAGTATTCCGACTTATTACATCCCAGGTGGGATTTTAATGATGCGTTATACGGTGAAAGTTACTACAAATCATAGACTTGCAGTGCTTTATGTTTTTATGTAAAATGTCACATCTGCACAAGTTTGTCTTTGAGATAAGCTAATTGTCACTATCTTTCTTCCAGGTATTTGGAAAACTCATCTCCGGAGATGCTGAGCCAACCCCAGAACAAGAAGAAAAAGCACTGTTGTCTTCCCCAGAAGGAGAAGAAAAAGTACACAATGTATTTATTTGTATTCTATCAATAATACTTTGCTGAAAAAATGATCCAGGATGATTTTCAGTATTTTTCCTATGTCTTATGCTACATAATTTTCAGATCAAAACAGAAGTAAAATGTCACAATTGCTTATTTTTTTTAAAATTAGCATTGATTTTTTTATTAGTAAATTGTAATTGGAGCACATGCGTTTAATGGAAACATCGTAGCAATGGTGGCACAATTTATGCCTACAATTACAGAAGTACTTAACACCTGCAGTAATGGTCAACCTGAGAGTCCTTCTTGCCTATTATCTTGTGCCTTAAGAGGGGCTCTGTTGATGTTTAGAGAAAAAGTATTAAGAAACCGCACTAGTGTCCTTTTACCTAGTATACTCTTCTGTCTTCCAGCAAGGATTAGTTTAAGAAGTGTTCCTGAAAAGGTCACTGTATCTGGACTGTCATGTTTAATAGCCAAAATAGGACTGTCCTCAATGAAAGTAATTTCGTTTTTCAGATGATATATGGTTTTGCTCTACCCAGGACCTTGTGGCATTAATTTCCATGACTGAATTATTCATTTTGTAGAAGTGTATTTTTCTCACACCTGCTGTGTAGTAACTTAATTCTGTGTTCCCTGTTTCTTTTATTGTGAAATATATAAACTGAAAAGTATATTCTGTGCACTGCTTTACAAAGACTTAATCAGTGATTGTATTAAGCTACATGAAGAGGCTGAATCTCAGATAATTATACTTCACTTGTTTTGCTTATTGATTATTTTATTTTATTTCATGCTCAAATTTCTTCTTAGAAAGAAAGTAAATACATCTAAGAGGTATTAACCATAGTTAAATTGATCTTGCTTATATATCTTATTTCTCTGTAGCAAAAAGCTACAAACTTTTAGAACAAAATTTGTTGATATTCCATGTTAATTGCTACAGTTATTAGGAAATGTTCTTGAAACTCTTGATCTAATATTAAATATGCTTTTTATGAAGGCAACATCAGATGCAGATCTGAAGGAGCACATGGTAGGGATCATATTCAGCCGGAGCAAACTGACAAATTTGCAGAAGCAGGTTTGTTCATTCTGAAATGCTTTGAGGATTAAATGTTTGTGTGTTGTAATAAATATGCTCATTTTCAGTGAATATAGTACTTTTTACTTGACACTTTCAGTTCTTCTGTTTTCTTTATAACCAAATTTTGGTTTACATTTTAAATAGTATGTGTGTGCATTTTATATGGAAAATCTGCTAAATTGACACTGAAAAAATCCATTTTAATGGGGTAAAAAAACCCTATCCTATTAGACTCAATTTAAAAAGAAAAGTTTTAGAATTAATTTGTAAATGGTACTTATTCGTCTTTGCTGATAACAGTAGCATAATAGTAGACCCTCTCAAATTTCTAGGAGAGGTTCAGTGACACAGTTTGGGTTCTTAGTTTTGCACATGTTTTCTCCCCATTTCTGTCATCAAGAAGTATTTAGGTTTGATAAAATTTAATCCTAAAAAGGTAATCAGTGCATAGATTCTTAAATTATTCTTTCCTGCAGTCAATGAAAGTTTGGGTTTGTGGTTTTCTTGCTTATCTTTGTTTTTCTGAACATAAAGCAGTAGTTAGAGTATGTTTTTTCTTTTGCTTCTGAATACTTGATTTTTTTAAATATACCAACTAAAGCATCTTTTATATTATCTTTATTACACCTATCATGAGACAAACATTGCCGCAAAGATTTTCACAGTAATACAAGAGGTATTAGATTCATTTTGAAGTTTGTTAGTGAGTCATGCAGAATCTACTTTTTTGTCACCCATCTTAGCAAACTTTAAAATCTCTTAAATATGCTTTTTAACATGCTATTGGTAAAATGAAAACATGGTTTCTAAAATTTTTTAAACTTCCTGAATAGTAAACTAAACAAGAGACTAAGTCTTTTAATAAGTCCTTTTCTTTTGTGGGTGTTGAGTAAATGTATTTCTTTGGGGTTTTTTGTGTGTGTTGTTTTTTAACGTGAATTCTATGTAAAAAAGCAAATGAAAAGGCAGGAACTACAATAAAAAAAGATTTCTTTCAATGAAATTTTCCAGACTGAAGATGAGCAAATTCAGTATTAAATTTAAATCTAAATTTTATTCTTCATTTGGATTTATGTTGAAAAGTAGTTTAAGCACAGGCCAAATTTCACAGGCTTTCCATTTTAGTCGTAGTTGTGAAGGTACATAAAACACAATCTCTTTCACTTTCTGAAAGTTTTTAATAGTTACTATGTATTTGGATTCTGTTTGGATAGGTATGTGCTCATATAGTCCAGGCCATACGAATGGAAGCAACCCGTGTGCGTGAAGAATGGGAGCATGCCATCTCTAGCAAAGAGAACGCCAACTCGCAGCCTAACGATGAAGATGCTTCTTCTGACGCTTATTGCTTTGAGCTGCTGTCAATGGTTCTGGCATTGAGTGGTTCCAATGTAGGCCGGCAGTATTTGGCTCAGCAGCTGACTCTGCTCCAGGATCTCTTCTCATTACTACACACTGCTTCTCCCAGGGTGCAGAGACAGGTGAGTACTAACTGTTCCTTGTCTATCTTGGTATTCCTAGCAAAAAGGCTTTAGAATCCTATAATTGTGTGCATGATAGTATAATATGTATGTGAACTTATTTTGTTGTGAAATGTAATTTTGTGTTTTCACTTCAGAAATGTTTTCCCAGTCATACTCAGATCATCCCTGTATTCCACATAGGGAATAACTGTAAATAAAGCAACTTATTTTGTTATTGCAGTCATGAGGGGAGGGCAAATAGAAATTTATGAACATTTAAAAACAAATTACACAATCTCTTTTTGGAATTTAAGTGTCAGGTTTTGGGGTTTTTTTCTCAGTTTTTGAATGGGGTTAAAATGATAAAGTTTTATGTGTTTGATATATAAATACATATACACTCCAGCACCACCACAATTTGACCGTATAAAACTATTTGTAGGAAGCACAAACAGTGTTGAAGACAATGAAGGCTACAGTTACAAAATTAAAACAAACTCACTTGTAAATAAGTTTGTAATGCTTTGTCTCCAAGAGGTAGAACTGAGGTGTAGGAGCCCAGAATTGCTTAATTAACACGTCATCATGAACCTAAATCAGCAAACTATTCTGAAATGCCTTTGAGTAACATCACTCTTCACCTTTCTTGTCCTTATTCTGAAGGATTTTGAATAGGGCAGGATAAATTGCTTTCTCAAACCATACATCAAAGGGTTGTACGGTTTGCTGGCAGGAGTTGTTGCTGAACTGAAGTAGGATGCACAAGAGCAATTAGTCATTTTGTGTGTCCTAATGGGAGTCTTCTACATAAGCACACGGCCTTCATTTTGGAGTGATGTTGCGAAGGATTCTTCAGTGAATCTGAACTTCACAGTATTCAGTGAACCTTACTTCACAGTAGCCCAATTGTTCATGTTTTCAACAGATTCATCCATGTCCTGTTATGTATGTTCAGTTTGTCAGGTATTTCCTTTCTGTTGCAATGACTAAGAATTCTCTTTTTTAAGATGAAAGTTCAGAGTCTGAAGTTGGCACTGCCTTGTGACTGGCAGTACTTAAATTTAGACCAGTGTTATGTATTACATTCCAAAAAAGAGACTTCTTAAAGTTCATGTATTACATTTGTCTATTTTATTTATAAAGAACAGCATCATCCAGAATTATTACATGTAATTGCAGAACCAGAGGTGCTGCTTTTAAATATCAGAGTTGTTAATTTCCCATTTCTCAAATGAATGAAGTTTAAAAGCTAGTTTATTTATTTATTGCAAATAAGAATTCTGTATAAAAAGCAGTTAAATTTTCAGGTGTGGAAGGAAGCTAGTGAGGTGACTGCTTATTTTTTAGTAAGCTCTCATGCCACTTCATTGAGGGGAAGGGGTCTGAGAGAGCTACACAGTTACCCCCCTTGTAGGGGTAATCACACTAATGTCTTGCCAAAACATCATAACAGATGAAGCAGAGGCTTCACTGGTTGAGATTAGACCTTGAATGAGTAGAGCATGCTTGAAATGTCTGTCAAATGGACAGGACCTAAAAATCCAGTGTTGTTTGGGTATTTCATATTATGCACATATAGTGCCCATATAGCCCATATAGGTAAGATGAGAGGTTTTTAATTAGTAGTGTCTGTTATTGATCTGGCATGAGTCCTTAGCATGTTCGTCTTACACTCAGGCTATGAGTGTAGGAGTGTGGAACTAGACAATTCCTTTCTAGTCTTGGTATCCTCAGGTAGAGTTTTAATATCTGTTCTTTCTGAACTTGAATGTTGTGTCTGAGTAGATGTGTATTTATATGCACATAATATAACAAATATATAGACATAAAATATTTGCTTTAGTACAGTTAATGCACTAGCTTGTTGTTACTAGCTGGTATGCCTTCTCTAGGTGGATTTTTAGTTCCTGTTTCAGAAGTTTTTATGTCTCATATTCTCTACTTTTCTTTTTCCAATTTTTTGAACTGTTACAGTGTCACATCTCAACTTGCCTGGAGGCAGATACTGCCCCACTTAGTAATTCTGATATATTGCAGATATGCAAAATACTGTTTTTTTCTTACATTTTTTCTTTACATTTTGTAAACAGTTTTTCAAGAGAACATTGAAGGCTTGAGAAATTAGATATGAAATGTTAACTCCTTAAGCTTTCATACATCCTGATTTGGACCAAACTTTGCATGATATAGCCAATTTCAACCCCAATTCCACCAGCTGGTGAGGTTGAAGCATATCATTTCAAGACAGCTCCTGTTAGATCCAGAGCAATTGGCACAGATTTCCTTTTCAAAAAATTCTAGTTAGAATATCACAAGGAAAACTAGAGGAGGGGGAAAAGAGTATCATGATTGTCAGTACCTCCAGGCAAGTACTCCTGTTTTCAGAAGTCTAAAGTGTCTCTAACGGTTCTACCACAGAGTTTCTGACATCTCAAGATTATATCTGAAGATATATATCTAAAGATTATATGCAAAGTGGGTAACATGTCTGTAACGTGCAAGCAAATCAGAGTTGTACAAACTTCTGTATCACTGTTATCGTAAGTCCAGTACCAAGCATATTTTTATTATTATATGAAGACTAAGTATTGTTTGAGTGAGATTGGTTCTGGACTCTTTGGCCTTGTCTCACTGAGTATATTAATAAACACTTCAAAGCAAGAAAGAAACCTTACAGAATTTCTTACAGGTGTGATTTAAGTACAGAAAGTAGATTCAATCCTTCTTACTGAAATAACTTGTGAAGAAGAAAGGCTTTATTTGATTTTGCTTGAAAACTTGAGCTGTCTTGGTAAGAATTGTGGTGTTCTGATTTTTTTCTCCAGGTAACATCATTACTAAGACGTGTTTTGCCCGAGGTAACCCCTAGTCGCCTGGCTAGTATTATAGGAGTGAAGTCTCTTCCACCAGCAGATATAAGTGATATCATTCACTCAACAGAAAAAGGAGATTGGAATAAACTAGGTATCTTAGACATGTTTTTGGGATGCATTGCCAAAGCTCTCACTGTACAGCTAAAAGCCAAAGGAACTACTATAACAGGGACAGCTGGCACTACTGCAGGCAAAGGAGTTACTACAGTCACACTTCCAATGATCTTCAATTCCAGGTTTGTTTAAAAATATGTATATATTCTCAAGCTAAAGGCACAAAATAATTACATTCTTTGAAGTCAGTTATGTTGTCTTTTATAATCTTTGTTTTATAAATGGAAAAAATGTATAACACTTCGACAGTATAAGTCATGTTACTAGTGAGTTTGATGTTAAAAAAAAAAAAAAAGCCCCCAAAAAACCCACAACCTACCATATGCTGAATATGTGCACTATTTGCTGAATATGTGCACTATTTCTTTGTGGTGGCTTTTGACAAATAGTAACTAATTACTTGGATTAATTTCATGTATTACCATATGTCCTTTGCAGCTACATTCGGCGAGGTGAAAGCCATTGGTGGATGAAGGGTTCAACACCTACACAGATTTCAGAGATCATTATTAAACTCATTAAAGACATGGCAGCAGTAAGTTTCTATCCTTTAAATGTGTGGAGGATATTCAAATATTTCTGATAATGAAGAGTACATTTTTTTCATTACGTTCTATTACAGTTAGTATTGGGTTGAGCTGTTAAATGTGAATTGGTCTCAAGAAGAAAAAGGTATAGTCTTCTGGGTGGAGTCTAGGCCCAGGAGTAGTAGGAACTGAGTTCTGATTCTGCTAAACAGAAATCCAGTATTGAAATAAGCTTTTAAATAAGTCACTTGTACCAGAAATTTAAGAAGTAAACAATAATTGTGTGTCATTTTGTACATTATTAACTTAGAAGCCTAATTTTTTAAGTCTTGAGCATTCAGAACTCCAACTGAAAAGTAAAAAGTGTATGTGGAGTAAGAGAATAGCCTTGTTTTCACGTAACTATATGTAGATTTTATATGTGGAGTTTCTGGTTAAGACTGCATGTTAAGATTGACTTCTTTCAGTCTTACTGAAATCTGCATTTATAGTAGTTTATTACTTTAACCATCTGGGCTGAAGTTTTCCATATCTGTGTCTGCTTCAGGCAAGTTTTTTGGCAGAAGAATTTGATGAAAAGTGATTCAGCTACTTCCCAGAAACAATATTGGCAAAAAAAAATAGGTTTTGTGTATGTTTAGGGGAAAGGAGTTTAGTTGGGAGGTTGTTTTTGTTTTCCTTAATTCTGTACCTATTTCAGTGAGATACTCTAAATGACCCAGATTTTCCTCTGTGATTACCCTTTGAAAGCTGTTTCAGTATGTTCAGCTTTGGAGTCCTATTTTCTAAACCATTCACTGTGCTTAGATTAAGGAGACCCTTTCTTGAAGTTGCTGATGTGGACAGGAATTCTCTGCAGTTGCTACTGTTGATTCTGACCACAAGATTTCAGAATCTCACAATTCAGCTTTAGTTAAGAGTTACAATTAAAGTGTGTCTCGTACCTCAGCAGTGCTGGCCCATGCATAAAATGATCACTTAGTCTTTGCTTCAGTTGCTCCAGTGACTAGAGGGGAAAGGTCTGTTGTAGGTACCACTGTGATTCCACATGATGGATTTTTGTTTCTGCTTACTTTATCAACATTTTAGGAAATTGCATGTAAAAACTAGGACCAAAAAAAAAATAGCAGATACAAAGACAAGTACGCAGAAGATAGTAAATACCAGGATTAACATGGTGCCTCCTGTATGTATATGTCCATATGTTTTTCTCAGGCACCCCACTTCTTTCAGTGTGTAAGATGCAACATATATTGGGAATGAATTGGGGGGGGGGGTAATTTGTTCAAGATTTTTTTTTTTTTTTTTTTTTTTTTTAAAGGGTTGTTGCCAGTATCATTTGTAGCCATTGTTGCTAGGTATGCTTTAGGTAAGTGGGAAAACATCAGGGAAATAGTGGATTCTCTTCTGCAGCATCTTTAAATAGTACTGGGCAAGTCTTTTGTAGCAAACTCTGTGGTCTTTGTTTTATGGGATTCTGGCTCCCATGATGATGGGAGAGCCTATCCCTTAATGAACAGCTGATTAAAACTAAGCTGAGCAGAGGCCTTTGCCAGGAATAAAAGACAGAGATTAGTAGGAACAGAAAATGGCTGGCTGACTAGAATCAGATGTTTGTATTTTTGTCTAAGCAGCTCCTCTAGCCATTCAGGACCTTCACCCATGCAACTGTTGCATTTGCTAATATCTGGTTCTCCAAAACCATTGCAGAAGTTAGTAGGAAAGTTCGTAAAGCTCTGGAGTCAGATATGGCAACTTGTATGCATATCCAGAGTATGCTAGGCTCCATCTCCCACATACCTGATAGTTTTCCAGTAGTGTTGGCTGTTGGGTATACTGGTGTGGGTCTTGAATTCTCTTGTTTAAGCCATTCTACTTGGAATGAATATGTAACTATTTATTAGAAAAAAGAAAGGGATCAAGTCAGTCAGATAAAGTGTAGTCCTCTCAGATGCGGATATAAATCCCCCTCTCAGTAGATTCTGAATTGCTTACTTAAAGTGTAGCAGCTTCTAAAGGAATGATTGGGACTGAGTTTACTCTAAAGTATTCAGGAACCAAACAATATCCTCCTCTCGTCTTGTATGAAGAAGAGATCTGAACTTTATTCCCTTTCATTCTAGATGAGGGAAACCTGACTGAGGCTGTTCAAGGGTGGGAGTAATAACATTTTTTGATTATGTTTTGTAAGGGACCTCTGTGGTTTAGGCATGCTCAAAACTTGTTCGGGAGTTCAGCCCTGTTACCCAAAAGAGGGTGGAGGAATAGAGAGGTCCTAGTTTAAAAACCTTTCTTTGAGGCTTTTTAGAGCTGCTAATTATCAGTAGGGTGACATCAGTCTTACTAGCCACTTTATAAGAATTACAAATGTGATTCCTTTCACTTTTTCAACATTTGCAATATGTAGGTATCTACATCTGAGTTAGTCACTGTAGCTTCCTTCTTAAAGTCCAGTGAGTCTCAATTATTTCTGTCACCTTTAGCATGAGGTGACATTCTAATTTTAGAAATTTAGAGATTACATTAAGAATTTAAGGCTTCAGCAGTCTCTGAATCGGGAACTTCAGGGTATGAGTCAGTGCCATAGGCTCAGAATCTTTAAGGTTGGTTTGGAAAGTATGCTATAGTTCTGATGTTTCCTATGTACTCCTCTTTTTTTCTTTCAAATGTAGAAACTGTGGAGAGTATTCAGGAAGGCCGAGCTAGGCGAGTGAAGTTGATTTCTCTAGGAACCCACTGTAATCTGTGTGTTCAGTCACTTATTTGTGCTCCAGCTCTGCATCTTTCTCCGGGGAAGGCTTTAGGAATATGCCCTTTCATTCTTCAAATCATATGCCCTCTACCTCTTCCAAGTTAGTTATTCCAATTGTTGCTCAAAGACTACCTCAGCCAGTCACCTGAGTACTTGAGGGCTAATTTTTACCAGATCTATCTGATTTGAAAACACCTGATTTGTCAAAGTCATCCCTGACTTCCTCTTTTTCTATTCTAACTTGAGATCCTAACCTGATGTTGCTTGTAGCAGCTCTAATTACAGTTTTAGTTGTTCTTAATATTAATAAAAGCTGTAATAAATTGAGTTTCCTCTTTAACAGGGTCATCTGTCGGAAGCTTGGTCCCGTGTGACAAAGAATGCTATTGCTGAAACCATCATAGCTCTGACCAAAATGGAAGAAGAATACAGATCACCAGTGAGGTGCATTGCAACAACCAGAGTAAGAACTTTACTAAACTTAACATTAATTCATCGTAAATGTGCAGTAGGAGCCCATCCAAGAGCCTTCCTATATTTTAGAAAAAACTTCCTTATACAGGTTGTTTCAGGAAACAATGCATACAGTGTACAGTTTATATTCTCCAAATCTAGCTGTGTGCATAATGGACAAGTATCCTAAGGCAATCACTGTTTGTCCTAATAAAAGTCTTGCTTTCTTTGTGTCACAGCGGATTGAGTTTTCTTCTTTGTGGCAGAAATACACCAGTAAAAACTGAATTTTGATTAAATATGTATCTTGGGTACCTCCCAAGTAATGCAGAATAAGTGTTATGCTTATACATTTGGGGTTTTATCCTTGAGGTAATTCTGCTTTAAGTTTGTGATACTTGCCTTTTACTAAATTTATGAGATCATCTGCATGGAAAATGGCACAATATGTATCAGCTGTCTTTTTCCAGCTCTCTGCACAATTATTTTAAGTGGTTTGACTTCTGGGTCATCAGCTGCCACATCTCAAGGCTATTATGAAAACACTCAATAACAAACATTCTCTAGGACAATTAAGCTAAGCTTCGTCTGTGTTTTAGTCTCAAAATGAAAAATCATTTGCTGAGCCCTTTGTTATTCACCTGGGTTGTTTTTTTTTTCTTTGTCTTTACTTCTTGCATGACTCTCTATAGAAACTTGGACTAACTTAACCTTAATAGATTGCTTGAAATACCATGAAAAGCATACTTGTAAATTATGATATTCCTACCATCTTAGGGAGTACAGATTTTGGCTTTTCAAGCATAATAATTACATGTAAAAGAAGAGGTTTGCAATGGTTACAAGCATTTGACACTCATGTTGTTTCCGTCTTAAAAGGCTGTGCCAGTTGTCCTTTTCATCCCCTTACTCATATATTCTCTGCATTTTGGAAGACAGAGTTTCAGAGTACCACTAGCTCCTGCTGTCACTGTGTTAGTTTAATCAGGTCTCAGAGCAGCCCTGAATGTCAGCCTAGCTCACCTTGTGAATGAACTTAGTTCTGTCGTGGAGGTGTGCATTTTTGGGGGGAGTCCAGCAGAATTTTTCAATTAAAGCCATTTTGTTCAAATCAAACCTTTGATCCAAAACTATTGCAAAATGCAGCTGTCAAGTGCATTTCAGTTTGGGTTGCAGGCCTACCGACAAATTATCCTCATGTAGCTTCTCTCTTTACGATTTCACTGCAGTCAATGGAGAGGAAGAGGGAAAAGTTTCCTCTGAAGAATAGTTAGCTCAGAACCCTTTTCTAGGTAATCTCAAATGCCCGTGCAGTGAGGAGAGAACATAGGGAAACCAATCTCATTGAGCTAAAGTTTTGTTGTTTTGGTGGTTTTTTATTAGTCTGTGTCCTTGAATTTCTTCTTCTCCCCCAAAGCCTGCCATGTTTGGGAGTGATATGCAAGTCTGTATTTGCCATATTTCTCTATAATATACTCTGGTTGATCTTTCTTCACTGTTTCTCTCTTGTGTGCTAACTAATGTATTTATGACCATAAAGTGACATACCTGAAAGAAACAAGGTAGCTCCCAAAAGTTCAATGAGTTTTATTGTGTGCTTGACTTCTTCTGGAAAAGAAAAAACTTGCATTGTATGGGCAGGCTTCAGCTAACGATGATACAGTTTGCAGGTAACAGTGACATTCTTGTCTGCCAAAGTTTATATTTTTGGTATTTGGGATTTTTTTTTTAATTTTTTTTTTTTTTTAGTATTTCTAAAACATTTAATTCTACCTTGCCTTTCAATAGCTATGGCTGGCCTTAGCATCCCTCTGTGTACTTGATCAGGATCATGTTGATAGACTATCCTCAGGAAGATGGATGGGAAAGGATGGACAACAGAAACAGATGGTGAGACTGAAAACCATATCTTCTTGTGTTTATTTTGATTTATGCAGTAGTCAAAGAATTTAGAATAATGATAGGGAAAGGTAGAGTTGGCCTAACTTTATTCCTCCCTATTGTCCCCAATGGAGATAGTACATACATGTTTGAAGTATTTGTGTTCTAGACAAGCACTACTTAGAAAACAAAAGTTCCAACTTAAAACAAGAAGGTAGCAATTCTGCTGGCATTCAGGATGGAGCAAGGCCTTCCTAACACCTGTAGCATGGATTTTTGAGAGCAGATTGACTCAGTTAATATGACACCCTCTATAAGAGCTTTTTTCTTTCTATCTGGATCTCTGTCACATAATAAAGTCAATTCTTTTGTGTTCCTCAATAACTTTTCCATAATTTAGCTTCCTTTTCCCCATGTCAGTAGACAGTGATTACCCCAAAGAGAAACAAACTCTTTCTAACTGAATTTAGTAAAGCTACCATTTACCCAGAGGATTTACAAATTTAATATGGAATATGATGGATTAATCGAGTTTCTGTCTATATTTTTTCAGTATCACAAAAAGCTTAAGATTTTTTTAATTCAAATCTGGAAAGAACAAAATAATGAAGCTGGTCTCTTTATAACTTGGTTAGGTGGGTCCCTGCGGGAGGCAAGGGAATATTGTTCCTTCCCGCTAGCAGCTGAGGATGCTTAGCGCAAAGAAGCCTCCAAAGCAGTTTAGTGTAGGCAAAAGGCAAATACAGGAGAGACAGAGCTGCAGCAGCAGCAGGGACTAAAACTCTACTGAGAGAAGGACACAGACACAAAGGTTTCTGAGGTAATTAAGAAAGTCAAGGGACTTTTGTAGAGCTTTGGAAATGTCAGAAGAGTAGCCAAGACATCATCAAGCAGGGATACAAGCTGCTGAACCCAGCACAAAACTCCCCAATCCTATTTTATACCAGGATATTCAAATGTTGAGGTGAACTGTGTGCCCCGCTACCCAGGACTGCTGTTGAAAGGATTCTGTTCTAAGTTGCATGAGCAATATCCTGGAAACCACATGTTCTGGGAGTACGATGGAAACTTGTTCTCAGGCATATGCATGTGCATAATCAAAGTCTGTCATTGAACTCTATTTGTACAGATATTTTGAACTGCAAAACAGAACTGTGTTGAATTTTTTAAAAAATTATATCAGTAGAGCAACTTAATTTTATGGTGGATTTTGAAGTTTGTTACTTCGACCGTATTCTCTCTGAGTTATAGATGACCTACAGCTTTGATTAGATGTTTGAGCAGAGTAAACATACCATATCAAAGTAATTAACGGTAAATATCGTGCATGTTGACTGACCTGAGTACTCATATCTCTGAACTTTTCTGTTAACGTTTCCATAACCCGTTGTTGCCACATAAATCTTTTCTCAGACTAGTTGAAAATGATGTCTCAACCATATTGTTGAAAAACACATTTTTGCTACATCATGCAAAATATAAGATGAAGAATATCAGAAGAACTGATATCGTAAATTGGGGCTTTTTGTGTCCAGGAGTAATTGTTTAGCTACTGATTATTCTAAAGATACAATTAATAGTCTAAACAAGCTCTTTATCCCTCCTTATTAATTTGGGGGGGGGAGGGTCACTGGGGGAGAATAAAAACAGATGCTGAAAGGAAATGAGGGATTTAATAAAGAGAGAATTATTTCATATTTTTTCTTAATTTTTTCAGCCAATGTGTGATAACCATGATGATGGTGAAACTGCCGCAATCATTTTATGTAATGTCTGTGGGAATTTGTGTACAGATTGTGACCGATTCCTTCATCTCCATCGGCGAACAAAAACTCATCAGAGACAGGTAGAGTATACATGACATCACGTTGTACGCACTGCATACACCGTGTGCATTTCCCCAATTAATATATAAGCAAAAGGCAGTAGCAAGAACCAAATCTGAAAAGGGGTTTTTTTTTTGTTTGAGATGGGATAGATAAGTTTCCATTCAATGCTTTTTAGTTGTTTTTAGTTAAATTCTCTTGTCCTTTATCTTTTGAAGAAGACTGGAAAATCATGTAGCAGTCCCTAATTCTAACTCTTATGCTACATCAGCTTTCTTCTCTATTGTTCTAACATTGTTTAGGAACATTTTTTAGGAAAATCTAGGAACTGTGTAGACTTTCTTAAGTATACGTTGGTTCTTTATTCCTGTGAAATGATATCTCCTTTACTACTTCTATCATATAAGTCAGTGCTTGTCAACCCCTTAATTTTTAATGTATATATGTTTTTTAATATCCAGGAAGACCACTTGACAGCAAATATTCCTACTGGTTCCCTTATGTCAGTCTTCTCTTACTTTTCAGTATTCCTCCAGCTCTCACTGTCTTTTCACAGAGAAATATGTTGTCATATCCATAAGCTTGAAAATTTCCTGATTTCTTTTGATTTTGTTTTTAGGATTGAAACATCTTTCCTCTTTGACTTACCTAGATGAGTTTTTACAAATTGCTTTTTACTCTGCTGATTAGTGTTCTTTCATGTTATTCTCTTACCTTCTTCATCTCTAAACCTGAAACTACATTGTCCTTGGAATACTTCTTTTTCTCCTTTAAATTAATGTTGAAGAGGCCTTTACTTCTGAAACTACTGAAGATTTCCTCTTTCTTGACGCTGTTTTTCTTTTATGTTTGTTGTGGTCTTTTATTTTCCCCTTTCCCTCTGACTACTTATGCTTGTACAAAGGCTAAAATAACACACCTCATTAATAAAGTTAATTCAATGGAAATTATTCCTCTTTTCCCTCTCCTAGAGTGCATCTACATTCGTTTTTTAGTTAGGATCAGGAATGGACTTTTGAATCAGATCTCCTTACCATGCTTTGATTTGTGTTATAGAGCAGCAGTGGAGTGCATGAACTGGATTGCTTTCAGGTGAAACTAAAAACAACAAAAAAAGATAGATGCAGGGACACACTGCTAACGGTCATTCAGTGCCAGGGATCAGCTAGCCTAGAGCAGGCGTGATGTAAACTTCAGATCACTGGCACTGAGTTTCACTCTACAGATCTCGTTCTTGGTGCCTCAGCATTTGCAGCATAGACTCAGCCTGGAAGTTCGACGTGGATCTGTTATCTTCTATTTCTTAGCCAGAATCTTTGCAATCCCCTTTGAAATTTTCCTGTTCTGTCATCCTAAGATGATGATTTTATATGTCTGCTCTTCTGTCATGGCACAGCACAGTCTAGTCTCATTTATTTTTCTGGTTTCTCCTATATAGCCTGTTCAGATTACAGTTGATAAAAAGTAAGTTCTTATCTCAGAAGTCCTCACATCTCTCCTTTGATCTGTCCAAAATAGCTACTTATCAGATTTCCTATTTACTTCTGAAAGCATGTTTAAGCTTTTACTCTTTATTCACCACCTTTACCTTTACATCTCTCATGTTAATCCCCTCAATCTAAATTTTAAGTTCTGTCATGTTCCCTGTCTCCTGTTTTCTGTTAGCTTCCTGGTTTTTGTCCAGCTTCGGTCATACATACCTCTTTAATGTATTTTCTCTCCTTCCAAGAAAGGACAGCCTGTAAGTTACTAACAACCTGCTTATGCGAATCCTTTGTGAAGCAATTAGGGGTTTTTTCCTGATTCTAATAAGAATTAAAACAAAGTTTAAATTGAGTGTATACATCCATACCCAGGAAAATTCTAACTTTTATTGCATTGCAGGTGAAATGAATGAAAACAGAACTGCCTTCAAAACTTAGGAAAGGAGAAACAGAAGAGACTGTATAAAGTCCACTAAGGATCTCATGCAGTTTTTTTTTTGCAAAAATGTTATATTTTCCTCATTGTAGCCAAAAGCATGCACTGTGTATTTATGTGAAAGCAAAACATATTAGTGTTACACACTTACATAATTGTTATTATATAGTACATATTATTAAGACCATAATTATCAATGTTGCTTTGATAAACTACTAGCATGGTTATGTGAAGATATTTCTAATGTTATCTTGTGCTTTTAATATACTGTGGCCTACTGGATGAGTTGAATAGTAGTTATGAAGGCCAAGCTCCGTATTTTTTAAATTAGAAAAAATGTTGTGCAGCTCTCTTCTTAGCATTGCTGCACTATTGTTTCCCAGACATGTTAGCTCAAGTGTTAATTTTATATATTTTTAAAAACTCAAAGCCTTTCTCTATCCATTCTGCAATACGTACAAATTATGGAATGCATTAAAAAAAAGTAGCTTGCAGTAGACAAACTCTGCAGAATCTGTAAAACATCTGATGAAAATCCAAAGAGACAGTGACAAAAATAACATAGAGATGCTATTTATTATCTGTTTGGTTAACCTGACAGGTATTCAAAGAAGAAGAAGAAGCTATCAAAGTTGATCTCCACGAGGGTTGTGGTAGGACCAAACTTTTCTGGCTGATGGCATTAGCAGATTCTAAAACTATGAAGGCTATGGTGGAGTTTCGAGAACAGACAGGTAAAACACGACTGTTATTACTTGCTCTTTATCCTGATTATTTTTACCTTTTACATGAGCATTTGTCCCAAAAAAAACCAGTTGGGGTTTTCACCTGCTTCAGGGCAATGCTTTTAATTGTTTGTTAATAAAAATAAAATAGTTTGACTGTGTAAGAATTGCTGTTTTTCTGGTTTTCTGTGATTGTTGTTTAGATGTCTGTTGTTAGAATATCAGTCCCTTATGTTTCATTACAACAATTTTCGTTTTTGTTTACTTTTGCGGACCTAGGCAAACCGACCACCAGCAGTTCTGAAGCATGTCGTTTCTGTGGTTGTAGGAGTGGAACAGAACTATCAGCAGTGGGAAGCGTTTGTTCTGATACAGATTGCCAGGTGCGTATTAACAAATATCAATGATCATGAATTACATGAATAGAAGGGACTGCGGGATCAAATTGATTCCTTATTTTGAGTAAACCTTGTTCATCCCAGTGGTCCATTTTAAATCGGACCTCTCATATGAAAAGGTTTGAGTATTGAATATTATATTGTAATTCAAATACTTCCGAGTTTGTAAATGTTTAGTTTAATTACAGGCTACAAACACCAATAGTCATCCAAAATACTGGATAGTTTCATTATTCTCTTCAAAAGTATCTCAAGTTTTCACAATAGTGTTCCAAGTATAAAGTAAAATATACACTGTCAACGTAAGCTCTAGTGTACTGAAAAGCTTGATAAAAGTACTTTGCTTAACAGCCTGTTTATTATGTGAGCACAGAACATTTAAGACTTGGCCAGGTTTGTCAACTGTATCCATGTGTCCTGAGTGTTTTTGTGCCCTACAGCACAGGTACAATTGGCAGAGGGCCAAATCCTAATCAGTTTCTTACCCCACCCTGTTTATTTCTGTTTATGTGTGGCAAATTTGTCTTCTCTTTTTCTCTCTCAGCCTATTGAATATATTATATTATTGTTATATTAATTCAGTTCAATTCATTGTTAGCTTCTGGGCAACTTGTATAAGTTTTCTACTTACTAGGGATAGGAATTAGAGGTAGTTAAAATACCATTTCCATATAAAAGTGCTTTATGCTGGTTAATGATCAGCTCATAATGTGTTCTTAAGAGTGGGTTACTTCATACCTTTCCTGAAGGACCTAAATCTGCAGATATCTTAAAGGCTGTTAATACAGGGCAAGCAACGTTTATGCAGGAGGCAGTTAATATACAAAATACACATGGAGGATTAAAGAATATTTCTCTTTATATTAAAATGAAAAGTTAAAATTTAAAAATTATGGCTTCATTATACCATTGCTATTCAGGAGTGACGTAAGTAAACGAAGGTATCCGTTCTACTTCAAGTACACAAAATGTGCAGTTTTTCCCAAGTACCTGCTGTAGCAGTAGGCAACATGAATCATGATTCTTTCGTCTTAGTTCATTGCACAAACCAGCAATCGTTCAAAAAGCAACACTATATCAAACCGTTCAGTGGAGGGGAAAAAAAGATTAATTATTTACTTTTAATAGGAGTATGCTAAAATTGCCTGCAGCAAGACACACCCCTGCGGTCATCCATGTGGAGGCGTTAAGAACGAAGAGCACTGTTTGCCATGCTTGCATGGCTGTGATAAGAACGCTACAACTCTTAAACAAGATGCTGATGACATGTGCATGATCTGCTTTACTGAAGCACTTTCAGCAGCACCAGCTATCCAGGTTTATCTTTTAAGAGATTAATATTATGGTTGTAATGTTAAGTGTAAAAGAAGTTAAAATATAAAGTCCTTCAAATTATACTCTTAAAAATTTCTGAACAGACACCGTAACAATATGCACATTACTTAAAAAGCTTTCTTCTTGTCTGGCATTACTGCTATTTCAAGAAAGCAGATTGTATCAATTTAGTTTGCTATGTCTACTTTATTAAAATATATGGTATTTTATAAATGAGAAAAACAACTGAGGTAATTAATGGATATACTTCATACACATTTCATAGAGCCACTGGTGGTCTTGGAGTGGAAAGGTTATGATTTTAACGACCATTTTATATTCTTTCTCTTTTTTAAGAAGAAAATAGGGGTCTTCTCGGCTTTTAAATAAATTAATTTTGGAATTGATATATGTTGCCACTTAAAAGCAAATAACTGCTTCTATTTTAGTGGTTAATGTAACTTCAGTGTTCACTTAGATGTATTCTTTTCTAAAGCTGGACTGCAGCCACGTTTTCCATTTGCAATGCTGTCAACGAGTACTAGAAAACAGATGGCTTGGGCCAAGGATAACTTTTGGTTTCATGTCCTGTCCTATTTGCAAGGTAAATGAGCTATGTGTTTACTGCCTAGGTCAAACAAGTTACCTAATACTGTCTTTGTTTTTCCTTTTTTTTTTTAATAATATATTGCTTGTGACAATATAAATTAGTTGTACGTCACTTGTTTCCTTAATTGCTCATGTCACTAAAGAAAGGGTATCACTGATGCATCGTTTTACCTTCCCCTACTGTTCCCTGAAGTAAGGGTCCTTTTAAAAAGACAGCATAATGCAGACATTATCTTAATGCGGTTTTATTCTTAGCACCATCAGCTTGTAAATTCTCAATATTTGGGGATGGCGGGGAGGGGAAGAAGTAATCTTAATGCACATTATCTGAAGCAGGAAACCTGGCTTCTCTATTTTACTAACCCCTTTTAAAGCTGCTTTGTTTTTCAGTATGAGGACAGAGCTGAAGAATATATGTACGTAGTTCAGCTTAAATTACTAAAAATTCCTCTTGTACTCTACGAAATCATAATTGCTGTAAGAAAAAGTGTATGATAGCTGCTGGGAAGGAGAGCACCTTAACACCCTAGGAATATGAAATTTGTGAATGGTCAGCCATTCTGCATGCTGTGTTTCTTCCTTCGTGCTGTATTTTGGTAATTTATGGCAATAGCTTTTGATCATTAAATGATAAAGAGCTGGCATAGAGGACTGTCAGTCATTATTCTTAATTGCTGAGCAGTAAGTCAAAAAGGACCAAAATTAGAGAAAACATACAGTCAGAATATTCCTGCGCTGTGTTGAATATTTCATGTACCCTTTACCATCCCTCTGTGGTTGTTACAGTCTGTTGTAAGGGCTGATGATTTCATATAACAAAAGGCCATACAAAAAGCATTCCTCGTTACTATTTTTGCAGCAAATAAAGTATATACTATATCAGCCATTTTTTGAAATGTCCACTGCCTGAGCTCTTAGGTTTTTATGACATCCATTACGCTATTTTTGTTTGACCATAATACAAATTATCCCAGCTATTGTAATAGACGCAAGACATTTTAATCAGTTTTTTTTATTTCAGAACAAAATCAATCATACAGTATTAAAGGATTTGCTTGATCCAATCAAAGAACTCTATGAAGATGTAAGGAGAAAAGCGCTAATGAGATTGGAGTATGAAGGGTTGCACAAGAGTGAGGCCATCACAACACCAGGTGTTAGATTTTACAATGACCCGGCTGGCTATGCTATGAACAGATATGCTTATTATGTTTGCTACAAGTGCAAAAAGGTATGACAATTAGTACTTTCTCAAACTAAATGTATGTTGTAGTTTCAAAAGTAATTTCTTAAAGAATGGAACATATATTTAATATATTGTGTATGGAGTAGGAAAGCAGGAAAAGAAATTGTTGTTAAATCATAATTTAAAAAAAAGTGTTGAGCAAATGAGATGTACATAGTGTTGTATCTTGTAAAGCTCAAAAGTATATACAGTTCAGAAACCAAAAGCATATTGAGGTGCTAGCCTTCTTAGAAGAATGTGCAGATGATACTGTGTTAGAACACCAACCATCCCTTTGTCCCACTTCCAACTCATACTTTACATGAACATTAGAATAGTATAAACATAGGTTTCATTCTAACTCTTTGATATGGAGAGTTCCTCGCTAAGATTCCACCTAAATATTACTTTTACCCAAGCTGGAGTTCATTGCAACTGCAGTAAACTGACTTTGGGGCAGAAGTGTTAGAAGAATGAAAAAGGAGTAGATGGAGGAAATGTGTGGTCTAGCCTGATGGACTCTGGATCATATATGTACAGTTTTCTTCAGGTAGAAAATATGAAATTTATCCAGAAGACAAAAATCGTATCCAAACAGCCCCTGGTTTCCCCACCAGTAGAGAAGAGACAAATAGTCTTTATCTATGGTTAGAGACTATGGTTAGAGAAATTTTGGATAACCACTGAACCCCCTCTTACTGCTTCTTTCATCTGAAGCTGATCTTAGTGCCTATCTTGATCACATCTTTTTCCTTTTTCCCTTAGAAAAGAATGGAATAAGGCAATTTCATGATAAAATTTTCAAGGGAAACCCCAATCATTTTTTTGTTAAATGGAAGTGCACAATTTGGAAATAAGAGGAGAAAGGATTAACTTCCATATGCTTGAGAAGAGCAGTAATGAATCCCTCTACCTCATAACTACACAGTTACTCAGTTCACTTTTGTTCCTGCCTCCCACAGTTAATCAATTTTCACTCCTCATCCTTTAGCAACTTGCCTACTGCCTTTTGTTCCTCCCTTACAAAAATAATATTTTTTCATCTTACTTCCTCCAGTTTTTAGCCTTGTCCCTGTTTTTCATCACACTTTCTTTCCATGATTTAATACTCAGTATTTCAATGTTTTCCTTATTGCCCTTTTTTTCCTTCCCTTGTATCTTGTTATCCTTTTCATACTGTGTCTATATGACTGAACAGCAACATTCAACTGTCTAATTTTTAACTTCTTTCCCTCCTCCAGCACCTGTTCACCCCAAACTACTACCTAATTCCCTGACATACATTCCATAGTACTCTCCCTTTTCTTTTTAGTCTGCAGATTTTGGGGGAAGGTGGGCTTCTTAAATTTTTCTTTCCTCATAGTTGCCCTGAGACCACCTTCCCTGTCCTTTTACAATCACTACAAAAAGGCGAGAGTTGCTGAGAGCAAGAATTTTGTGCATTGTCTAAGTAGTTAATAATATGGTAACAAAGGAAGTAAGGAAGTTACTCGTTGCCTTATCTCACTACTCCATGTGAAAACACTTTAGTATATGAGGAAATTCATCAGAGTTGGCAGTCTTACTTGGTGCATTTTTGTGCCCAGTGTGTCCTGGTAGAATAAGATGAGAAAGTAGAATGAATTTGTAGAAAATAGCAAAATTCTAATTATAAGGAATCCCACATGAGCATAACAACTGAGACTCCTTTAGGCTAGTAAAAAGCCCTCCTCGTAGAATATTTCTCTGCTGCCTTCAGCCTCAGTCCTGTCTTTCTTACATACAGTTCATAGAGCATCCAAATACTGTTTCAAAAGCCTTACAGTCACTTGCATAGACCAGAGTACGTTGCACAATTTTTGGTCTTGTTTATCCTGAGATTGAGAGACATTGTCTTAGTGCCTCAAAAACATGTATCTAGAGTCAGAGTCGAGAGTTACCAGAATAGTGGAGACTACAGTAATGGCCCTTATTCATCATTTTCCCCTTACAAATTGAATTTGTTAAAATAATAGTTGTCTCTGGTTTAACAACCAATCATTCCTGTATGAAATTTAGGCATATTTTGGTGGTGAAGCTCGTTGTGATGCTGAGGCTGGACAAGGCGATGACTATGATCCAAGAGAGCTTATTTGTGGTGCATGCTCTGATGTTTCAAGGGCTCAGGTAAGTAAAGAACTTGTATTCATGTTTTTGTTTCTTTCTGAAGCTCCGAGTACCTGAGCTGTACAATAATTCACAGTAATTTGTAATTATAGGTATTGTATAATATTGTATAATATTAATATATACTACAGAATGTAGAAATGTGTTGTTCGGATTGTTACAGCATGGCTACTTCATTTATTGGTGTTTGTTTTCTTTTGTTTAGATGTGTCCCAAACACGGTACAGATTTCTTAGAATACAAATGCCGCTACTGCTGTTCAGTTGCTGTTTTTTTCTGTTTTGGGACAACGCATTTTTGCAATGCTTGCCATGATGATTTCCAAAGAATGACAAGCATCCCTAAAGAAGAACTCCCACACTGTCCTGCAGGTAGTATTTTTATAAAGCAAATTTACCACACCGAATTCTGAGATTAGTAATCAGTTCTAATTGATATTCGTATCTTTTCTTGCTGATGATTTTTAGGAAAACCACAGGGCCAGTCATACAAATTTTAAATTCAGTATCTTGAATAATATTAGAATTGGTTTGTTCTAGGCATGCTTTTGATTTTTTGCTTTTCTGGCAATAAAACAGGCAATGTAATCACACTGATCCTTTAAACATTAGATACTTTGATACAGAAAGGCATTTCAATTTGCCTACACCAATTCAGACTCCAGGCGTGTAATGATGTGTTACAATTATATTGAAAAAATTGACACACTACTATTAAATGATATATCTGTAGTTAGGTACCTGTCATACCTGTCGTGCAAACTGTTGCCAGTGCCTTAGTTTCTAACTTCATGTGCCATTGACTTGATCTCAATAAATCACGTTATTTATCTTGCTGTTGGAAAAAAGTGAGATCTTTTTGATTAAGATATTTACATGAAAGAAGTAAAAAAAAAAAAAAAAAAAAAGACAATTCCTGATATAACCTTAGAATTATTTTTTTACTGCAGAGTATAAATTGTGTTCATATTTATTGATTTTGCTTTTAGATTGTGCTAATTGCTCCCACAGTATTAATGAGATGAAACTCATTTTGTGATTCTCCCTATAAGCTTTTTGCATTTTTTACTTTGAATTTGATTTATTTTAAATTACACAGCAGTTTGATTCCCCTCCCCGCCTCTTCACATACCGATTCAACATTTGACGTAACTGTTTTAAGGAGCCAACAGTTCTTGATCAAGTTTTGTCAGATCTAATTGAATGGTATTTTTTCCCTTGGCCTATTAAGCCTCTAGACTTCTTGCTTTAATTTGACTGTTTGAAAGCACCTTTCTATCTGCTGTTTCTTAAGCCTTCATTTTTGATGCCTTATAAGTTCATATTATAGACATATTACCTTCACTTAGTATGTGTTTTGAGGAAGTGTAATATATGTTTATTTACATCGAGTCTGCAAGCATTAATCTTCTCTTCTTTTCTTTTCCCCTCACCCTTAAATTCACTGTAGGTCCCAAAGGTAAACAACTTGAAGGAACAGAATGTCCACTTCATGTTGTCCATCCACCCACTGGTGAAGAATTTGCTCTGGGTTGTGGGGTTTGCAGAAATGCTCACACTTTTTAGACTAGCTTTTTTTTTTTACCAGAGCAAAACAGGTGCCCTCATCCCTCAAGTGTCCTGAAAATGAAGTCCAGCTGGGATGAGGACGGGACCATTTCATAACCCAGGTAAAAGGAGCAATTTACAGTGCAAGAAGGATGCCAAATACCATGTACATAATTCTTGCTGTGAGATATTGACATTTTTTGAACCGAGACATCAAAACTTGTGAGGTGTTTGCATGTGGCCATTACAGTCATCGGCTAGGAAACATTGGACATTTACAAATAAATAATTGCTATTAAAGGATCTGTGTGTCTGTGGACTATGAATGATGCTGGCTTTCAGGAGAAAGAAAAAAAATATTGATTATTGTATACTGACTTTTTGTAATCTTGTACAATTGTAACGCATCACAAGTGGGGATGGGAAAGAGGAATATTCTGGTTTATTTCCTAGACTGTTATTAAAAAAAAAATTGTGTTAGGAAGGCATAAATGTAACAGGTATCACGCTGTATATAAAGGTATCAATGTTTGTCCTGTATAAGAATTATTAAATTACAACAGCAGTTTCATTTAAACTTCTGGGTTATGTTTGAGCCTGAAATTTTAATGAAGTGCAATACTGAGTGTGCCTCATATCTTGCAGCTGTAAACATAATGGAATGTACATGTCAATAAAGCCACTGTACATTTTTATACAGTGAAAGTCTAATGAATGTGTAAGCCTCCATTTTCAGAAATGTTTTTTAAAATGGGGGGGCGGAGGAGGGGTGGTTCTTATAATTATTTCAGCAGGTTCTTTTAAAAAGTAGGAAAGCCTATTGGGTAAACTGGTGGCTATGGAAGTACTTAAGACATAAAGAGCACTGCTTAAATCTTTAAAAGAAAAGCTGGATAAACGTATGAGCATTCATATGAAGTATTGTACTTCCATTTCAGTTTCCAACAATGGTTTAAAACACAAAAGAAGACCCCATTTTAAATTATTTTTATCAGTTATTAAGACTCTTCAGTAAAATATCACCCCCACTTTTAGGACAAATAGCCTTTTGCCATGAATCCCAAAATGGTCATTTCGTAAGAGTCCCAAGTCCTCTGCTCCTCTACAGTGAAAAGCAAACTATAACTTCAAGTAAAGACATCTCACAGTTAAGATATTGGTAGATGGCATCCAGATAGGTCAGAGGACCTTGATCAGACTGGAACCATGGGATCCATCTGACCTAACTTCAGACATCTGTAATGTATATGTCTGTCTGCACTTTAGAATAGCTGGGGAAAAACACACCCCTCTGAAGTACAATTTATGTTATTCACAGTAGCAATGGGGGGGTAGGAGAGGTTGCAGGCATAGAGACAAAGGTTGTCAAACATAGGGCTTGGGCTAGACTTGCAAAGACATATGCCACATCATTTTTTTGAACAACTAACAGTCATCCAAACAACTGAACTTGTGACAGTGAGGAATTTTAACTAGTGGGTATCTATTTGGAAAGATATACATCAGGAGATAGGCTGCTTGGTAAGTTCTTTGGAATGTATTTGAAATAAATATGCTATATGAAGTAGAGAAAGCAACTAAAAGGCGGCTTTACTAGATTTGATTATGACTGAAAGGCAGTTTAGATGAAACCAACCATGAAGTGACAACATTCATGATTCTGAAAGGAGAGGAGAGAGAAAACAAGGTAAAGAAATTATATTTAGTAAATTGACAGAAGTCTTAGGTAAGATCCTGTAGGAATCGAGTGTAAAGAAAAAAATTATTTAGGGGAGTTGACGTTTTCTTTAGAACAACCAGCTATACTAAGATCACAGCCAGCAGCTATCCTAGTGCAAACAAAGGATATACCTTGTACTAAGTAGTCAGCTTGGCCAAGTCAGGAATTATATATTTAGAAAAAAAAAAGGAAACAAAATCAAATTACTACAGATGAATAGCAGGGGGGGAAAGGTACAAGACAAAACTTGTTTTTCTTTATGTCCATTGCAAATTAAGTAGGCAAGAGAAAGATTGGTCCTGTACCTGCAATGATGAAGCCCTTCATTCCCCAAAAAAATCACCCAACAATTTCAAATCACGTTAAACCCTCTATTTGAATGTTAAGAGGAAGCCAATGTGGTGGTTTTATTCAGCATCTTGAAGAGTCAAGATTCTTCCTACATTGTACTTCACTTACAGAAACAGTGTGACTCACCTGTCCAAATAATGTCCATACTATAGATGTTTACCTCAGATGTAGTCATCTTCAGTGGAGAGGGGCAGGCACTTCTGGGATGTGGTTCATTTCACCTCAATATAAAACACAAGAAGCCACTTGAATAGCTCAGATGTAGATGACTACAATATGCATTTTTAAATTTAAGTCACCACAACCTGCTCTGCAGTCTGAAGCCGAAGCAATGTTTTGGTCCCATGATACCACAACCTTCAGCACCAAGGCAGATTTTTTTTTCTTGAGAGGATGTCGAGATACAAAGAGTGAAAGGTCGAAGTTTGAAGTGTTCTTCCATGCTTGTGGCTCCATGTTCCCTGGTTAATGGGGGTTTTTCATAAACAGATCATCAGCCTTTCCTCTGGCGTAGCACTCCGCACATTCTGGTGGGTGAAGGGTAGACATTGAGGCCTGAGGTTTGACAGTTCGTCTTCTAATGTTGCCAGATACTTTCTGGAGACCTACTATGGACCTTAAAAAGACTAAGTGTCTTTATTTGAAAATGTAAGTTCCTTACTCAATACTTGACAATCCTGTATCTACAACCTGTGAACTCCTATTAGACACACCCTGAGTCACTTCAGAATGGTAGATGTAGAAGTAAAAAATGCAGAGTGATGTTCTAAGGACTCTTCTACTCATCATACAAGAAATGTGCTGTAGGGTTATCAGAACTAACATACTTATTAGTTGGGAGGTACTGCAGTAAATGATACATCTCTCCTTCACAACCCAGCCCCCTCTTCACTCCCTACTTCTCCTCTGCACTCAAAGCCTCAGTTCACTGCCCCCCTGCTCTTCGCCAGGAGTCTCAGGTGCTGATTTCTGTCCTAATCCACCACAGACATCAGGCTCTTGGGCACAACTCAGCTCCCACACGTAATGGTTGTGCCTCTGGTCCTACGCTGTGTCAGACATTCATGTCACCACATCTCCCACTGCACCGATCTCTATCGCTGATTATAGCCAGATGCCAGCACAGGCCACTAATCAGAGCAGTCCACAATAAGATTGCTGTATGCCTTTCCAGCAGCCTCATGTGCTTTTCTGTCAGCTGTTGATCCACAGCCCACACAATGGAAATACTCAGTTCTTGTTTGCACCACCCTGTTTGCCACAGCTCACCACACTTAGCTAATTCATACCAAACTCAGCTCCTGGCCCAGGCGAGGCCACAGTACTCCCACTCGGATTGTACATCATTAGTTTACAAATAGCTAAAACTTTCACAGGTGTATCCACCCACTGAGCTCAAAATGAACAGCAAAAGTTAATAAGGCACAGTCAATTAACCAGTGACCATCAGAGCCTGATAATCTTGGTCCTCACAAAACGATTTTCGTTAATCACATCATACTAAGTTAGTTAATTGTTTCACCTAAACAGAGGAGCTTCAGGACCACCCAGTCATTTGGGATATAACTCAAACTTTGTAGGTTTGTGCCACAG
Source organism: Gymnogyps californianus (assembly GCF_018139145.2). Taxonomy (NCBI): domain Eukaryota; kingdom Metazoa; phylum Chordata; class Aves; order Accipitriformes; family Cathartidae; genus Gymnogyps; species Gymnogyps californianus. The sequence continues at coordinate 46,455,902 of NC_059471.1, read as the reverse complement.
CCCCCTCCTTAACCCACGCCAGACATTGCAGGTGACTGAGAGTGCAGTAGTTGTACCACAGTTGCCCCGTGTCCCTCAGCCAAAGGCATACTGGAAGGGCTGCGCTGTCACACCCCCTGCTCTCACTGCTGGGGTCTAGTAGCGATGAACTCGCACTACCAAGCGTTCCAGGTGGCAGGCCCTTCACCAGGTATACCTACATAGATGCAACCAAATACAGAACAACAAACTGATTACAATCAGTAGCACAGCAATCAGGTGCAATGGGGCATCAGGATTCATTGATAATCACCCAAAGATGGCCCCCACCAGCTAGCCCATGAGTTTTCTTAGGTAATGGCCACCTCCGCAGTCTGTTGGGATTGAGGAGGCACCTGAGATGGTGCTCTGTGCTCTTACCACAAGGTTTCGTGTAGGCTGTCTGCTCCTAGTTGAAATTCAGTCACTTCGGATTTAACAGTTTCTTCCCATGTTGTACCTAATAGGGGGTTTGGCCACTGAAACCTTAAACAGTACTTAAGGCATTGCTTTGGGTTAGCAGCTAGGCAGTACACACAGTTCCATTTGCTGTCACCATCATGGCACTGCTTCTACACTCCCACTCCTTTCTGCAGCCTACTGGGATAACCATTTGCACCATCCTCCCTGGATACTGGTGTAACAGCTGATATACACAAAGTGCCATTTCCATTGGTCGCTACTTGCACTTTTTCTTCTACCTAGAGCACATCATCCATCTATAAGTCAAACTGGACAATAAACAAGGCTCTACAAGGTAGACAATACCGGAATGACAAATATAGCATCCATGAGTCAGTTATTTACAGCCCCAGTTTGTTCTGACATCAGTAAAGTCACCAACGCAGGGCTGCACCCATAGACTTCCTCGATTACACACGGCAGAGGAGCAAACCAGCCTGCAGGAGCCCCATCTGGCAGGGCTGGCAGTGGTGCAGGTAGCCCCCGAACCCCTAGCTCTACTTGCGGCCCATTACTGCTCCACCTGAAGTCACAGAAAAGCACACTGCACCGCTGAGGGTCAGTCGGGGCTGTGCCCTTTAGCCAAACTGCTCCCTTTTTGCATGAATCCCCCCTGCAGCTACCTGCTTGTAGCTTGGCTTCTAGTGCTGTAGCTATTTGCATGAGTGAGCACCACTCCTTGGTATGGGAGGAGCTCCCTGCTTGGGGATGTACCAGGTGATTTCAGCATCCTTAGCCCACGTTAGCTCTTGGCTAGTGTTTCCACCTCCCCTTCTGTTCATTCAGTAATATTCCTTTCCCGAGACAGCACGATGTGGCTTTGTGTACATCCTCCCCTGCACAGTTTATCCTTTCTGCTCAGTCAGCTGCCCTGGAAAGGGTTCCCACTCCACCCAGCCACGTTCCGAGGTCTCTCCTGTGCCGTCCACTCCATCTGAGCAGCCATGAGAAGAGGGAAAGATGGCATTAAACACACTGGCACATGAAAGGAATGCATACTCCATGCTTGGAGATACGCATACTCAACGCTTGGAGATTCAGGTGGTTCGGTATGATGGGCAGGGTATGGTCCACTAGCAGTAATTCATCATCCTAATGCCGATTCCTAACAACGAGACTTAGAAACTTGACTGGTGAACTTGAATGACAACCCTTTAAAAGCATTTGCCTGGAGGCAGGTTGTATCAGTGGACTCTGTCAAGGAGCAGTAATATCAATGGGATGATCTCAACTACAGGATAAAATGCAACTTACTCCCTGTAGGTTTTGCTCTTATAGACATAACGTATGTAAGATGATACATTGCGTCTGCATGCACCTCTGTCCCTGTTTTCCCCAATACAAACAGGATTTGAGCAACAACATCCCAGTTCAAGACATTGTCACTCATAAGACTATTGTCTCTACCTCTATGCCTTTGGGTTTTCCCATACTCCCGGTGTGGTGTCATATGGCCTGGGTCCATAAATCTTTTTTCCCTCCTGATGGAGGCTGGGCACAACTACATACCTCCCACCAGCCAAATCCTACATTCTGGCGAACCCCAAGTGCCTTACTGCTGACTGAATTTCCCATGAACAGGTGCCTCCTGGCAGGACATTGGATCTATTCTTCCAGCACACTCGTACATTCAAGGAATTGGTGAATAACATCTGGGTTTTGCCCCCAGTGCTGGGATACAAGAGTTAGAAACAGGGTCCTGGACCCATATTTGAAAACCAGCATGAGGGTGTCCGTGCAGGAGCCATTTCACATGCCACATAAGGTGCCTTGGTACCAAGGCCAATCCTAATACAAATGCCAGCCCCCCCTTAGCAATAAACCTGTTTGGGATTTTAACTTTACCACTGCTAGCTTGCTAATCATGTTAACTCCCCACCCACTGGCAGAGACAGCTGAAGCAATTTGCAGGGACACCTACAGAACACAGAGAAAATTCCTGTAAACCAAAAAGTTCCTCTACCAGGATGTTGTCAGGTCAACCTATCAATGAGATGGCGCTACCCCTTTCCAGCAGTATTGTTCTCCTGTCAGCTGGTAATCCATGGTCCACGCCTTGAAAACATTCAGTTCTTGTCTCTGCTGCCATTTGCACAGCTCAGCACGTTCAGCCCGTTTGCATGGAACTCCTAGCCAAAGCCACGCCATGATACTTCTGTATCAGAGACGCTCCAGCAAATGGCAATTTTTACTATGTTATCTCACAAAATAAAGCAGAGTGATACGATAGTTTTTACAAATGAAGAAACCATCCAAGCCATTCATCTGGGAAGAATCACTATAGACTCTAGAGACAGAAATAATGTTTAGACAGTGAGTTTTGAGGAACCTTTTAAAGCAATTATCCCCAGCTTTTACTGAAGCATGAGCAACAATATCAAGTAACCAGCCTGTTGCAGGCAACACTCTACCCTGCTGTTGCTCGTCCTTAGTTTTATCTTTTTATTTTTCTGTGGCCATGAGGCCTTAAATTGAGGCCCTTTGTTTTAAGGACCATTTTACCTGTGGCTACTTTTTGAAAAAAGGGTGAGTTTCAGCTCCTGTTCTATAAGGCCTTGTTTGTGATAGATAATGTCTACTTATTTTATCAGTCCCTAACATTGTACTCTAGAAGTGTAAGCACTTCCCTCCCCCTAGAAAATCTTCCTGTGTAGACATATTAGGAGGATAAAAAAGGGAAGTTTCCCTACAGATGATATCCGTTGCTGAAAAACAATAACTTCATTCGTCATTGTTAAAGAACAAGTTCTGTTTTCCTATCTTTTTCTTTTTCAGCACAGTCTGCTGAGGAATAAGATAGTCATAGGCAGCCTAGAACAGGTCCTTCAGCCACTGACTCGTCACACTAATCTCCCCATATTTTTCACAGCTTGTATTTTCATTAAATTGGAGTGGGCTACTTGTGCCCTGCAAGCCTCACGTACTTTCATCATAGCTGGATCTGGTCTATTTTATTGTCACTTAACTCTTTTCCAACTGCTTCCATTATTTTCCCCTCTGCATTTTTTTCCTAGCCAGATGCAAGCCAGGCTTACCAGGGTGGAGCACAGCTGCTGTGTGAGTGCTTCAGAGCTACTTGAATACAGCCAGAAAATCAGCACAGATGAGACTTTCAGTGCTAAAAGCTGTAGCATTTACAACCAAGACCTCGCAGTTGCAATGTTGCTGCAGGCTTCATCAGGCAGGTAGTCTGTCAGCTGAAACAGGAAGAGGTGTACCTGTACGACCTCAGCCTGATGTGGTGAAGTCTCCCATTAGAAGCTAGGCTGTTACCAGCTATCACTCTCTTGGCTTTTATGGAAGGGTGTCTGTGGGCTGTTTCTCATCTTCACACGATCATAGTCAGGGCTGCTTCAAATCTCTGCCATAAGTGAGTGACTCTCCAACCAGAAAGACTGAAACTTCAGAGAGCTTGTCCTTCTCTTCTAGAAAAATAAAAAATTTCCTATTTTTAGTCTTGTTTCTGCATACCAGGGCTCAGTACAGGCCTCTGGACTTTTTCTGGTACTACTAAAAGCGTACACAAATAAAAATAACTTCATTTTTATAATTTAAAATACTCCGGTCTCAAAAACTCGTCTGTTGTTAGTTAAGTGATAAGTAAGGCAGAGAAACCACCTAATGAAGACATACCTGTTAAAGATTTTCAAGTTACTAACTAAAGCTTCAAGGTACTCTGCCACAGCTGGCAACAACATAGCTCTTTCACAGACCAGCCCAGACCTCTGAATGTTGTCTTTGGACCTTTGCTACTTGGACCTTTCTTAACCTGCTGCCACCTCTCCCAGCTCCAGCTACCTCGGAGTCCAAGAGCTCTACAAAGCATGGCTTTGCCTACCAGCTAAGCAAGAGCGAGCCATGGGGGGCTCACAAGGTGCCCGGAGAGGGTGCCCACACCACCAGCTGCCCATAGGTTTTCTTTTATTCAATTCTGGTAAACTCCCCAGTTCTCATGCTTTGCCAGCCGACACCACAGACACTATTGGCAGTCCTTTGCACTAAGTCCAGGGCCCGATTTGGCTCCACGTACGGAGCTGCAGCTGCCTTTCTTGCTCATTTTGGCTGCTACACCCCATCTAGTGTGATGCAGAGAGCTCCTTCTGCACTTGTCCTCTTCTCCTACACTTAGCGTGCCTAAAACATACACAAGCAATTACAACAAAGCAATTAAGGGCACAGGCATTGAAGCAAACTTTGTTTACTCCAAATATCAGGCAGCAAAATAGAACTGCAAGGTACTGCAATAAGTCTCCGCCAGTAAGTCAATACATCTAAACTCAGATGATGCATTAGGGGGTTTAAAATAATGTTACCTCAAAATAATGAAATTGCAGCCCTGTTAGGTCTCCTAAGACTTCTACACAGACCCAGAAAAGATTTTTTTTGGCCACAAGATGTTCTTTTTTTTTCTGCAGACACCAGAATTTCATCAGAGCACTAATCTGGATGAAAAAATATTTCTACTGACCTCGCATGACATGGATCAGTCACATCACAGCATCAGCGTAATGTTGCCTGAAAACAATAAGAGAGGCAACCAGAAGAAGCGTCAGCTGCTCGTTCCGCATTCATTGATAAGTAATAAATCCTTCTCCCCAGGTCTGGGTCAATCCCTTGCAGTCAGAGTCCACCTTCCTCTCCTGCATCTTCAGCCGCTTGCAACTTATATCCTTGCAAATGCAACTTGTGATTACCAGAAACTATAATTGGGGGCTGTTATCTTCCCACCTTTAGAGAACCAGCCACTATGAACAGAACATGGGGCTGAAAGGAGAATTCCTAGAGCGACAATGGAAGACATCGAACATTTCTAGGTGGGGACAGCAAAACAGTTACTTCAGTTTTCTTGACAGTATTGGCTTCAGCCATAAACACACCTCATTATCTGCCAAGGTTTGTGTAGCTGTTCCGTATAAATGAACAAGTCACACAGTCACGTATTTGCTATTACATGCTATTACAAACATGTCTGAGATGCACATTAATCTGTTCAAGGTGAGGTGATAACCCACGGCTTATCTCCAGATTTTGCATTTCCTGAAAAGCTGAGGGCTGGATGTAGATTTACATATACACACAGAACTATAATGGCTGAGCTGTAGTAAATGTCTCAAGACGTTTTGAATTCCAGAAAGATTATTCTCTCACAGAAATTCAAAATTGAAGCGAACATTTCTCACTGAAAAGCATTGCTGTTTCTATGAAAGTCATTTTTTCCCCATCAATAACCTCAAGGAACCAGCCTTAGAACTGAAAGTAAAAAAAAAAAAAAAAAAGTTTATTTTTTAACAGACTTTATGTATGCAAGAAAATGCTGCTGAAGAATTTTTTTCTATATAAAGTACTTCTCAAAGAACTCAAGGATGGTGACATTTGAGAGATCACTGAAGAACTGTTACCCTGTTTTGAAGCCATTTCAAGATTAGGGAGAGCTTTGGATCACATCTGGGTGTTTCCAAGAAACTTAATGATGGGAATTGGGATCATAACCCACTAGCCTGAAATTAAAAATTCAAGCAGTAATTTATTTATTATAGCTTGCAATAGATAAATAATTAAATTTAAGTTTTGGGAATCTCAACAACTTTAAAAAGTTCAGTCACATACAGGACTGAAAAACGAGCTGTATGTGATGCACCACATACGTGGGGGGACCCATCGTAACAAGGCATTTGCAACCCATGGGAATTGTCACACATCACTTAGTCTCCTTTGCCTGGCAATATCCCAAGCACTTCATTCCCAGCGCCTGCTGGACCCACGAAGCATTGATTGTTTGCTTTCTCCAATACATTTATTCCTAAGGCTAGCCTGACATGGGGCTTTCAAATTACTGAGATAATTGGCTCTATCAGTGATGAAGATCCAGCTCCTCTGCCAGTATTACCCCCGGTATATTTTCCCAGGCTTCACTCCCCCCTTTCCTGGCCGCCGAGCACCTGACTGGGACGCCTCCAGGCAGCCCGGGCCTTGCCACCCCGCAGTGCAGTAGCCAGGCGAAGCCAACGGCCTGCCCGCCACGGCGGCCCGGTCAGGAGGTGTACACCGAGACAGCAGGCGGTTAGCGCCGAGCCGAGGCAGCCGCGCAGGCGGAAGGAGGACGGGAGGACGAGACGGCTGTCCCCCAGCAGCCGCTACCCTCAGCGGCACCGGACGGCACAGGCCCCCACCGGCACCACCGCCCCGGTATAATGGCTTCAGGGCGGCCATTACGGCGGCCAACCGCCCCGTGACGCCTCGCTCGCGCCGCCTCCCGCGCGCGACAGGGCGGGGGGCGGAGGGGAGGGGACGCACCGCCTCGCAGCCCGCCCGCCGCCATTTTGGCTGGTTTGCGTCGCTTCCGCTGCTGGGAAGTAAACAGAGAGGGAGGGAGCGAGGGAAGCAGCGACGCGGGTGGGACGGGACGGGACGGGACGTACAGCCGGCCGGGCGGAGGAGGCGCTGGGGTCGGCTTCGGTGGAGGGAGCTGATGTGGCCGGAGAGGAGGCGCCAGCGCGGCCCGAGTCCCGGTTAATGCGAAGCGCAGCAGGGAGCCGCCAGGTGAAGGGACTGGAAGGGGGTGGGCGGCGGCGGCGGCGGCGCAGCAGGACCTTCCTCTGGACCGTGGCTGTGTTGCCGATGTAGGGAGGAGAAGGGGGTCCGAGCAGCGGGGGTGGCAGGGCTTGGGGCCTTGCCCGGGAGCGGAGCGTCCGCCGGCGGTCTGTCAGAACCCCGCGGCGCCGCGCCCCGGGTTGGGGCTGGGCCGGAAAGAGCCGACCCTGAGCTGAAGCGTCTCCGGGAGTAGCGGGGCTTAAAACCTAGCCCTCCGTATTTATAGGGTGTCGCTGCCTCGCAGCCTTCTCATAATAACAGTAATAAACTGTAAATCCCTCCTTGTTTTCAGCATAACTAGTTGTTCGCGGCGATTAGGGGTTAGGTTTGTGTCTGGGTCGCCCCCTCTTTCAGCCCGTTCCCCCCATTAGCGCACGCCCTCCTTTTGTTTCTAGAATAGCCTTACTTCAGGTGTAAAACAACACAACGAGCTCAGTTAGGCTTGTTCATGGGAAAGCGTTATCAGCGGGATGTAAGCAGCCGTGCACAATTTTCTGGTGGGTTTTTTTTTTTTTTTTAACTGCCATTGTGTTCTGTCTGCACCTTACTCAGCAATAAAAACAATGTTAAACATGTGCTTTGCTCCTCCTCCTACTTGGTGACTGAGCTATGTGATTATGGTTGAACAATACTGTATTGCAAGCAAGATAGTGTGGGTTGTGCCCAGATGCGGAGTTCAGAACACTGAGTTCAGAAACAAGTTGTTATAATAGGTTGAGAAGTTTACTTGGAAAATCTTAAGGAGTCGGGCATCCTGATTTCACCTATCTTTCTGTCCTGGTAGAGTTCGGTATTTTTGTTGGTTTGGGGTTTGTTTTCCCCCCTTTCTGTCAAGATCTTGGATTTTAAAGCAAAGTTGATTATAGCAGCAATTTGGAAAAACTGATCAGTGATAAGTATGTCCTGAGTATGCCAGAGAGAGTTAAAAGCAAGATTGATAGTTCAAGCGTTGTAAGATGTGATAAGCAATCATTGTTTGAAAAATAGGTTTTACCTATACGGTAATGTGCTAGTACGGAATTTTGCATCAGTGTCTTCCTCGTTGAAAAGTTATTTCTGTTGGCCTTGGATTTAAAAAGGTTAGCTCTTTAGACTATTGGATACATAAAACAAAGTGAACTGAACTGCCTAATTGTATTTGCCTGTTCCTATATTAAATTTGCAGAAAGGTTTACTCTCTTAAGTGGCCTTTTTTTTTTTAATAAATAATTTTCAGATGACTCTGCAAACTTCCATTGGCAAATATTCATTCTTTCACTTTTGTATTTGTTTTATTGTTAGGCATGTTAAGAGGTTGCAACCAGTTACGTTTTTAGAAAGCTATTGTAATACTTTGAATGCTGAAACAAGATCACAAAAATTAGTTGAACAAATTAATTAGAAATTAGATGACAAAACAGTCATCTAATTCTTAAAATCATATTTTTAGTCTTGAGCTTAGACTTCTTTTCTCTTTTGAAAAAGTTCCACAGGGAAATATTTTTTGAAAACTTATGATTACTCTCCCTTTTCAATTACAGGAGCATCCAAGATGTCAGTAACAAAAAAAGTTGTCTGGAAATGATTTTTCCCATCCTCTACTTTTCAAGCTGTGGCACTTAGAACACATAGCATCTTATTTTCTTGGAAGACTGTGACCTGAAATTCATCATCAGTATAGCTCTAGTGATGGCCATATCGTCTCTTTTCTTCATTGGCTGCCTATAAAAACTTAGGATAGTACCCCACGACTTCAGGAGCGGGTTTTGATCTGTAACCAGCCTATATTAACTACTTAGAGCTTATCGAAGTTAGCTCAGAGGTGCAACGTGTAAGTTGGCTGTCACTGACCTGGTCCACTTCTGTCAGCCATGTCTCAGAGGTTATTTCTCCAGCTGAAAAATTCATACAGTTTTGTCAGTGGCAGCTCACTCCTGGTCTTTTCGGGGGCTGGGGGGCGGGCGAGAGTGTCAGATCTAGTGCTCATGTCTTTGAAAAGATCAGTTGCAGTAAAAGTGCTGTATATGTGAATCAGCTCTACTGTACACGCACAATAGCCCCTATAATGTGATAAGGGAGAAAATCCAGAACTTGACCCCTTAATGCAGTGATAAAAGTAGCCTACCTAACTAGAAAATTTATGCACATATATTACCTTAGTAGCAAAAGATGAGGCAGGATCTCTGTAGAGGAAGACTTGAAGAGCCAAGTCTAACAGCTATCTTGTGTAGTTTTTACAGACTAACAAGAGATTGCTTTGTAAAGACTTAAAGACATGAAACACGCTATCCCAAATTTAGTAAGTGAATAGCTTGCGTATGGTAATTGCTCACTATAACCTAGTTGTAGTTGTTTGGAATATCTGTTTAGTGTAAAGTTTAAAGGAATATTGCATTTTAGACTAGCTTATTACAAGTAATATTCTTGGACTATGCTTAGCAGTTATCTCGAGCACAAACATGACAGGTTTGCAGTGGATTTGCTAATCTAATTCTTGATTAGTTCTTAAGTTTAATTATTCAGTTTTCACAGTTGCAAAATTTAATTTCTTCATCTTTTTGTTAGTTGCAGATGGTTCTAAGTCATTATTCAGTTTTCTTGCTTTCCGTCTGTACCCGTGAAGTTAGTGGCTCAGCAACAGAACTCTCTCAGGTGGAAAGCTTGTTTCAGCACAGGAGTCGTGTTTTGCATAGTCTTATAGTCATGAGCTGTGAATCACAGTAAATAGTTCTCAGGAAGCAAGCAGAGATTTTTGCTCAGTAGTGTTTTCATCTTATGATTGCCCCCGAGTGCTACTGGGATTAAAACAGGAAGTTGAAAAAATCGAGACAAATTCTGTTTATCAGTCTTTCATGACAGTATGTTCAGGTTTGTTTGCATCGTTTTATGAATAGCTTCAGACCTTAAGGGACAGCTTGCTATTGTCTTGTGAGTAGGTAGGATTAAAGTGTTTCAAAGATAGGTAAGGAGATGCTGGCTTTGAAAAAATAATCTGTCATGCATTGGATGATAAACAGTATAATTTTTCACTTGTATATCTAGCATATTACACTTTATTTTAAACAAGACTTCTAAACTTTTACTTAACTGCAGTACATACCAGGGAAAGTTAATTGTCCAGATCCTAAATGAACTGGGCATATGATAATCTTATAAATCATGAGGGCTGGGGGGTGTTTATACATATCAAGCCCACCCCATCCCCGGATTCTCTTAGCTTTTTAGAGGCTATAGTTGAGTGTATTGTAGTTTAGTGTGAGGTCTCATTCATAGTCCTTTAGGACATGATGTGCCTTGCATTGAGGCTTTTAAAAATGAATGATTGGAGGCTAAGGTCAATTGTGAGCTGGCATGTACAAAAGAACACAGTTTGATTAAAACCCAATCCTAGATTTATTTCAGATGTATGTAGTGGTGGAGGGTTTTTTCCTCTTTAATAATGTAATATAAGGTAGAACTTGCGTAAGTGAGACCACTCTGGAAGAAGTATATGCTACTGAGAATGAGATAACGTTTTGCTGCAGACTTGCTGAATTTAATATGATTTTGAAGAAAGTTTGCTAACTCTTCTGTAAACCTTTTTTGTGGGTTGAAACTTCCAGACTGTTACTGGAAATCTTTCATAATCGCTATTTACTAGTTAGTTGGAAAAATGAAAGCACGCCAATGTTCTTGATGAAATATGTTTTTAAGGATACTGATTTAACATAGATGCATATTGAAGTAACCTTTTTTTAAATAAATAAAAAGAAAATAAAGGTTCTTCCTGTCTGGGAATAAAAATGAATTGGCCAGATACAACATCTGCAAGACACAATGCCTGCAAACATGCACTCATTATTTGCTTTCTTGCCTGCCTTTTGCCTTCCACAGTTTCAAATGTTGTTTCTGGTAAATAGGACTGGGGCAGCAATATGAATGTCAGTGTTCACAAAATTGTTCAGAAGACTGTCTTTCCATTAGTAGGAAAGTAGAGTGATAATCAATGAAACAGTAAAACAAATTAGGTTCAAAGTGTTCTCAAACACAAAAGTGAAACACTGAAAGGAGAGTGACTGTTACAAATGGATTGGCACTGTTAATGATTAAAGAAGTAATATTAAAGTTATCTGTTTAGATGGTAATGTTATTTTTAGACTACCACTTCAACCTCATTGTTACTTGGGGTTTTTTCCCTCGTGGAAGGAGGGGAAAAAACCCTGCAAAAGTGTGGTTACAGAAAACGTGCTTTTTCACCTCCACAGTTTTCTATTAATATTGTTCTTTTTGGCTCTGTTACATTTACAAAATATATAGAAATTTTTTTTTTATTATTTGTATAGAATGAAACGAGGAAGGAAAACTAACGAGGCCAACAGAAGTTCATCTGAAGAGACAACTGAGAAAGAATCCAAGAGACACAAGGTTATAGATGAGAATACCATAGTTGTGCAGAGTCCTGACTGGGCAAACCTGCTTCAAGACATTATCCTGCAGGTGTTTCAGTACTTGCCCCTTCTGGATCGTGCTCATGCATCGCAGGTCTGCCGAAGCTGGAACCAAGTGTTTCATATGCCTGATCTCTGGAGGTGTTTTGAGTTTGAACTGAATCAACCAGCTACGTCTTACTTGAGGGCTACGCATCCTGAACTAATCAAGCAAATAATAAAGAGGCATTCCAATCACCTGCAGTATGTAAGCTTCAAGGTAGTGTATTTTATAGGCTTTTTAAAAGTAATTTTATAAATATGAAAGCATTTGTTAAATGCCTTTTTTTTTCATTCAGAATATTTTAAGGAAATATCTCTGATACTTTTGAGACAGTTTTGATGGTTCATCTGTATAAATATCAAAGCACGAGAAGTATGATTTAATTAATGTCAGTAATTGAAATACTGATGATAAGTGGTAATTGACAGTTGTGATCAAAACATTTTAACATACTGAAAATTAAAGAACATCACTAAATGTTAGGAAAGGCTTGTGATGTTATTTTTGTCATTAGGATTGTCAGTTATTTAAAAAGAAATATGGCAGCTCTCAGTGTGGTAGGCCTTGTTTTCAGGCCTAGTATACTGAAGAAATGGGTTCTCTAAATGGGCATATAGACATGGAGGTTACCTCCCAATTCATTTGTTTATTTGGATATATTTTCAGGACCAACACTTGGAATAACAGTTCTGAACATACCTTTTCATTGCCTTAATTCCATTAGGTTGGGATTTTTTTGTTTGGTGTTTTTTTTTTCTTTTTTCTTGTAGCATCTTAGCTACTTGAAATTCTGCCTCAATGAGTGGGCAGAAATACTTCAGTTTTGATACTACTGTACATGTGGGTACCTGCCTCAGAATTAAGTTTGATCAGGATGCATAAATTGAGCATTTCCCCATTTCACATTCTGTAGGGAGTTGGATCTAATATTCATGGTTAGAAAACATCTAATGCACAGAGAGTGACTTCAGTACTACTAGTAAGCAACTAGCAGTTTTAGTACTAAATTGTATGGTGGTGTCCATGTACGGCATCTACTCAGCACAGCTGTGTTTCAGTTAATTGAAAAAGTACGTGGGATTTGCACAGGATGATATATCTACTGATTGTGCTTGGCTGAGAAAAACCATTTGGTGACAGTTGGCTTTGTTAACATCAAGGAATTATTTTCAGGAGATGAAAACCTTTAACATTAGCCTACATATCATTGTGTTTTGGAAGGGTGCTGTGAAATAGTCATGGCTGCATATGCATCAGCTATGTGGCAAATTTGGAAGGGAAATGAATTCTGCAGCAAGGTGGACATACTAGTTGATTGTTTCTGAGATCTGGCAGTTTTAATGTGGGAATCATCAGCATGTGGGTAGCTGGGGCTACATGATCACATGTATTGCTACTGCTTGATGCAATACCAGATACAAACTGTTGTCACAAGGTTTGCAGGGTTTTTATCAGTGTCCAAATTGAGAAAATGTATAGCAGTATCAGAATGACCTTCCAATGTCTATCTTCTGTCTATGTTGGTTTGCACCAAGTGTTTTTGAAGGATTTCAGATGCCCTTCACTGGTAGGGTGATACCCATGTCATGTCTTGAAAGTGTCCCTTCAGTTGTCCTTCAGTGTTGCAGAATGAACACTAGATCGCAGAAAATACTAAGTAGCAAGGATAATCACAATAAAGTGGATATAACACTGTTACTCTGTCAAGGCTGAAAACTTGGGGGTTTTTTTGTAGGCAAAGAAAGATTGGATTGTTGAAAATCAAGGTTTTTCAGCTTGTATTTGAGCAGAAAATGAACATTCATTGGATTTAGAGCAGTTGCTGACAAGGCAGTGTGGCTTATGGTGGACTTAAAATTGATCTTGTGATCAAGCTTTTTACTGTTCTGTAGGTTTGCAAAGCTGTCATGCCCACTGTATATAAGAGGTTATTTGGAAGGCACATCTGAGTGTTGGGGGAAATCCACTGGAGGCATATTGAGTGATTCGGTTGTGTAACAAGCTGACTAATGAAAATTTTTTTTTTTTTTTTAGGAGTATCCATTGCATATCTGTTGTGGCCCAGTCATATAGGTTGATGAAGGCCCAGTCGTATAGGTTCATATGATAATGCACTTAACTCTCCAGCAGCTCTTATGTTATGAGCTGAGTCACCATAAAAGGAAGCAGCTTTTTCACACAGTTTATAGAATTCTTGCATTTTGATAAGGAAGAATGTAAAGAGGAAGTGGGGTAGGATCTGGATCCAATTGAACCTCCACTTGCTTATTATTTGATGTGAATTGAATATCTTGAAACAAACTGTTTAGCTGACACCTCACCATGCTAAATTGGCATGTCGTGATAGGACAAGGCGTAATGGATTTAAACAGAAAGAGGGTAGATTTAGATTAGATGTAAGGAAGAAGTTCTTTACTGTGAGGATGATGAGGCACTGGAACAGGTTGCCCAGAGAGGTTGTGGATACCCCGTGTCTGGAAGTGTTCAAGGCCAGGTTGGATGGGGCTTTGAGCAACCTGGTCTAGTGGAAGGTGTCCCTGCCCATGGCAGGGGGGTTGGAACTAGATGATCTTTAAGGTCCCTTCCAATCCAAACCATTCTATATGATTCTAAATTTTACCAAAGTGTTTAGGAGAGTGGTAAATTTATAGTAAATTATCTTCGATTTTTGGTATGTACTTTTTGGGGAAAAAAGAATGACATTGATGGATTCCCAGTGAGGTGTTTTGTGGGTTTTTTTGACATCACATTTCAGAAGGTAAAGTGAAAAAAACATTGAAGTACATCTACTGTGCTTTTTTGTAAAGAGTGTGTTTGATGCAGTGTTTTCTGAACAATAAATCTGTTTCGTTTTAAGGTGGACAGTAGCAAGGAATCTGCAGAAGCAGCTTGTGATATTCTGTCACAGCTTGTGAATTGCTCTCTGAAAACACTTGGGCTAATTTCAACTGCCCGGCCAAGCTTCATGGATTTACCAAAGGTATTTTAATATGTATATTTTTCTATAGCAAAGTATTGCAGTGGTTCATACAGTATTTCTATAACTTTATGAAGAGTTTTATTGTAAGTATATGAATCTTTGGTAAAGAAAACTTTATTATTGGGCTATGTTAAAGGGAGGAACTGAGATGTTGTACTAAGATGGATAACTAAAGTTTCACTCATTCTCTGCCTCATGTGAGAGCTTAGTCCTGACCTTGTTCTTCCAAGTCCTCCTGTCTATTGACCTCAATGTAATACTGAGCAACATGATGCAAGTCAGAAGGCTAGACGATTCATGTCTGTGTAATTGTACTGTGGGACTGGGGGAGATGTTTAGGAGACGATTATAATTGAATGAGTGGTAGAGTTTTATCCATGTGGACTTGCTGTAGGGATTATATTATCATTGAGCTCTCTTTAGAAGCAATATGACCATGATTTTCAGTACTTCATGTCATGTAGTCAGGTGTCGGATTCTTAGGCAAAGTGCACTGTATTTCTGAAATTCTCTGTCAGATTTTTACCTTGCATGTTTACCAAAAATTAGATTTAGTTAGAAGACAGCTAATTTAGAAGACAACAAATCTCTTATGTGTGCTTCTAAACAAGAATTCCTGCTAGTGAGGTAGAAATGTACTATTGCTGAGGAGCAGGAAAGCAGTTGGGGTAACCTGGGCTGCTTGTTCTATGGCAGGGACATCTCGGATGTCTCGCAGCCTCAATTCTTGAATCCAGTCCACGTGTATGTGAAGGGCCAGGTACAACTAGACTATTAGCTGGATCTCAGTGATGTCATTGCTGATGATGGCAACAAGGACAAGGAAGAAGTAGGGGCAGCCTCAGGAAGGAAAGTAGGCTGTAGGGTTTAAGCAAGGTTAGCTACAGAAGGATTATCAATTATTATCCTTGGCAGTGATCACAGCCACGTCATGTAGTCCTCTCGAATATGTATTTTTAAGCCTTAATTTTCAAAGATTTTCCAGGTCTTTAGGTTTTGGATGGTTTTTTTCCTTTTTCAATGTGCTTTGAGATGTGACTATAAGAAAACCTGAACGTAGTGAAAACAATCCAGAGTCTTGGTGTGTTAGCAATACTTTGTC
Organism: Gymnogyps californianus; assembly: GCF_018139145.2. Taxonomy (NCBI): domain Eukaryota; kingdom Metazoa; phylum Chordata; class Aves; order Accipitriformes; family Cathartidae; genus Gymnogyps; species Gymnogyps californianus. The sequence goes on along the minus strand of NC_059471.1, from coordinate 46,440,300 downwards.
CTTTCAGCTCTTGCATATTGTATTATTTCTTAATCTGAATACTGTTTTAGCTCTCTTACTTAGTTTTCACTGGAGGGATATGTTATGCTCCTATTCAGCTTGCTGAATAATTATTTGTAGTTGTTCATGCTATGGTCTTATTCAGCTCCAAGGCTTCTCAAATACAGGCTTCCTTTTTTTGTTCCTAACAGGTTCACATGTGGCCTTTTAAAAGTATATTCAAAATGAGCCAAAATCAACTCTAGGCATAATTTGCCTTTTGATATTTACCACTCCAGTAATATTGTCACCAGCATATGTTACCACCCGCAGTGATTTTTAAAGACTAGAATTGGACCGTGAATAAATTCTTGTGGGAAGCCGTTAGTAACAGGCTCATTGGATGAGAAGCAGGCAAAGATGAATGGATCTGAAAAATGGTTAACACTACAAAATTATTTTTTTTAATCAGACTGTATAAGAAGTCTGAACTACTTTGCATTATCTTCATTGGCGCTCTTCTGATTTCAAATAACATGATATCTGGCAAATATTTGTAAATCACATTTAGGATTGTGTTGCCTAGTCTTTTCACTAAGCATATTCTACATTAATCTTTTAATGAATTATACTATAGGCTACATATGTGTCAATATTCAAAAGACATTAAATGCCCAGCTTTTACATTTTGGGATATTGCCTGTCTTCCGTTAGCTCTTCAAACTACGGTTTCAAGTTACCTGTTTTTGTAAGCTTTGCCTTTCTATTTAATAGCCTTCTTAGTGAAAGGAATTACATTCTAAATACAGAAAATAAAAATGCAATACTAACACTTTTGAAATACAGACTGGAAATATTATTAAAGCACCTCTTCTTCAGTACGTAATGTATATAATCAGTGTAGTGTCAGTATGGTTGGGAGTGGTCCCTAAAGCCAAAATGCCTAATGCTTCTGATTTGAACTTTTACATTTGCATGAACTGACTTTGACAGTTTATGTTAATGTGAAAATATTAATTCCTTCTCTAAATCTAATTGTGTGTGAATTTTAGCAAAACCACAAACATGTCACATAAGAATGAGCAAATACTGTTGCCAGGCCTTCTCTCATATAACTGTATTCAGGATTCTACATGTGCATGTGGCCCAGAGTGAAACAGTATTGAAATCAAAGTAGCAGGTAATTTTATGGAATACTTAATGTAGTGCATGGAGGAAGTACTTTTTTAAGTCTTCAGTCAATCTTGTAAGAAATCATGAAGATAAGCTAATTATTCGCTTCCTTCATACCACCAATGATTTCTGCAAGCACTACTGTACCTGCTCCTTAGTCTGTGTTTCTCAGGGTGTCCTGGCCTCTGTCCTTACTGGTAAGTTTCAGTAGTTACTTAAATTAAAAAAGCTGAGGAGCAACCTTGAGCACTGCACCTACATTATCTATGTTGCTTAATCAGTAATTAATTGATCACCTGCTCCTTAGCTCTGTTTGGACCGCTCCAGTTAGCTTTCCAAGACAAATCCATTCAAACCCTAAATACTCTGTGTGGACGGTAGGCAGGCAGTAGTATCATTAGGCTTTGGACACATCTTAACTGTACAGGGTTGCCATTCTTGACTGTGTTTGCATCTCACCAATGCAGCACAACTCGCCATGTGGGAATTCCTCTTCTAGAAGATGCTTGTTTTAGAGTGCGACTTGCAAATTATCCTCAAAATTAGGGCTTCTAGGCTTTCTCTTTGCTCGTGATCTTCCTATAGATTTAAGTTTGTGTAATGGATTGTCCTGGGTCAGGTTCTTGATTTACGTTTAATGTTAGACATTCTGATTTGCCAAATACATAGACTGATAGCAAAAAATTATTATACTTCCTCTACTCAAAAATGTCAGGTTTAGTATTAATTTTTAATTATGTGATATCAAAAGAGTGCTTTTTTAGCAAATGCTGTCAGTAAGTAAAAGAAAACTAGGACTACAGTGTACAGTGTAAAATCATTGAGATTTTTATTTCAGATACTACTGTTCCATTTAAACTTTTTTTTTTCCCCCCAGTCTCACTTTATTTCTGCACTGACAGTGGTGTTTGTAAACTCCAAATCCCTCTCTTCACTTAAGATTGATGATACACCAGTAGATGATCCATCTCTCAAAGTGCTAGTGGCTAACAACAGTGACACGCTCAAACTGTTGAAAATGAGCAGTTGTCCTCATGTTTCTCCAGCTGGTAAGCTACTGTATTTTGTTGGGTTTTTTTAAATGTATGCATTAAATTCTGTCTGAAACCAGTAAACCCCTGAAAAAATAGGGGTGGGATGAGAGTGAGGATGAATGCGGTATCTACAGCAACTGTCACTGAATAAAATACTAATTCAACTGGTTGTCAATCTGTCCATCTCACCACTTGCAGAGTGACTACTGAGCTAATAATAAAATAGTGCATGTCTCTTCTGGACAAATAACTAACCTCCTGTGGAACTTAAAAGAGTGTGTATTGACTTGGGAGTGCACTACTTCTGCAATGACTATTTAAGTGTTCCAGTATAATTAAGCTTTTTGGAACGTGCGTTCCTTTTCCGCAGTTCATTATGTATGGGGTTTGAGTGTTGCAATGTCATGGATTATGAAGATGCTGGTTTAGTCATTCTGAAAGAAAGCAGTTTAATCTTTTGCGGGAGAATAAGTGCAGACAGCATCAACAAAGGGGAGATGAGACTGAGCTGCGCAGAACTTCTGCCATTACCAGATGTACTTCATTAACACTCTAAGTGTGTTTGTAGCAAGAATGAAGCCAGCTCGTATCAGAATGAAATCAGTCAAGATTGTTGAAGTTCATAGAAGTAACGTTTGTGGAAGATTTATGCAATGCATGGCAAGTTTAAGATTGATTCACAGCCCATCAACTTAACACTTAAGAGTTTTTCACTGAGAAATGGAAGAGGAATTGTAAATGAGATGCTGGCAACTTAGTTCAATTCCTCTTCTGAGGATGAATAGAAACTATTGTAGTCACCATAGCTTTCTTCATGCAAATATATTGCAACTGTAAATATTAGCTGTATTATATGTAAAATTCACCAGCAGGACTCTTAATATGTGGGGAAAATGATACTGTAGCAGAGGGCATGTTACTGTAGTGATAACAAACAAAACACAAACTTAATACATTTGCAGGTGTAGCTCTCGGACAAAACCTTGTGTTTGGTTTTGTACAAAGAAGTCCTGAAAATGCAGATTTTATTTTGCAGCAGATTTGTCCAGCAAAGTGTTCACCAGCATGTTAACTGGAATGTTATTTCCTTCAAAGCTTTGTAATCATAGATAGGGGGTTCTTTAAATTAGCTTGAGTGACTGGTTTTTCTGACTTAAAATTTTGTTTGAGAATCCTTGTGTCTGAGAAGTACAGGAGCCATAACGTGTTTGTCGAGAGGAAGAGGCTCCAGCAGTAATTTGTAGCTGGGCAAAAAGAGAGTCATTTCCTTGGACTTGGATCCAAGAGTAACCTGTCAGCTCTGGCAGACTTTGCTGGCTTGTGGCTAATCCTTGCTAGAAGGTTTTATGGAACATCATACACTTGATAATTTGGGAGAAGGCATGGGTTTACGAAGTTGTTTGACTGGTGTATCCTGGTTGGTGTATCTTGTACGATGTCTTAAATTGAAGGAACAATGGGTAAGAAATGGCCTGCTTAAGGAACAAGGAGGACAACTACTATTGTCCTTCATGGAGTGGAGGTGAATAGAATGGGATCAGATGCATCGGTGACACAATCAGAGGGTGCTAAGCAAACGGCAGGAGAATTTGATTGCTTCTTTCAGGTATGGGTGTGCCTTGAGATGGAGAAAAAAGCGGATGTATTGGGTTTGCGTGGCAAGGTTTTGGTAGCGTGGGGGCTACAGGGGGAGTTCTGTGAGAAGCTGCTAGAAGCTTCCCCCATGTCTGATAGAGCCGATGCCAGCCGGCTCCAAGTTGGACCCGCTGCTGGTCAAGGCCGAGCCCATCAGCGACGGTGGTAGCGCCTCTGGGATAACAGATTTAACAAAGGGGGAAAAAGTTACTGCACAGCAGCAACTTCAGCTGGAGAGAGGAGTGAGAAGATGTGAGAGGAACAACTCTGCAGACACCAAGGTCAGGGAAGAAGGAGGGGAAGGAGGTGCTCCAGGCACCGGAGCAGAGAGATTCCCCTGCAGCCCGTGGTGAAGACCATGGTGAGGCAGGCTGTCCCCTTGCAGCCCATGGCGGTCCACGGTGGAGCAGATATCCACCTGCAGCCCGTGGAGGACCCCATGCCGGAGCAGGTGGATGCCTGAAGGAGGCTGTGACCCCGTGGGAAGGCCGTGCTGGAGCAGGCTCCTGGCAGGACCTGCGGACCCATGGAGAGAGGAGCCCACACTGGAGCAGGTTTGCTGGCAGGACTTGTGACCCCGTGGGGGCCCCACACTGGAGCAGTCTCTTCCTGAAGGACTGCACTCTGTGGAAAGGAGCCATGCTGGAGTAGTTCATGAAGAACTGTAGCCTGTGGGAAGGACTCACATTGGAGAAGTTCGTGGAGGACTGTCTCCCGTGGGAGGGACCCCATGCTGGAGCAGGGGAAGAGTGTGAGGAGTCCTCCCCCTGAGGAGGAAGGAGCGGCAGAAATAACATGTGATGAACTGACCTCAACCCCCATTCCCCGTCCCCCTGTGCCGCTGGGCGGGAAGGAGGTAGAGAAAATTGGGATTAAAGTTAAGCCCGGGAAGAAGGGAGAGGTGGGGGGAAGCTGTTTTAAGATTTAGTTTTTATTTCTCATTACCAATCAAATCAGAGTAGGGTAATAAATTAAACTGAATTCCCAAAGTCGAGTCTGTTTTGCCTGTGACAGTAATTGCTGAGTGATCTCTCCCTGTCCTTATCTTGACCCACAAGCCTTTTGTTATATTTTCTCTCCCCTGTCCAGCTGAGGAGTGATAGAGCAGCTTTGGTGGGCACCAAAGTGGTGGATAGTTGGTTTCAAGAGCAGACAGGCTGCAAAAATGAGACTCTTGAAGGAAAATGAGAAACTTGAGCACTGAGACTTACCTGTATATACATTCATTACTAGATTAGTTCTCAAGAAATTTGTTAGTGAAGGACAGAGAAGAGTAATGCAAGTGGTGCAAGAGAGAGTCCACTACTGCAGGGATAAAGGAAAAAGTTTGATATAAAACCGTGTGTTGCTTCCAAAGGATGCTCTGAATAATCCCTAAGTTACTGTACAAAGATAAAGAGGCATGTTTGGGTTTGGGCTGGAGAAACAAAGGCAGTGATGTATTTCTAATCTTTGTGAGCATATCTGAAGTTTCTTCTGTTTGCTGTTTCCCCTCTGAAGTTTAACTCGCATTAGAACTGTAGCAGTACCTTGTAAAACAAAATAATGGATATTTTGAAATCCACATCGATGTGCTGTTGTTTATTACCTGAAATATTAGCTGTGGGAACAGAGGGAACTGAAAGCATTTCTGTGAATGCTGTGTTTCTGCTCTGTTTTGGGGGTAGGAGGGTTGCTTCTCTTTGAATGGGGAGGTAGGGGAGAAGAGTGGCCGTAGGGCGTGTCTGCATCAGCAGTTTAGTAGAGGGATTTTTTTTTAATGCAAATCTGTGCTTTATGATATCAGAGCAATTTACCTCTCGGCAACACAAAGGTTTAGGCAGCGCGTAGGGGATGTTCTGTGAATGTACCACTTGCAGCATGGGCTCCAGGCAGGCCCTGCAGTAATTATCTACAGTGTATTGATTGTCAGTTCTATATGCAGGATACATAATTTCATTGACAGTATGTGATATGGATATCCACTCCTAGACCCATAAAAAATCGCAGCAAATTGAACCCCAGTTCTTCCCTTTTTGCATTGCACTAGTGAATAACGTACCCTTAAAGTTAACAAAGATTATTTGTTGAAGGATGGCAGTGTGGATAACAAGCTGGTTTGGATGCTACCTTTGTAGCAAGTTGTTTTCTGAAACTGTGTAGTGATGAGACAATGTATCTGAATCTTGAAACTCTGTTTAAAATATTTCATGTGTCAACAGACCTTGGTATTAGGAAGCAGCATGCCCGAGTGCTTAAATGGAGTGGTCATAGCAGCTGTTGCAGGAGTATTGCTGTAAGAATAACTGTTTGTTATGATTTAAGGACATGAAATGATCTCTGGAATGTGTAGAAGGTACACAGAAGTTTGTAGTTATACTTAGTTGTTCAAATTTTGTACTCCAATCTTAAAAAAAAAAAAAAAAAAAAATTCCTGGATTTTCACTTCATCTTGGATCCCATCCCCTCCCCCCTGAATGAAATAATGAGTATGCTTACATATATAAACTGTTTTTACAAGAAATAGTTGCAATAAGAGTTGGGTTAAAATTCTGTTTATCTAAATTCTGCTTTTTTTTATTCATGTAACAAACTTTTTATATTTGAAATGAGAGTATTCGATATAGTTAGAAGAGCTTCTGATGCATGTGTTCTTGCAGATCCTCAGGTAGAAAATACATACTTTTTTTGGTGTATATATTCATGCAATATTTTTACAGTAATTTTTTTTAAGAAATTGTTTTTAGGCTCAGTATAGGCTTCTCTTTTGAGTTTAATAACTGCATCTTAAAATAACTGTTGTCTTTCTGTATTTCTTCCCATTGCTTCAAAGCTATAGTGTATTGAGCTCAGGTTTTTCAGTTGCATATTAAGTGCTGTGTTCTCATCTCCTCTGTTAATGGAAAGACCATATCCTGAATTTCACCTGGTTTTCTGGGTCATATGAAATGCAGAGGACTGTAGGCTTTTTTTTAGTGCCCTTTTTTTTTTTTTTTTTTTTTTTTTTTTTTAGTACTGTTACCAGTGTGGTACCATTGCTTGTATCTGCAAATAGGATGAGTGGAAACCTTATAGACTGAACTGAATTATTTTTGTTAATGTCTTTGTATTCCATGAGCAGCAGGTTATATTGATTCATTAAAGAGGGAGTCTGAAAATCACTGTTCTGGGAACTACTGCTCCTGATTTTTAGCATTTTCCCTGTTTTTTTGCTGTTGCTTTTCCAAATTTGAATAGTCATACTTTGCTAGAAAAAAACAAATAATACTGTCAGCAGCAACTTCTGTATTTAGTTAAAATCTAGCATTCATTTTATGTTTGCTTTCCTCAGGTGACAGATTTCATTCATGGCTGCTTTGTCAGCCACAGAGGGGGACAGCAGTTCTTCCAGAGCAGGCTAGGGAAATACTTTTATTATGAGTAAGCCCCTTTACAAAAATGAATTTGAGTATATGTGGTCTTACAACAGGGCAGAACAGTCAGAGCATGCTATTTATGTGTTTGTCACACGAGAATCAACTCCCACGGGAAAGTATACAATGCAACGTGTTAACTTCCTTATGTTTCCCTAGCAAAATAGCGATGTAGTCGCATAGTGTACGTGTATCTCACCACGTAGGTACAAAGAAGTCACAAGACCATGCTTATGTGAAAAAGATTCCTGTTCTGGTTGTCCAGTACGATTTTGTTTTGATGTTTGGTGTCGATTGCATGTTGAAATACGTGGTCTTTCATGCTCTTGACATACATAAACAAACTCATTCTTACGTTTTTTTGTTCAGTTATTAGTATATCTATCGGTGTAACCCCTTTCATAATGTTCTCTGTTCCCAGGTATCCTTTGCGTGGCTGACCAGTGTCATGGTTTACGTGAACTGGCGCTGAACTACCACCTGCTGAGCGATGAGCTTCTGCTTGCTTTGTCTTCTGAAAAACACGTCAGGTTAGAACACTTGCGCATTGATGTTGTCAGTGAAAATCCTGGACAGACTCAGTTCCACACGATTCAGAAGAGCAGCTGGGATGCTTTCATCAAGCATTCTCCTAAAGTAAATTTAGTAATGTACTTTTTCTTGTACGAAGAAGAGTTTGACCCATTCTTCCGTTACGAAATACCTGTCACTCACCTTTACTTTGGAAGATCGGTAAGCAAAGACGTGCTCGGCCGCGTTGGGATGACGTGTCCTCGGTTAGTTGAACTGGTGGTGTGCGCCAATGGATTGCGGCCACTGGATGAGGAGCTGATCCGTATTGCGGAACGTTGCAAGTATCTGTCAGCCGTTGGCCTAGGAGAATGTGAAGTCTCTTGCAGTGCCTTTGTTGAGTTCGTGAAGATGTGTGGCGGTCGTCTCTCTCAGCTTTCTATTATGGAGGAAGTTTTGATCCCTGATCAGAAATACAGCTTAGAGCAGATTCATTGGGAAGTTTCAAAGCATCTCGGTAGAGTCTGGTTCCCGGACATGATGCCCACATGGTAAAGTCCTTAAAAGACTTCAGGGCGGATGGAATAGCACCTTAAACCCAAGCTTACCATATTGCAATTTACTGTATAAGCTTATATAATACTATAGTTTTTACTGTAAGTTACTTCATTGTTTGAGTAGAAAATTAATTTTTTCATTCAAAAATGATGTACGAAATTCAGATTCAAAAATAGAAATCATGGATAGCTCCAAACCCCTTTTTCATCCAAACAAAAATCTGTTTTCTGTTTTAGATTTGTTCTTTTTCCTTGACAGTGACCTCAAACTTTTATGGAAATAAAAAATGTATTTAAAATACTGAAATGTACCTGAAAGATATCTGTTTTAATATGCTGTCCTTCTTTGATTTAGATACTAGTATTGAACATGATCAGATCTTAAAAACCAAACAAAACACCACCAAAACTGCATGCTTCTATTGCAGACTATAGCATTTCTAAATCCGGTCACCTAGATGACAAGATTAAGATTATGAGGAGTATTTAGTAGGCTGCGAAATATAAACGTTCTTTTATATAAAGTCATAAGAGGCAAGAGCAATACAGAATAATACAGTTTAGATAATTAAAATATTAAGTTTGCTACCTTATTCAACAGATTATTAGATCCATCTAAAATGTATTTAGAGCGCGAACAAATAGTAGTGTGAGCTACCAAAAGTGGTGTGGGTTTTTTTCCCCCTCTATGCTTTTTAATGTAGTTTGCTTATGGGGTCTCAGATCTGTGTCTAAACCTGTTTTAAGGTATTTTATGTCTAGCTCAGGAAGCGAAAGCATTCTGGGGAAAAATGTAGATACATTGTATTTAAAAACACATAGGAGTTAATGAGCTTTTCTTGCACATTAACCGGTTTGCAGCATACGGTTAGATGGAATAATGTATAGTTTATTAAATGAACGCTGCAGTGTTAAATGTGATGACATGGATGTGAACAGTGTGAGCCAAGAAAGTTAAAATTTGAATGGTGACCAAGAACCTTTAAATCTTAGACCTTTTGGCTACTTTCAATTGGAGAGAAATGACATTGTACCAGTTGCTTAAGCTGTATAAACTAATTGTATACTGTAAATCTGTTTCAGAAATGTTTATGTATAAAGTGAATGTTTGATAGATGATCATTTTGTATACCTTTAATTGAGCTAGTTCAATCATTTCATAATATTTAAAAACCTAAAAGCAGTAAACTTGGCGTGAAGTAGAGCAATAGGCAAAAATTTGTTTTGAATATTCGGTAAACCAGTTTTATTAAAGAAAGTTTTTAGTCTGTAAGTGGTGTAGGCAACATATTGCCTGTGATCTGGGTGTGGCTTGTGACTTCATTTCTTACCGGCAACAGTTAGATTATTTTCTCTTTTACATTATTGATTGGTAACACTAAAGTATTCCCATGACTGCTGAATGTGTTTGAAAGGTGTGGCCAGCCACCAGGCAGGCAAAGCTGCTCCAGCTGTGGGCTGCACTGAACTTAGCTGGTGGCGGCTTCTCATTTGAGCTGTACAGCTAGTTCTGGTAATAAGTAGATTTGCTTCGTTTCTCATTTCAGTAATGTTTATCCAAATGTATAGTTCAAGTGTAATACACTTATGAGCATATTTAAATTCATAACTATATTTTGAGCAAACATTGCTCGGCGGACTAGACATCTTTATAGGGGAGTTGTATGTTTCTGTAGAGCTTTGATTTAAAAATTGCATTTTATGAAATACGCGGGTTTTTGTATTAGAATTTGTTAACTTAATGTAATACTATAATTTGCTTTTATTTGTATAAAAGGTGTCAATATATTTAGTCCATAAAAGTAAAAAAGCTCAGTGTTTTTTATATTCTGACTCTCGGAATTGCCTGCATGATAAAGGTGGAGTAACACTAGTAATCTGGGGAAGAGGACATGTTTTCACTAAATTAATGTGTGAAGTAATCTCATTAGTAGCGCAGTTAAAACCTCTTTGGACCTTGACTGCTGGCGTCCTGATGTTGGCCAGGTTAAGTGGGTCTGTTGCTTACCGCTGTGGTAGCGGGAATAACTGAAAGGCAAGACACAACCTAAATCCCCGAGTTCCCTCACTTCTGGAATTCCCATCTTTGAAGTCCAGCGTTCTGCTTCTCACGGAGGGACCTCCCTCACATCCTGAGGTGGGGAACATGTTGGCAGCTGATGGCTTTATGCTTAGTTGTAGTGGAACTGCTTTCCCAGCAAGGTAACTGGCTGGCCTTTTCTGAGAAGGTCTCTGTCTTGTTGCATAGACTTCAAAAAGTCCTTCGTAGATGCGACACAGTATCGTAACGGTTATCAAAATCTTCAAGGATAAGAAAACCACTTGAAAGCAGTGGTCTCTCTCTCCCACTGAAGGGCAGCAGTTTTTATACATCAAACCAATTACAGCATCCTTAGCTCAAATAATCCAGCTATAAAACAAACTTCCCAGGTAAGCCTATATTCTAAGTAGCTTCAGGAAAAGCTCCGATGCTCGTCGTGTACAATTCTTATTTTGCCTTCTACACACGTTGGAACAAATGAATAATAAAAAAATAAATAAAAATCCATAAAAAATAAATAAAAATCCATGACACAAGTAGTAACAAGTGTTAAGGGAGAAGCCGCTGCCCGAGCATTCACACACCGGTCAAGGAGTTGCACACACACCACCTGAGCCTTTAACTGCTCCGACTGGGGTCCCTTTGCAGCAGACAACTCCAGTGAGCTGATGGGTGCCCCTTTTGCTCCCTCTCCCTCTCTCTCTCTCGCCCTCGGGTGCTGCTGCTTCCCTCAGGCTTGACCCTCAGTTCCCCAAAGCCGAATCTCTAATCAAGGCCTTCAGAATGAAAAGCCTAATTTATTCTTATCTATGGTGCACAAATTTAGACAGCTCGAGCTGGGTGCCTCTGGAGAGGGACCCCAAACACTGATGTCCCTGGGCAATTATACCCTTACAATCTGAATTCCTGCCCCTCACAGCATAGTCTGGTCCAAGAGTAATATTTGGGTCTGGGGTCCTCTCCTCTCTCACTGGGTCCTTTTTCTCATCTCTAGGTGGGTTCTTTCTCTGTCCTGTTTTTTTTAAGCTAGTTGTTACTATGGCTCCTTTTCCTGGCTCAAACTGGCGCTGGGGCTTTCCAAATCTTCTTACTCCTCCAATTGGGGAACAGGTCAACATTAAACAAAAGCATTAAGCAAGCTATGAGTTCTGCTTTATCGTGAACGACTGCTTTTAAGCAGCTAAACAAAGTCCTTAAAGCCCTCCAAAACATATTAACAGCTTCTATAACTTATATACATTCCTGTGCTATTACAGTCTCACAATCTTATCCCATTATTGGCATGTGCTGTTTATGTCTCGTTTGGGTGTGGTCCGTGTGCTCATATAGCTCAGCTGTGCCACCTTCCACAACACAAGAGTACCCCAGACTGTCATGAAGTTCACTAGAAACATGAACACGGGTGTCTTATAGCTGTATAAAACAATTTTCCCTGGGTTCACCTTTATTTCTTGTTTTCAGAAGATAATCCAGTATTGGCTTGGTTGTCCAGTTTTGGGTAGGAGTTGTTAATGTGTGCAGTCACAAATCTTACCTCTGAACGGCAAGTGCTGCATCACTTCAGGTTTTATGATGTAAAATTACTCTTGAAAGCTGCTGATGCCAAACAGCTGAGGTAATCCTCACCAGTTACGCTAGTTTACCGTGAGATAATATATCAAAAGTGAAAAGGTGAGTGATTTAAGAGCAGCTGTTTACATTAACTTTGCAGTTTCCTGCAATTTACCTAAAGCTACAAACTTGTGCATTTAAGTGGGTTTTTTTTAAGTCGGAAACTTTCACTAATACTATGCAAACTGATCTAACTACATAGGTATAAATTAGCTATATCTATTCCAATTGTTAAAATTCTGATGTGTGCCAAATTAATTTCCTGTGAATTTAAAGCAGGGTTCAACTAGGCCTCTTTATATTTGGAGTAGGCCTGACTACAACCTAAACTTTGTTACATTACTTCAGAGATCTGTCTGCATCTTCTGGCCAGCCTAGCTGGCTGCACACAGAATGGTAAAAATAAGTGCTGCTGCTGTATCTAAAACTGGAGCATTAAATCATGAGGAAATTTGTGAAATCTTAAAGGGACTCAGAACTTCAGTGTCTGTAGTTCAGACTACAAACTAAATTCATTTTCCTAAAATACAGATGCTGTAGAAACATGTTCCTTGGAGATATGATTGAAGTTTAATTGTATCAAAACTAGGACAGTGAAACCACAGTTAACCTTAAGATGTTCTGTATGTTCATCTGTGTTCATCCTTTTTGTTAGGTTTTTCCTGTAGGATCACATCCACTGCTGGCTGTTGTAGTTCATGTGGTTTGAAACCGAGACTGTGGCCGTGCCTTCTGCTCTGTCTTCCACCTGTGCTGTTGTACGATGGCGTTTCCTTGCAAAATGCTGAGGAACTGGGACAGCTTTGGACCTTTCAGAGGAAAATCTCTGTTCCTTGCACTCTTGCAGCATGACAGAAAACTCATAGTTTCCCATTTTAGGACGATCCTGCACAAAGATCAGCTGTCGTGGTTTGTTATACGAGTAAGGAGAAAGACTCTTGGGATTCCTTGTATTGTACTTTATCTGTTGTATAGTCTTGTATGGATATAAGATAAAAAGAACTGTGTAATCCAGATTGAAGCCAATGAACGGGCAATCGGGCAGCTTGGATCTCAAAAGCCCATTTAAACATTAGTAAGGCAAGAACTTTGGTGGGTGTAGCATCATACACCAGTTTTGCTGCTTGATCCCCAAGAAGCAAGATTTAAGAGATCCTGAACCCTCCTCCAAACAAAGGCTTGAGTGTTTGGGGGCGGGGGGGGGGGGCGGCAGTGTAGGGGGAGAGGAGGAAAAGGGTTGATTTCCTAATTCTGTAGCTGAAATGTCTGACAATAAGAGAGTATCTGGGCTGGAAGTCCTGCAGACCTACCTGATGGCTGGCTCCTTTCTTCCCTCAGAGGCTCAGGCACCCAAAAGCTATTCTCTGCACTCTGTAACAGCCTTAACGCAGCAGGAAAGAGGCAGGCTTTAGAACAGTCCCTTCTCCCATGGCCTGCAGCATCGAGCCCTTCAAGGGATCTTGACTCTCAACGGTGACAGGAACCCTCCAAGTTAAACTGTTTCAGGAGGTGATGGTTTGCTCTAACCGTTCAACAGCCATTTTGATAGTATTATGTTAGATGGCATGGTATCAGTTGGAAAATTCCTTGCAGGAGTCTCATTCATAATAACAGTTTTTAATCACAGAACGCCACAGGCCGAGTCTACCATTAATACTAAATTTTAAGTGTGATGTGACATGGGAGAGGATTCTTTAATTCTATTAGTTTTCCCTAGACTGAAAATACAATGTTCTCTGGATGGCTGGTAAGGTCTATTTTCACTATCTAATTTTGCTAATTTGCAATCAGCAGCTGACAGTGGGGTTTTTTTATGCTTTAGACTTACAATTTAGACTCCATTGTAAGTGGAAGAGCAGAAGTTATTCCCTAGTTGTGGTGACTTCAAAACCAGAAGAACCTCAACATCAGTGACACCATCCTCAGTTATGGTACTGAAGGCAGCAGCTCTCCTAATCCAGGACATCTGTGAGTGGGTTTGTGAGGGGGAAGGCAGAAAGCATTTGTACCAGCTATTTTCCTTGCATGGTCCTTTGGGGAACAGGAGCCACCTGCTCTATTTGACCTTGATGTATGACAAGCCAGGAACTGCCTTGCTTGAGAACCCTCCTGGAGTGAAGTGTGGGTTACAGCCCTGAGCAGCTCAGTGGTATAAAAATTAAGCAGTTTTGCACAAGACCACTGTGCAGACTTCAAAATTTTTGTATTATTACAGAATGATCGCATATTTTTACCCTTAACTTGCATAAAAGCAAGGAGCAGAACCAAGCACAGTGTAAAGTGACCAATAACTCCTGTATTCAAAGCATGAGTAATGACTCAATGACACATTCACTGGAGACAGGTAAAAGAGAAAGTAGGAGCTTATCCTTGAGCCCGGCAGTTAGGACAGTCCCCTGGTTCCTATCATCAGGCAAGTGCTAATACCAGCTGGTTGTGAGTGAAATGTTAGGTGTGATCCTATTATTCCTGCTCCCCTGTGTGACTTTCAGCAGGAAGACATCCACCTCAAATGCTTGAGCTAAATAGGTGGTTTTCAAGCACAGACAACAGATCACCAGGTGTACAGAAGCTGTTAGTTGTCACAAACATTGCTTTTTAAGTGAAAAAAGTGTCACCTTTATGGATCTATTCTGGGCTTGTCTAAACTTCACAGAAGTAGCCTACTCATCACCTCAGTGTTATTTTGGATCTAACTCTATAGGCCTAACTCAAGGATTCTGGATTCTGCCTACAAGAGAGCACTGCACTCATTAACTTCAGTCTAAATGCTAGTGAAACTATTTCCAGTGCAATAATTAGTCAACAACTGCACCTCTTCCAGAACTGTCATTTGCGCTGGTGGAGTTTATTTCCACCCGGCTGTGCATTCAGTCTGAACAGTTAGCTTTTAAGGTTCTGAACAAAAACTCCCAAATTGAGAGAAGCAAAGAAAGTGAGGGGCTCTCTCTCCAACACTTGTGCCCAGAAGGGATAAATACTGGCCTCAGAAGGAACTCCTGTATGTTAAAAAAAGGGCAGCTCCAACCTTGATAATCAGTACCTTTAAACTGAGGATAGAGTTCAAAGTGCGAAACAGACTTGCATACACACATGGCTGCATAAAGGAATCATCAAATGATCGTCAGTGTGACCTGCTGCTGAATACACTCACAGATTCTGTCTCAAATAGCTGCTTCTTTCTGCTTCTGCCTGGAAGGGATGCAATATCCTCGACAAATAACTGTCCAGCTGTCATCTTTTTTTGTTGCTAGAAATATACTGTCCTCTAACTTGCAACTAATACATGCTAGGATGTAACTGTTTCTCCTTGAAGCAACTCCCTGTACCATTCAGAGTATTACGATTCAAGTTAAGTTAAGTTGATGCTAAGGTAACCAGATTGTACAGATGAAATAGGAAAAGAGAGAAGGGCTGTTATTTAGGTACAAAAAGCCCAGGATATTATAAACTTGTACTGATAGAACCATGAAGTTACATTTGACCACAGACATGAAAAGTGATTACTTCTTTCATATAGACATCCACTATTTTTGATCAAGTTCTTTAATAATCATGAAGGTTTTACCTCTGCAACCAGTCAGCTATGCCCAGTTGTTGTATAATCTCTCTAGGTATTACTGGTCCACAAGCACCCATCTTTTTGATTGTTAGGAGCTGGACAAGGCAGCTTTGACATGTGGGATTCAGCTCCCATTAGCTGTGTATTTCAGGATTTGGCATTTCCAGTTCTGTAAGGCTCTTCTATGCATCACAAAATACTCCAGCTATTAGGGGAAAAGAATAACTTCGGTGCATAGGCTCCCTAAGTCCTGTATGAAGACAAGGAAGTACAGTATTGTGAACAAACAAACAGCACTGTCAGGCTGAGCAGAGACCTCTACCCTACTATGAGGGAGCATGACCTACCCCACCATGGCATCTGCTTCAGGCTCTGAAAGGTCTCTAGCTGCATCAATCCTACAAGCTTTTTAGCAAATGCTAGAGAAGAAGCTTTTGGGGCTTCTACTGGCTTGGTTCCATGATCCTATTTCCCCTTCAGAGCTTTGGACACTGGTTTTGAGGTTGAGGCTTTTTCCTGAGAAGATAAATGTCGGTTCAACATTGTTGAGGGTTTTGAAGTCATAAAAACATGGATCAGCAAGAACATACCTTCTGTAGACAGGCTTGCTGCACCCCTTTATCTTCCCTAGTGCCTCCTGGATTACTTTCTTGGTGGGTAATCTAAAGAATCTGAAGCTCAGCTGGTTAAAGCAAGGGCTCGTGACTTACTTCGGCTGCAAAGAGTAAAGTCTTTCAAGTTGAGGCAGAAGAGGAAGTTTCACATAACAGTGGGACTAATTAGCAGCTTTCCCCTACAGAACAGAGCTGCTCTCATCACCTCATTCCTCTCACACTAGCTCTCATGCTCATCCCATTACATGATAATGCAATTCAACTAATTAATTTTAGTGACTTTTTAATACATGGTTAATTTTCTGCCATTCTTATGATTTGCATCAAATCACTGTGTACTCGCACTGTGTACTCCCCTCTTCGGCTGCAGCAGGCTATTAACTTGGCTCAAGCCAAATGAAACTGCAGAGTTGGGCTCCTGTGTTATTGCTTAGCCATGATGCAGTAATAACCTCTGCAGGAGTGCTACTCATTCTGCAACTAGTTTAAAAAAAAAAACAAAACAAAAAGTAAGCAAGCAGTGTACACTTGGAGACGATTATGCTGGTGCAGGTGTATTTTTTGTGTATAGGCACCTCACTGGTCTCCAGAAAGCCGGCGTCCCCTTGGCTTTGGTCAGTTGGGTTTAAAGGGAACTAGTTGCCAAGCTGCTCTAGGCATAGCCTGGAACAGGACTCAAGGACACCGCAGCTGGCACAGCACCATGACTGCAAGCACCGCTGCCAGTAAGAGGCTGCAATCGCTTTTTACAGGCAGATCTGTGACAAGCGCAGATTTTTAAGTGCAACTTTGACACCCCACAAACTGTCATTGCTTCTTTCGTGTTAAGGATTCCATGTTTTTTAAAGAAATTTAAAAGGAATATAAACACAACTTCTATGAAACTGACTTAATTGAAGCCTCAAGTAGACTTTAAGACACGAGACTGCTAGAACACTGCAGTTATGCATCAAAGTTGACATCAAAACAGGCTGTTTGCCTTCTATCTGTGCTAGAAAACACACACAAATCTTAGGAAGAGCCATCTGTATTGTGTTTACAGTACAGGTGAAGGAAGCAAAGTGGTGAAAAGATACCACCCATGCCATCTTCTAATAGACCCACTGCCCCTTCCCACCCCGCAGAACACCTACGTCATGAACCAGAGAACAGTCCGTAGGTCCCAGTTGTACAAACCAAAGGAATACAGAAACACCGATCTAAGGCACATGTTGAGGGAATCGGGCACATCTAGGCACTCAGGTTTGTTAGCTCCAACACACGGATTAGCCGAGTTGGTCAGACCAGAAGGTCCTTGTAATGCTTGTGTCCCATCTCTGTTGGCGGCCACGTGCTATCTGTTGCCACATGGCCATGTATGTGGAGCGCGCCTGAGACCAGAGCAGGCAGGCTGCCTCCCACTCACCCTCTGGCACTGCAGAGTTCAGGCAAGAAGAGCCACATCAGCCTACCTTCAGGCAGCAGGTGTCCGTGGTTGCACGGAAGCTGGCCAGAAGTCAGACACGCTGAGGAGTTCATGAACTTGTTATACAGGTAATAAGAAAAACAGGCATAGTCTTTCATGTGGTCTAGCAAAGCCTTCCCAACACAACTTTTGCAGTTAGCAGTGAAATATACAACACTTCAATACCATCATGGTAGCGCTCCAAAATCCTTAAGGATATTCTGACGTAAGGGCAAGTTCGGTTCTTCAGTAAGCAATTATACACCAAAGGATGTTTTGCTTCCAATAGGTAAAGGGACCTCTTCATAAATTATTTTGAGATAAGGGTACTTCATAGGTAAAAACCAGTATTCCAAGTTGTAGAAGAGGTAAAACTGATGATTCAAGACGACACGATCAATTATTTTTAAAAGATCCACAAAAAACTCTCCGACTGTCCGATGAGGTTTGAATGGATGGTAGAAGTCTCTTATAGTTGCTGCCAATGTCTTGTTTCCTAGCGGTCCAAAAATAGATGTCTCATTTCCCAAATAAATAGGTTCTCCACTGAATAAAATTATGCTCGTATAGTTTGTTTGTATCTTCTCAAATACAGCTCCTAAGTCAGCTAGCTTCTGGTATGTTCTCAGTATAAATTTAGAGCATTCATAAGAGTCAAACCATAGTATTGATTGTTTGTCAGGACTTGCTTTAACTGTCCAGGTCTCATAGTAAATGCCAGTCTCATTGTCATATTTTACCCATTTTGCCATTTCATTAAACATGGTTCCTGTAAGAGATGAAAATAAGTATTACAGAGACAAGGTAACAAATACACGACTCAAAATATTTTCCATCTCTTTCAAGGTTCACCTCCCTTCCCTGCAAAAGTTTACCTACAACATTACCTAACCATACAAAGACACAAGGCTTAGGTTGGAGGGAGAAGTGATACCCCACTGAATAAACTATATTGACATGTAAGTTATTTAAACTGTAATTCCTTTTTCTGCCCCATTTCCTGCTACTGTGCCAGAACATCCGAACGCCAGAGAACCATGACACTTCTCATTTTGTTTTATCCACATAGACAAACAGGGCAGGCAGTACAATCTACAAGAGATGCTGACAAAGTGCTCACCAGTGCTACAGGCGTTTCTGCACTTCCTCAAGTTTTAACTAAATTCAGCAATTCAGGGCAGAAGTTTTCATGTGTCTCCACAAAAGAAACCTTAGACTGAGACACGCTGCTGTTTTAGCAGCTCCTCAGCCAGCAAAGTTGAACTAAGCCAAACAATATGAGTGGGATGTGAAGACCAGTAAACTTAAAGACCTTGTGGATTTTTTTTTTTTATTTAGAATACATGTTTGGAGTGTTTTGGTGATTTCACAACTGGAATGAGGAAGACACCTCTAACTCAGCTCATCCCTCCAGTAGCTCCTTACATGTGATGCATTTGCCTCCCCAAAACAGAGCTGAAGCACAGGACTGATCTTCCTTCTTTTGTTTTTCCCATAGTCCTAGCACTGCACTTCAGCCTAGCCTTTCCCGCCCTCTCTTTCCTCAGTCACGGCACAGGGTACAACCATCTGTGACTCAGATCCACCTAGCACCTCACATTCATAGCATGACCAAATTTTGCAGATTCTTCTTGTGCGATACATCAGAAGACACAGTCAAGACGACAGCTTGCAATCGTGACAGTGTTCCAAGTCATGATCTCTCTTTAGCTGAAAGCGTCACTGCTGTGGGTACAGTAACTGTGCTTGGTAGCTGCTGAAAGACAGGCAAGACTGTTGCAAGCCAAGAGGCTGGCAGCAGTTAGTTACCTCGCAGTTCAGGGGTGGCAGACATCAGGCAGATCTGTGTCACTAACACCACCCTGCACACAACCACCAGCCTCTTGCATTAAGTCTGAATTCACTGCAATGTTGCATTCGTCAAGACCAATGAAGAGCACTGCATGCCACGCATCTCTCCCCAATACAAGCTGCAAAGGTCAGATCGCTCAGTCTACTCTTCATCAGAGAGTAAACACATTTACCCTAAGGTAAGGCATGTGTGCAAGCTACTACCTCAGAGTAACTAAAGCTCTGCATATCTACCTCCTAGGCTACCCCATTGTAACTGTTCTTCATTCCACACTTAAGAGCTTTTGGGCTTCACAGTAAACATAACAATCATTCTGTTTAGCGAAAGTGTTGGATACTTTCTTTTTTAATTGCCCATGACTTGGTTTAATAAAACAGCAAGTCATTAAACCTGTCTCAAGAACTGTACTTACTACACACTGTAGATGGGCTTGAAGCTCCCCTTTATCCTTTCTAATTCCTACCAGATTAGCTTCCTAGTGTGTATTCTGTAAGGCACGTTATTGAAAAGGATTTGTCTCTCCTAACAAGACCAAGATGGACTTAATATGAAGCTCTGACCTTAACATCTTAAATTAAACAAAAGTATTACAGGTTAATGCATGGCTCCATGATAATCTGTTGGAAAATGCCTAGACAACCAGAAATCAGACTTTGGATACTCCTGCCCTGTTTCCACAGGAGAAACATACCCCTAAGTAACAACCTGGCCGATGGGCTTTAAAAGAAAACGAGATTGCTTCACTGTAGTCTCTGACACTGCTGACAAACAGCTCTACAGGATCTCACAAGGGCAGAGAAGGTCCAGCTGTTTCATACGTTAAAGCCCTCTCCCATGAGATGGGATGCTTTTTTGCCTGCTCTCTGAAGGAAGCAAGTTCAGCTCATGAGGCTGTCCATCTGTGCTTGCATCCATTCACCCTCTTCCACAGTAACTTTCAGATTCCCAGTCAGATTCAGACAATTCAAAACTCTCAGAGAGGCTACCTTCCTGAAAGTTTCATGGAAACAGGAAGCGAGAGAGACAAGGAGGACCATAACAATGCCTCCACAAGGCACCAGCGTAACCTCACCTTTCTTAGGCATCAAATAATCCATGCAGGCAGGAAGCATTACAAGTTCCACAACTGTATGAAAATATTTAACTTGGTATTCATACAAAAGAATCCAACCATATCAGGCATCAAAGACTTCAGTCATGAGCTACAAACTCACAGGAAAGCAGCTCTGCTTATTTAATTGCTTAAAGAACAGCCTAGAATTTCTTAGCAGCACTGGATAGATTATCTAGAAGCTGAGTCCAGAAAAGCTGCTAAAAAGGTGGAAGCAGGCAAACATAAAGCACCACATCATACTAGCTGTAATGTAACTCTTCACTGTGCCTTGTACGCTATGCTAACTTCGGGGAGTAAGTGGTTTCGGTCACACAAAATGCAACTCTCCAAGCCCTCAGTGGACTTTGTTCGTAAGTCATTCACTGTATTACTACAGTAATCAACCAGATTTATTTAAATGACCTTTTTATTTTAGGATTTCAGTGTTCAGTATATACCAGGAAGCTATTCTGGTGACCATCCACATATTTAGAGGTGTAAATCCTGGTTTTGTTCTACGACATATGACAGAGACCTCTTACTGGGGACATCTGCGCAGTTTTTATGACACATAATGGGGGAGATGGAAATAGATATTAACATTTTTTATATTATTGAGACTATTTCTAAATATGCCTTATTTGTTTGCTTAGTAATGTACACATTTTCACCAGTTTTTCTATCTCAGCAGTCATCTGCCACTTCACAACAGAAGGTTTTGTTTTGGTGAAGCCATGTGAAAAGAGTCCCTAATGGTTCTGTATAAGCTGTTTTGCTATTTTGACACTCAAGAGATTCAAGTGTTTTTGTACAGCAACACCAAATGACTCTCATTTAACAACTCTTCAGTGTGCATTGTTCAAAAGGCAGCAGCCTCATACTGCTTTCTGTATTAAAGAGAGTGCAGAGATAGTATTTCAGTTTGAAATTAGCATCAGTGACTAACACTGCGCATAACCTACAAAACATAAATTAAAAGATACTGCTTTACATGAAGACACGGCTGACTCTATATTTTATGATATTAGCACTATCCAAAGCATCTGAAATCTACCTGATATCGTGGTCACGAGAACTAAAGTTCCATTTTCCTTCCAGTGTGCATCATCTATTCCTTCATAAAAGCAGGCAGCTCCCTGGTTACACCAGAATGGTGCATCCATGCCAGGCCGGAGATGTGGAAATGTGCAGTTCCCAAGTTGGAAGAGCTCATACCACTCCATTGTGTAGTTTCTGCCCGTTAGAGAGCTCTTGAAACCCACAGCATCATGCATAATTTTCTGAAAAAGAAAAAAAACAACCAAACCCCCAAAACTTTAACATAAAAACAACTTCAGCTTGACCTGAACCGAAAATAAGACGCTTGGGAGCTGTTGTGTAACAGGGTGAGAAGGGAAGGGGTTCCTATAACATCTTGGATTCAGTAGCATTGATGCACAACATACTAGACTATATCAAACACATACTTTTATCACAGAGTCACACTGTCTCAGTGGTTGTCTATCCATCCACTGTAAATTCTGTTATTTGGAGGCAGATACTCAGTGGGAGCTCATCATCAAAACTCAAGCTTACTTTTGGATCCTTAACCTCACAGGTGTATCAAAGAAATAAAAAGCAGAACTCAGTTAGCAAAAACAGATCTTAGTAATGAAAGCCACAAAAGGAATGAGATAAATATTTCTTTTAAAAGCTGTATAGTAAACACATAAATTCAACCTTAGTTTAACAACTGAGATAACGATATTTGAAGCTATTTCCATTTTTGACTCTGTGTTTGGTTTTGATGTTGCTATTTCACGTTCACTAGCACTCCTTTATTCATTAGGGATCATGCTTTGAAGCTTAATTAAGCTACTGCTATAGCTATAAATATTACTAAAGTTGAGATTCTTTCATATTTGCATGACTCCATGAATGGAGACTTTAATTCAATACTGATCATAACTTTCAAGAAAGAACCGTAAAAGCAACCAACTCCCCATGATCCACCATTCTGACCAGCTAGCTGTCCACTCCTGACAGATATCCATGTTCACATAAATAAATAAGTTTTTAACAACAGAAAAGTTAATACACTAAGCAAGCATTTCATCTGATATAAGGGGACAAATAAATGTATTTTCTTGATGCAGTGCTAGCGCAGAAAAAAAGATACCCAAAAAGTAATGGTGTGTATATAGAAAACAGTCCCAATATGCAGTTCCGTGGGGGAACACATTCAAACCCACTGACAGTGCTGGTCATGCTCTTTTCTTTAGCTGAGCTAAATTCTGTAACTTTTGTTTGAACCTTACTGCTCTTTGGGTATCTTTCCTATAGATAGCCTAGCCTGTGTGCTCCAATACTCTTCCATACAAGCATATCCCAACCGTACAGCTCCCATTCTTGACACCTGCTGCTGAATTCAGCTGAATTTGCCACTATAACTTCGATAAACAAAACCATCACCTTACCAAATGTCCTAGTAGGTCCCCATATTTGAATTCCCATACTGGAGCCTGTAATCGATACACTTCAATGACATCCTCTTCTTTCATAACTGGAATGGCAGAGCCAGTGGGACAGAAGGTGTAACGAGCTTGGCAGTAAGGATCAGTTTTTGGACGGTAATCAAAGCGCCTGTGTTGAGAAAGAGAAGCACACAGAATGATAAGCGTAGCTTCACGGCTGGACTAACTGTTTCATGGCTTCCTAAGGGCCTGAGTGGGACAGCCCGGGTGTCCCCATAGACAGATTCTGTGATCCAGATGCTGCAACACTTGGAGTACACAAGTTCGTAAGGCTGCTGAGGGGCACGCCTGCAGAAACAGGACTTCAGGACTTAAGACTCGTGCATGCAAGTCATGTTGTACACAGTACTGACAGTGAGGGAGTGGAAATGATGCAGATTACAAAGGGTGACTTATACTCACAAAATCAGAGACACACAGATGCTGGGTAGAGGACAGTTTGAGATCTGCCTCAAAACCATTCTCCTAACAGTTTGTCTACACAGGGATTGACCAGTTTGCTCTGGGAAACTATTCTATAGTAAGAGCTCCCCAGATGGAGCTATTTTTACTCTAGAATATTGCCAATATCAGAAAGAAATATTCTATTCCTCTATGCTAATTTAGATAAGGAGGTCTAAGAACCTAGCTAGGATCACTGTTTCTATTCATCATTCCTACTAAGCCTCAAAAACTGAAGACTGAATCCGCTTACGTATCACACTATATACAAACAGCAAAAAGCCTTTCTGACAAGTCTTCCTTTCCCAGTTTCCTTCAGATTCACTCACTGTATTTCACTTAAAACAAGGTTCCTATATTCCTGTTACCAAGACAGATTGGCTTACACAGCTTGCACAGAGCACAGCCCGAGAGTCTAACACGCTCAGTTGCCTGGGGCTACTGAATGGCACAAATACCCCAGCCGTGAGATGACTCAAGGACACGGGACTTCCTGAGCCATAGTAAGGTCAGTAGCCCTGCTCAGATGCTGTTGATTTTCCCTGTGGACTTCTTCTCCAAGCTTGCTGGGTACTCCAGCACGTCTGCTTTTATTTTGGGGGGGGGGGGGGGGGGGGGGGGGGGGGGGAAGAGCACATGGCTGGAAAAAGAACACACAGTTAGAAAACAAAGACTTATGCCAGCCACACATTTAAGTCCTGTTTCTAAATTGCACACCCTACATTTTCAATTTCCCCTCCCACCACACCTTGAATGTGACAAGAAGGTAACAAGCATGTTAAGAAGCATTAAAATACCACATTTCTGAGTGTCTCACACCGACAGGCTTGTACTCCAGTTTTGACCATCCTGAGACCCAGCCTTGTGACTGCCTGAACTTGCTGGAAAACCCGAATGCCTTGTGACTGCAAGATCAGCTCCTTCAGCCATCACCTGATACAAATTTAACTGATAGGAATTATGCAACAGGATTTCAAAACTTCAGGCGTGCATTAGATAGCAGTTAAACTATAACGCCTCCCTTTACAAAGAGCAAGCCCACACAAAATACACAAGAAAGCATAGCCCTTCCCCCGAAGAGGCTTATTTCCTCAGCATAGCCAAAGCCGCAGCTACTCACTTCAGCAGAAACGTGCACTGTTCTGCTTTCCCCAACAGCACCAGGTCTGGAGCTAAGACAGCTCCGGACCAGCGAACGGGATTTTATACCATTTCACTTATCATAAACAGAAGTATGAAGTAAAGTTAAATTTAAAATATAAAATAAATCGTAACCTGACTTCCTCATCGCAACTTTTTGCTAAAACAGGAATTAAAGGAGCATCTTTAAAGCAAGGGCAGTCATTCCCGGGGGGCAGCAATCCTGCTGCTGCCAGAGTGAGCGCAGCTCTAAGCCAGGGACGGGGCACCCGTTCTCTTATACATGTGAGCTAAATACACCAAATATCGTATAAATGACAAATACCCCCGTGATTAAAAAGGGGACACTATTCACGGCCTTTTTAGTCTAAAAACTAAATAAACAAACAAAACAAACGGAAAGCTGACGGGCCTTGGAGAAGGAGGAGGAGGCGGGCGGTTAGGCGCAGGCAGCCGGGCCGGTCGACCGGGCGGCGCTGCCGGGCAGCCGCGGGGACGCGCCTCTCCCCCGCTCCGGCCGCCGGGCCCCCTCCCGCCTCACTCACCTGTAAGGCACCGGCCACCGCCGCTGCGGGGAGCGGAGCGCCCCCGAGAAACGCGGCCCCCAAGCCGCCGCCAGCAGCAGCAAGAGCAGCCGGCAGTGGCGGGCGGCGCCCATGGCGGCGCGGCCTGCGGGGCTGCGAGCCGGGCCCCGGTGCTGCGGACGGGCGGGCAGGGGAAGCGGCGGGGCTGAGGGAGGCTGGGCGGGAAGGAGGCCGCCCCCGCGCCCGCCCACAGGGCCCGGGGCGGCCGGCGGTGCCGGCGGAGGGCCCGGGGTGGAGGGCCCGGGCTGGAGGGCGTGAGGCGGGGAGGACGACACCGTGCTACATGCAGGGGCCTGACCACACGCAGGTTTTTTTCCTCCTCCTGAGGAAAACCAACGGTGTACTGAATCATCCCTTAAAAACGTCACTTGACTGAACTACGATTTCAGTTTTCTGGAGACTCTGACAACTCCGCATTCTTTTAATTTAGCTGAGGTATTTGTTAGCTGCTCGGTATGTCATTTCAAGCATTGCTTTGGAGCCACTTTAAAACACACATCAAATGCCCATCCTTACAACCAGAATCCATCGAGAGGGATGGCTTCTGGGTCTGGACCCTGCACGATGAGGTGAGGCCTCACCAAATGGCAGAAAGGCTTTTGCTGTGATAAACCGCATAGCCCTGAGCCTCTTCTGGCTGCCCAGAAGTCTTGTCTGAAGCCTTTCAGGGCTTCAAGCTAAGTTCCTATACCCATCACACATTTCAGAACACTTATTCAGGTTGTAACAACTTACATTACGGGGATTATATAGCAGTTTACTCTCTCATTTTTACAACGATAGCAAGAACTATCTTTAAGATGAACTCTGGCTAAGAGAAACAGTGAGGACAGGTTTGCCATCAGCATCCCTGCAGTAAACACAGCTTTTTCCAGCTCTGTAGAGTTCAA
Source organism: Gymnogyps californianus (assembly GCF_018139145.2). Lineage (NCBI taxonomy): Eukaryota > Metazoa > Chordata > Aves > Accipitriformes > Cathartidae > Gymnogyps > Gymnogyps californianus. Next base: position 46,414,235 of record NC_059471.1, on the reverse strand, counting down.
AACTGGCTATGCTGGCGTCAGAGTCCAGGAGGCTAAGTTTGGTAGTTGGCATCAGCAGTGAAAGTGCTGGTGGTGCTACTCACTGGGTAAATAATTACTGTGCTGTGGACTTTTGACTAGCAGGAGCCAGAGAAATATCCCTGCTCATTGCATATGAGCCCTTAAAGAATGATCAGTTCTCTAGTCAGTGCTATGCTAGGCTATATTCAAACAAAATTGGAGGTGGAAAACCCTGCATCCTACATAAAAATGCAGGATAGGCTGCTGAATATCAGTTTTGGTAATGCTGGGACTACTAAATGTGTTCAGAAAACCGTAAGATGGCACAGCTAATAAAATCTTTAATTTCAGCAACATTTCTGTATCTTCATTGCTGCCAGATTCTATACTGCTTATCTTTAAAATCCATGCTGTTCAGCACTATAATTTCATGCATGTATATATAATCTATACATATCTGTATTTCCATATTTCATTTTTATCTCATGCATGTTATTTGTGTCTGCTTTAAAGCTGTGTTTTTGTTCTTTATAAAATGAAGTGTGCTATTACTCATGTGTGTTTCCTAGCTTGAGTGTAGTACAAGATGACAGCTCTTTCATCTGTTCAAAAAGGTATGTGTTTGTGTGGAATATAGCTGTAATTCCTAGTTTCAGAGATTTTGATGTGTAACTCTGGAAGTGGTTTATGAAATAAGGGACGCATAATTTATCCCTTCTATGAAACTGGGATGCAGGGAAGTGAAATGACATAATGAAGGTGCTGTAACTGCTCGTTAGCCAAACTAGAAATACAGTATGAACTGGTTCTTAGTCCTGGCTCAGCGTATGTTTGCAGTTCGGACTATTAAGTCTCCATTATACAGAAACATGTCAAAGTGCCCTTCAGAAACCCACAGAGATGATCTGCATCTTTGTCCACTAGCAGGCTTAGAGGAAAGATTGAGACTGGCTACAAAGATCGGCTTCTGGAGTTGACAGGATTCCTAAATTTTTCTCATTTCCCAGAGTATTTTCTTTTGATTAGTGAAAATTGAACATTTTCCTGAAACAATGAGGACAACTCTCGGTGATTTTCCCTTATAAAACAGTACCTTCTCCGTCTCTGCCCTTGAGAGTGACAGGATGGAAGGAACAGAGAGAAAGGGGAAAACAAACCCTGCTGCTGCAGCCAAAAGTTGTGGTTTCAAACAGCTAGTTTGGTTTTGAACATCTACATGAGTCATCACACTGTAACAGTCACAGCAAAGAGGCTGTTGAACCTGAAGTAACAGCTCCTGTCTCACAAAAATGGGCCTCTATGGATGGTGCTTACATCTTCAGGTGCACATCTGCCAGCCTATATACTGGCAATATGCCATTCAGTAAGAAAGTTACAGTTATATATGGACTACAGTAGACAAAACTACATAGCTGGCAGTTTTACTGCTCGCAGGTTTTGTTTATACTCGCACTGGCATATGTTAGCTATTGAGTCAGCCGGATGCACACTGAGAAATACAAACATTACCTGAAGTCATATTGAAGCCAGTCTGGAGTTCATCAATCTGAGGTCCACCCTCCCTGCCTTTGAGGGGTATGAAAGACATCTTGAGAAAAGGAGGCAGATACAGGACTCCTCTGCACCTATACTCTGCTACGTAGCCTGAGATACAATCTGAACTGCGTGTTGGCGTGAGAGAAAGTCAGATGCCGTGTCTTTTTTAGAAGAAAGGAGAATGGCCGGGCTTTGTGACTGTGTAAGGTAGGGCTAAGGGTTCCCCTCAGGTCCTCCTCAACCCTGAGAGCTAGGATGAGGGCTGTGCTCAGGACAGATGTGCAGTTCAGTGGGCATTTGGGACTGCAGGGCAGCCCCTGCTTTGTCTGGCAGCTTAGGGGGCAAGTGAGGGAAATTATTTCTTTCCCAGCTGGAATTCCAGAGGGGTTCTGCTGAAGGCTGAGAGATAGGATGAGGGCTGGGATAAGGATGCAGATGAAGTTCATCACGAGTTTTAAGCTGAGAGGGACTCTCTGGGATCTGCTGCAGGGTAGGGATAAGTGAATTGATGAGTCAACTGTATGCAGTCTGTGAAATACAAAGAGCTATCCAAGTCAAATTTAAGCTAATCTGAGAATCTGTTGTTAGGCAACTAAGGCCCTTCAGAGCAGGATTTCCACTAGAGAAAACATCTTTCTCAAATCCTGAGCAGTAGGAAAAGGGTTGGGGTCCAGGACAGAGCTGTAATTGAACCAGTTGAAGCCTGAAGGGGACAGTACATCAAGGCCCAGGGCGCGCTTTCCCCTTCAGGGTGTGTAGCTGGTTGCTCAAGGTCTGATAAGAACTGTTGTGAAGAAAGCCAGAAACTGCTCCTGCCTAGGCTCTCCCAAACAGCTCTGCTAAGACACCTCAGCGCGGGCTCCCTGCTTTTTTCCTGGGGAGCTGCTTTTAAGCTGAGGCTCTTGCCTCCCACCTGAGTTACACTGCAGCCATGCCTGGGCCCAGCCCTGTACCCCATTGATGCAGACCCCGACCCATGCATCTGTCATCCCAGCTTGACCTTGGATCTGCCCCGTCACCATGCCTAGTGATCGGACTCTTGGTGGAACCTCACCGCTATCACCAGAGCTGTCCTGCTCACCTTGCTCAGGTGGGGTGGGACTGGGCCAGGCTGGTGAGGCGCCTGCCTCCCCTTGCTCTGTTATCACGCTCAGCTCCCCTTGGGGAGCAGCCAGCCCTTGCCATGCTCTGGCATCCTAACTCTGATGCTGCCACATAGCAGAGCAGTCAGTCCTCTTCCTCACCGCAAATACATGTTTATCTGAAATCAGATAACAACGTTTGTCATTTATGCTAACTCTAGGGGTGTCAGGGAGCAGCAGGCCTGCTTTCCAAGGGAGGACGAGCCAGGAGCAGAGGTGACCATGGTGCAGGCAAGGGCAGTGACCTCAGTGACCATAGTGCAGTCCTGAAGTTTCTGAATGGGAACAGGTATGTAGTAGTGGCTGGATCCAGCAACAGCCCCAGACACAGCAAGGTAGAGTCAAGCCCAGGACTACCTATAATGTGTGTCCAAGGTCCATTCAGGAGGCAGGACTGAAGATGAGGCTACCTCCAGCACAGGTTCACAGTCTGTGCAGGAAGACCAGCCTGTATGTCAGGACACCAGGAAACAGGACGACATGCACACCTACAGCATAGCTCAGGTCATGTCTGGATGTCGAGCCCGAAGTTTACATGGAGCCTATGGGTTAGTGGCCAGAGGGCGTGTGGGTGGAGGCCACAGCTGAGGCTGGCCAGGGTAATTACAGGGCTACTAGTGCACTCAGGGCCCTGACAGCAGCTTCTTCTCCCGTCAAGGTGTGTCCTCTCACCTTCCAAAGATCTGGCTTCAGAGGTGTACTCCTTGTGAAATGCTCTTGTTGCTACTTGCTGTTGTGGGCCCAGGCCAGAGAATAGTCATCACAGGGCTACTTCAGGGTGATGCAGAGCCAGAGCAAGGACATGTCATGAGCTGGGATGAAAACATGGACCTAAGACAGGCACAGAGGGCCATGACAAGGTCACAAAGCCACGGCAGGGATATCGCATGAGCAAGTTGGAGCTAGACCATGGAACAGAGGCAGGGCAGTTATGGAGCTGGCACAGAGATGTGACGTGGGGTGCCTGAAGTGGGATGGGAATATCACATCCCAATCAAGTCCAAGGTCCGTCCAGGAGAAAGGGCTACCTATAATGTGAGTCTGAGGTCCACCCAAGAGACAGGGCCAGAAACAAGACTGGAGATGAGGTTACTGACAATTCAGGTCCAGGGTCCATCCAGGAAGACTAGCCAGTAAGTCAGGACAGAAAGGAACAGGGAATTCCAGCTCTGAAGGTGCTCAGTTCCCTAGCTCTAACATTAACCCTGGCCCTAACACATAGGAGAGTTTGGGACTCCACTCGTATCTCCAAACGTGCATTGAACTTAAACTCCTTCCAGACAGCAGCCTCTTCCTAGCTCTCAAGCATGAGGAGGACTCCAGTGGAATTCCAGCTCTGGAGACTCTCAGTTCCCCGATCCCCAAACCAACCCTCCCACTCCCCTGCAGCTGAGCCTAAGGAGTCCCATGCTGCTAAGTATGTTGAACGGCCACTCCACTCTCACCAAACATATTTTGTATTTCTTTGGGTTAAGATGGCTCCACTGGAATTTCCCTGGGGTCCTACTCAGCCTGGAGAGTCAGGTGAGGGTTTGGTGCTGTACAGAGCTCTGACTCAAGTGTTTTGAGCTGAGAAGGATCTCCCAGCATATGGTTGAGGATTAGGTGGTCAGGCAATTGAGGGCTTTCCGAGCTGCAGTCCTGCTAATCCTGAGAGGCAGAGTGTGGGCTGTGGTGGAGACCAAGCTGTAGCCCTACAGTCATTTGGAGCAAACACTGTCGAGCAGACAGCAGTCTGCCCTTAAGCAGGGAGTTTCCCTATCTTGGCCCTTTTCCTGTTCGAGAATCTCCCTAGCCATCATCCCGCACAGACTCCTGACCTCTCAGTATATAGCTGAATGCATTTTGCTGCAGAAAGAGACTTTGCTTTCATGTGCCATTTTTGCTCTTCCCAGCCTATGCACTGTTGTGTCCCCTGCAGAACCCCCATACTCCAAATTTTTGGAAGATACTCTCATTTTTCTACAAGATCCAGCTTTTCAGCCCTCTGGTCCAACAGAAGTGTAGGTTTTCATTATTAAGCCCAAGTTTCTTATTATAAGAGAAGCAGCTCATGAAAAATGAAGGACCAAGAGCTGAGAGATCTTGCTAAAATTAAATACAGCTCGTCTCTGGCATGGCTTTTGTGTGCACAGTCGTAAGAAGGAGACTAGGGATGAACGTCTGCCTTGGCCCAAGGAAGCCCTTTGGTTCCCTAGGGCAATGCCTTAACAACTAAGCTGGGAGTGGGTGAAAAAAGAAAGGTTGGTTTTCCAAAGAAACTCTGGTTTTCCTGGTAAAATGGAGCTGCTCCCTAGAATACAATATGAGGTTAAGGGAGCCAAAAGGGGTACATGGGTCTGACGAGTAAGGGTATCACTGGAACAGCGAGCATCAAGACTCAGCAATACTGCTGGCCTCTACCCAAACTCCACTTTTTTTGGCTTTCAAAGCAGTATATTCATTACACCCTTATAGTCCTATGTGTAAAACAAAAAACCAACCTCACATGTACACCGCTGAGCCTTTGCGAGGTCTTACTGGAAGCAGAGCAACTTTCAGACAAGCTACAGGAATGCAGATGCGTAACAGCATTGCAAGGGTCACTGAGCAGCACCCTCTCTGTGGTACTGCTCCGCTGCAGTTAAGCAGGCCAGAAGAGAAATGAGACCGAAAATACATCTGAGCCTGTTTCGTTTAAAACTAAAAGCACATCTCATTTTTTTTTGCAGATTTCCCCCTGACGTTTAAAACTCACCCCTACCTACATTTTGTAGGCAGGAGGGAGAGCACCTAGTGAAAAACTGCCTGCAACGAATTGCGCACGGTGTGCCAGACCCACGGGGCAGGCTGAGCCCCCGGGGTGCCGGCTGTGGGGGACTCCGGGGCGCAAGCCCTGCGAGCCCGCCGACTCCCGGATACGCCGCTGGTGAGACCACAGACCTTGCGGGTAGCTACAAGATGGAGGACGAGCCGGAGCCCAGCGCGCAGGCGCAGCAGGAGGAGGGAGGGTGCTGTGAGGCCCGGGTTCGCCGGCTTGAGCGGCCTGTGCCTGGGCGGGCGCTCGGCGGCGGGAGGCCGCCATGGGCAAGCGGGTGGCCCTGGTTCTCGCTGGCTGCGGCGTCTTCGATGGCAGCGAGATTCATGAGGCCTCGGCGGCGCTGGTGCACCTCAGCCGCGGCGGCGCGGAGGTAGGGGGGCGGCGGGGCGGCGGCGCACCTGCGGGGTGTGTGTGGAGCCGGGTGTGACAGGCTCCCCGGGGGGAGGAAGGAGGTGTGTCTCCCCCGTCTCTTTGCGCCCCTCAGCAGCCGAGGGACCCCCGCCTTGGCCTTCACCCCTCCTCTTCCCCCCCCCCCCGCCCTGTGCGGGGGCAGTCCATCCTGTGGCTTCCGCTGTTTGCGGGATAGGAGCCTCTCCCACTTCACGGTGGTCTTTTCCCCGCCACTGCACACTACAAAGCCTATTCAGCCATCACCTCTCTCCTTGTCTTCTCCCTCCCTTCCTGTTTTCACCCCCCTTCCCCAAAGATGTGAATGTCCCCCTGACAGGACCAGTGGTCACACGCAGGCGGCTGAACCCAGGAGCGAGGAGTGGCAGGAGGCCTTGCCCTGCTCCTCTGTTCCCGGCAGCCTGCTCGAGGCTGTGGGGAGCTGGAGATGGGGCCTGGTTAAAATTCTTGATCTGCCTTCCGATCGCTTTTGCAGAAGTCAGGTGCTCACCCTCGCTTGGGTTCACCTGCTTGTTTTCTACTAGCTGTTCCTGGGCTTTTTCGGTAACTGGGGTTCCTTGGAGAAGCTTGGAGCGGGATGTGGTGGTGTGCTTTGGTCCCGTCTGTGGCTTCAGATGGCAGAAGGTGGTCACTTTCTGTCTGCGTGTAGCTGCGCTCAGGTGTCTGATGGTAACAACAGCACTCCCACATTTAGCACAAAATTGTCCTCTCTACAATGAACTAAAGTGGCAAGCACTGAGAATTCTGCAAAGCAAGCATCAAAACAGATGTGTGAAAACAGCCCCTGCAGTACACTTTTCACTAACTTTGTATTTTTGATGCAACTTTCCCCTTTTGTGCCTAACCAAAATATGTCCTTCCATGTTCTGTTTTTCCTTCCCGCTACCAGTCTTTTAGGAAAGCAAGTAGCTCTAATGTCTGCACTAGAAATGCTTGTAAAGTTTGCATCTTTATCTTTTAAACTTTTTTGTAAAACTCTTTTAGCACTCCGATCCCATAACAGGTAAGAGCAGCCTTTCTGCGGACTCAGCTGTGTGTCCAGTCAGGCTGCTGGTATAAATTGTGGTGCTCTGTTTGTCCTTAGGGTTATCTGCAGAGGGAAGGCAGGCCCTGGCAAAATCTGCAGGCCCTGGCAAAATCAGTAATTTTAATGTTGGTATAAGAATGCGCTCCTGTCAAAAAGCTGCAGGAATAGGATGGGGAGGATGGCCGGGTTTATCCATCCTAATATGTCGCCTGTCGCTTTAGATATTTAATGTGATAGATCTATCCTAGAAGTGTGGAATCCACTTCTCTTGGATAAGAGACTTCAGGAACAAAACCTGTTTTGATTAAATGATCTTTATTGTGACTAATATGTATGAGTTCTGTTTACGTTCACAAAATTGCTTCATCTCTATATTCTAGGTGAAGATATTTGCCCCCAATATTGAGCAAAGGGATGTAGTCAATCACCTAAAAGGAAGTCCAACAGAAGAGAAGAGAAATGTGTTAGTTGAAAGTGCCAGGTTGGCAAGAGGAAACATTCAGGATTTGGCTGAACTGAAAGCTAGTGAATTTGATGCGGTCATTTTCCCTGGTAGGTGCTTTTAAAAGAAAATCAATTGTGGTTTTTCAGTTGCAAATAACTGCTTTGCCTCTGCTACTTTTTTATTTTTAAATCCATTTAGAGAATAAATTATACTCTTGAATTTGAGAGGTATGTGGGTTTTTTCTTTCTTTTTACTTACTTATTTTCTTTTGAGGATGAGAAAATGTTTTAGCAAGCTCTCATGGGCTGACAAGTCATCTCAGTTTATTTATTAATTTGTAGTTCATTAATTTAAAATGCCAGAGTGTTCTTTTGGTGTTAGGTCATACATCGCACTGTTCCTTCTTTCTAAAGATTGTGAAAACTTTAGTACCTGCTTGCGGACAAGAACACTGACCAGAGTAGAAAAGTAAAGCTAGAACTTGACATTACATGGCAATGCCTTATTTTTAGGGCCTCTGAAATTGTTGGCAGAATAGTAGGTTGCCAAGTAGATTATATTCCGTGTCAGATGTGAGTGCATTTTGTTTAATTATGTATCTGGTCTGCTGCTGATCAAGTTATACTAAACATGTTTGTGGATAATTTTTTATTTATAGACCACAAAATTGCCTCTCAGATGGAAGTAATTGTAATCACTTTAGAAATGAAGAAACCAAAGTGTCACGAGGAAATTATGACTTGCTGAGTATCACTTTCCAGAATATTCACAGTACTGTTAAATATTGCCTTCACAACTGTGCCCAAGTGTTAATTTTGCAGTTGTTACACTGTCTTCTGTTGTAAGGCCAGCAGAGGGAGTGTGTGTGTAATGCAGAGAAACATAACTTCCAGTGCTAAAATGAGGGGGTGACATCAGGGCTGATCAGGGAGTAGGGGCTAGTAAATATTTCCCTTGTTAATTTCATGCTGTTATAACCAGGCTCAGGAGGGTTGCTGTAATAACTGTTAGAGGGAAATAAACCCTATTAAGTTTAAAAATTAAAATCTTACCTCAGACATTCCGGATAACACTTGAAAGTGAGTGAGGAGTGAAAGGAAAAATATTAAAAATGCGAAGCTTCTTGATGTTGTCCGTTGAAATACTTGTGGAAATTTCTGTTTGTTTATTGTAGAAAAGTTGATGTTGTGCACATTCCATAAGGAGTCACATATAATGGATGGTTACACTTGCTAATAACCTTACTTTGATTATTCTGATGGTTATAAATCCAGCAAATGAAGGTGCTGTAAAATGTAATCTGCTTGTACAATTAAATGAAGATTAAATGCAAGTAAAGGATTGTTATAACTAATTTCTAGAAAGACAAATCCAGCATTATTTTTAATAGGAAATTATGTTATAATTCACAAGTGGTATGTCTCAGAATATCATATGTTTCCTTTTTATGTAATATCCATTTTGTTTTTATTGTGTTAACCTTTTTTTTTTTTTCAAGTCCAAAAATAGTTCCAGGGGAGGCAAAAAGCTCTCCTATAATTCCTTAAGTATCGAACTAAAACTTGAGAGTGAATTACTGTAGACGGTCAGTTATCACAGACAAGTAAAATCACTGACAGTAAAATCACTGTTTGCATTACTCTCGTGAATTACACTCTTCTACTTTTAACTATCATTGGTCTTTCTTCTGATCCCTCTCTTGCTTATTGAGGTGTGCATATCAGCTGGTGCAGCTTTTCCAGTGACTAGCAATTGAATGTGAGGTTTCCTATTTGTCTATTTGTTGCTCATTGAAGCAAGATTAAGCTTTCTGGTCTATGTAACATACGTGGTAAAAAAACGGTGCAGTTAAAGTTTTAACATTGTAAACCCATCATGTTTCATGTGCTGAAAGCTTTCAGTATAGTAACTTAACAGTCCTATGTATGCCAAGATTATGTTGTAAAAAAAAGGAGAACTTCTGTCTGGTATTGAATTTAATGGCTTTTGGCAGTGTCTTACATTTGAGCTTTTTGGGGTTTTTGGTTTGGTTTTTTTTTAGGTGGTTTTGGCGTAGCAAAGAACCTGTGTTCCTGGGCTGTAGATGGCAAGAACTGTACTGTCAATGAGCATGTGAACTCCACACTCCAAGCTTTCCACAGTGCTAAAAAGCCCATTGGTTTGTGCTGTATATCCCCAGTTCTGGCAGCTAAAGTCTTTCCTGGCTGTGAGGTCACAGTCGGCCAAGATAAAAACGTAGATGGAAGGTAAGAAGGAAATGGATGGAGATAATTTACATGGGAATTAGGATTAGGAAATGACCAGTCTTCTGTGCAAAAGTCTGAGGTCTCTGGTGCCAGTAAACCTTGGGTAACTTATTAGTGACATTTTTGACTTATTTCAACTTTTCACTTGCATAGTACTAGTAGGCGCAGAACTCTCAGAGCAGACAGACTGAATCTGTGAGGTCAGGTGACTTGTGCACTACAATGTTGGAACAATTTATCCCTAAATTCAGAAATACATTGGTCTGTGATATGTTCTATGATATCAACATCCACAGACACATTACAATTAATAGTCTGAAAACTCCAGGTAGCCTTATCTCTTGGCTAAGCTGTCACTCTATGAGCCACCAAAGGTAACACAGGTTCCTGCACTGGCTTTATTGTGCAGTGTGGGTGCTGATGAGTCACTGGATGTAGCATCCGTCAGTCCTAAAAGTGACAGAACAAAGTGACTTTTATAGAATCATAGCTGCACAAACATGCAGCTGACCAAGGATATAGAGTTATTTTTTCACATTAAATTCATGGTAATTAAGTGATAGATTTTAGCTCATACTAAGTGAGATAGAGAATTTTCTGACCCAATGCCTTTGAAGGCCGTGATTCATGTTGAAAATGTGCAAATGAAGGATAGGCATCTGGCCAGCTGGCATTCAGGAACTTGGTACCCTGTGGTAATTTGAGTGGCTGTTTAAATTGCATCTGTGGGCTTTTGTCTGCTCAGGGATTTTTAATAAAGTTTTTCTGGTGGTAGTGGTTTGGGGCCAGTTTAGGGGAGGCAGATGAGAACAGGGCCTGGCAGAAGTCAGTGCTGCTTCAAGAACTGTCAACTGCCCATAAAACTTCTAAATGGAATTTCATATCAGCAGCGGTAGTGAGGGATTGCCTCTGTTCCTCCCTTATCCTCAGGAAAAAATAAATCTCTGCAGAATCCCAGTGAAAGATCTTACATGGAGGTGTTGGAAAAGGTCTAATGTGTCTGCAAGTTCAGCTGGCGTCTCTCAAAGTTTTGAGAATCAGTTATGGCTGCACTTGGTGTCATCTTGTAAACTTATTGAAAGATGGCTAAAACCAGAATTGTACCTTCTGACATACTGTGGCTCTGCATTTCAGAGGTTGTTTTCAAAGAAATCAGATCACTACTTGTGTCCATAGGGGATGGGAGAAGCTGACAGTGGCAGTCTGTTTGACTCCCTTGTCATTATCAAGTAAAGAGTCATTTAAATATTATTGTAGTTCTCTCATTCAAGTTAGGTTGGCAGAACTTTATGGCCGTATCATCTCTTTATGTTAATTACAGTCTTTTTATTTACAGATTTCCTGATGCTGAAACGGCATCTGCTATAGCAGAGCTTGGATGTAAGCACATTTGCAAAAATGTAAATGAATCCCATGTGGATAAAGCCAATAAAATAGTTACTACCTGTGCTTTCATGTGCAAGGCTCCTCTGCATGAAATCTTTGATGGAATTGGAACAATGGTACAAGAAGTCCTGAAACTTGCCTGACTGGAAGCGTACAGACTTCTGCAAGGAAATAAATTTAGCTAAGCATAAGCATTTAGCTTGCTGTGATTGTATTAATAAAATAATGCAACCATTAAACTTCACAGTTCTTGGTTTGTTTGCTTGTGGTTTTTTTTTTTTTTTTAAATCTGTAATACATCAGTTGGTTGTTGCTAAGTTCATCCTATTTATTTCTCTCTTAAAATAGAAAGCCTGTGTTGAAGGTTGTGGTGGTGGTGGGGTTCCCCTTTTTTTTTCTCATGAATCTCAATGTATTCAGTCTTGATAAGATAATGCAGGAACCCTCCGTGTCCAATGGGGTTTTATCACATCACTAATGATTATCAGTAATTCACATTTGGTGTTACCCGGCTGTAATTACAGATGAAATAGCTGTAAATGAGTCTGTATACCTTCAGTATAGGCAAGTAATTCAATTCTACTTTCTAATCAGAAGGGAAAAAGAAAAGAATGTGGTTATTTCAGGTTTTTTTCTTCCCTTGCAAGTCTTTAAGCAAGTATAACTAATGGACTTCTGAAATTTTTGCAGAGCCCCCTAGATAAACCGACTTTATAAACCAAGAGTCAGAGGCTTAAGTACAAATGAATACATTGCATGTGGAAAATACACAAGTTTTGCTCTAATAAATGAAATAATTTGAGGTTTAGTTAGTAAAATGTATTAGCTTTATTTTGTTATTTTTTGCATACATAGTTTAGTGCCCTAAGGAAGGTACGTTTAATATATGTTAGAACACGTACTTTGATGTTGCAAAGGTTGTCAGCCTCTCTTAGAAGCACAATCTGGCAAGGCTTTGTACTCCTGAAGGAACTAAAAATTCCCAGAATTCATTATCAAGGTAAGTCGATTGTCACTGTGGTCACTTAATTGTCTCCATGTAGGAAGCATTCTGATGCTCACAGGTCTCCGTCAGTCATAACGAGCGTACTGTAGCCCATGCTTTGCAGCGCGTGAAGTAATCTAAATGTGTCATTGCTAATGAGCGCTAATCATGTCTTGGTGAGCGAGTGCATTGTAACTGGAGCAGGAATACAGCAGGAACAAACCTGTACCACAGAGCAGCCAAAAGCTGGAACTGGGAAATAACGGTTTTGTCACGAGGAGTGTTGAGTTGTCCCTCTTGCTCAGCAGCTGGTGTGATCAGGAAGGGCACTAACCTTTACCTCGTCAATGCAAGACCAATCGTTACAGCGAAGCCTGACATGTTGCAGAGTGTCAAGTGCTATTACTCTGTGCGCCGTGTTTATTTTAGCACAAACATCAAAGCTCAGAGGTAACAGGTGGCCTCTTCAAGGAGGCTTTAGAGCTAAATCTGCAGAAGTAAATATATAAAGGTTTTTATTCTCTGTCCTTCTCATAGTGATGTTTCTCATGGACACAGCATTTTCATACTCCTCCAGAATTTGGATTTCGTTGCAGAAGCAGAACGTACAGACATTTTTGGCAGAAGAGCAGGGAAATCTTTGTGTCGTGCGCAAGCAGTGCTTTGCCTTTAGAGGTATAAAGATAATTGAAGTCGACTGTGCCAGCAGAGGATCTTCTGTTCAGCCTGACTGAGCTGTGCACATAATCGCTAAATTATTTACTTAGTCAAAAACCACAGTATTGGACTGGGCATGGCTCTTGTGTTACAGGAGCCCTATTTAAAAGTGCTTGAGTCACTAAATAAGAGTTTGTCCTGAATTTTGTGGTTGCTTTGTGAACAGCGTCTAGCTGTCGGTTGGAACATTCAAAGGAAGCACAGCTTCTCTGAAAGCGCTCTAGATGACTGTCCTGATAAAAATGTACTTAATACAGAACAGTCCTCTACTTTTTCCAGATTGTACACGGTCTCTATAATGCCTTCTGCGGCTTCTGCAGGCAGGACGCTGGAGGCATTGCATTGAAACTTTTTCTCCAAGTCCTCCTTTTTCAGAGGTTTCCTCCAGTGCCCGTAGAATGTATCGCAGCGGTCGCTGATCGTGTTGCCGTCCTGAAGCACAACACTCACTTCGCAGTAGAGACTCTCAAAGCTAGGTGTGTTATCAGGAGGGTGCTCCAGCTGTGTTTTAGAGAGGAGCTCCCGCAAGGCTGGCCGGTGAACGTTCTCACTGGCGAAGGACTGGACCGACATGCTGCCATCCAGCAAAGCAGAGCATGCAACAAACTGGAAGGAGTGTCGAGCTTCATGCTCTGAGGTAGGGCTGGGTCTGTTCACATATTTGACCTCTGGGACTTTGAGAATGACTTTCTCAATTTTGTCAAGGGGGAGCAAGTTGTCACTGTTCTCCACGAGCTTTCTCCTAACAGAAGATGCTGCATCAGCCACCCAGTGCGTTCCAAGATGAGCAGGAAAGCGTTTGATGGCCACGTCTTGCTCGTCCAACAGCCAGGGATAGGACTGCAATGTTGGCAGAGTCTGTGGGTTGTAATCTGTATAAAAGGCACCTATCCCTGACTCCATGTCCAAGATCTGTTTGTTTCCTTGAAGGCCCTGTGATGCTAAGCAAGCTGCTTCCAGTCCGTGCTTGGCAGCATTGCCAACGTGGAGGGGCTTCGTTTGGGTTGCTGCGTTAGCCAGTGGGGCACCTGCATAGGAGGCAGCAATAGCCAAGGTGTTCTTACATTTCAGCTGGTCAAGAGCTAGCAGTTTAGCACAAGCTGCTGCACTCCCCATCGTACCGACCACAGTCGGTGGGTGAAACCTGAGAAAACAAAATCTCTTCATTACTATATTTCAAAAAGTCCCTTGAATTCACTATATACACAAGCTCCAATTTCCTTTCACTGCTGTGGAAGACGCACTGGACCATAAAGAAACATACATTCAGAATTCATGTGCGGTCCTAACAGAAAAAGTTGTCACTTTTCCACAGGAACAAGTTAAACTGGAATAGTACCGCTTACAACAGGTCTTCCTCAGAAAGCAACTGAAACATTAGAACTGCTCATAGTTCAAGGCACACTGAACAGAATAATGACAAAAGCATCACAGTTTATAGTCATCTATAAATTACCTGTAAATAATTTAGTCATCTATAAATTATACATATTGGGGGAGGCAAGTTTTGTTATTCTGAACCAGTTTTGCAGAATTGGTAGAAGAAACACACAGACAATAGCAAGAAGACATCTAGACCATCCCACACTTCAAGGCTTTCCCCTAAGCACACCCTGTCTTCTTGGGCTCTGCTCTGAGCCCACCGCCGGTGACTCCTTTCTTCCCAGAGCAAGCCACTGTTTGCAAATGAGGCATGATTGTATGTATTCATGAGAGCCTCTGCGTTAAACGTTGCCCTTTTGCTGCTGTTTTTAATTAATAGGAAGATCATCACCTCCTTTTTGTAAACTGATCGATGCTCTCAAAAAGAAATCTATTAGCTAAGCCATAAGGAGTCATGTAAGTGTATTTAGGTTTAAGATGAACCTTTCCTAAATTTCCAGATGAACAACATAGAGAATATGATTAACTGTGCCATTTGTTTTTTAAGTGGCATTTAATTACATCTATTAACACCGAGGGAAAAAACCTTCCACTCAACTTTCTACTTGAAGCATTTCCATGTACCTTTTTGGAATATTCCTGGCTTCGCTGGAGAAGCGCAGCAGCCTGCCTTGCACTTCGATTCCCACATTGAAAGCTAAGAGCAGATCGAGACCTGAGATTTTTTTCTTCTGAGGAAAGGCCTCCGAGAGTGCAATCACGGCGGGGAGCACAGCCCCGGATGGGTGTGTCGCTGGATGCCACGTGTCGTCAAAATCCATTGAGTGCACCTAATGGAAAGAGAAGCCTTGACTCATCATCAGAAATAAACTCTGACTTGGCAAGATTGGCTCAGTCAAATGAAACTACTGTAACTGGTATAAAAAAGGACTGAAGAACTAGACTTTCCTTAGAAAGCAAAACTTCAGAAGTCTTTCTTTTAAGACCTTTACTCCCAACATGGCTTGGTGAGAAGTGGCAGTGCAACTCAAATCTTGCCTCAGAGGAGTATAATTCTAATTCAAGTTGCACCAGTCTAGAACCAGTATGACAATGAATCTTCTTTCCTACAATAGGCTTTTGCTGCTTTAATTATACTGGTATAATTAAAGCAGCAGTTCTAGGTCCACCATATGAGTGGTGAATTTTCACTTCCCCCAAAACAGTATACAAACATAATGAAATTACTTCCCCAGTGCTGCAACTGATGCTGCCGTTAGGGCTCACACCATTAAAGCTGTAGCAGTCAAATCCATACAGCTAACTGAAAGCTGTAGCAGAACAACTTCTCTGGTACAACCATCCACAGGCAACAGGCACAAGCATACAAATGTAGATCAGACTTTAGCCTGAATTTTCAGCACATCAAAACAAGACCTGTCACACGAGGAACCAGACTTCCTGGGGTTGCTGGGAGTAGGAGAAAGTTACAGTCTTAAAACTGGGATGAGCTGCTTAGCCCTTGAGAGTATCCAGAGACATGCCTGCTCTTTCCCATGCCCAGAGCCCAGCTGCTCGGGAAGATTTTGGGCGTTCCCAGCATGGCATACGGCTGCTGTTCTGGTAGCAGACTGCTCCCAGCAGTGCACTTAGTGTTTGCAATGTATTGCTTGTCAGAAAACCCCCAAAGTTTTGAGAACACTTAAGGACTTGAGAGCATCAGGGACAGCATTTTCAATAACATAATAATACCTCAAAAGCTGAACTTTCACACCTGTTCACCTGTGTCTTACTTCAGAGCAAACTGGGAAGGTGGCCAGGCTCCCCAGTGCTCAGGTCTTGCCCCGGAATACTGGGAATATGCACTTCTGAGGACTGCGTTTCTGAACAGACAGAAGAAAATCCAGTCCCTGCCTTGAAAAACTTTGATGCAAACTGGGAAGATGCCATGCAGCGCAGGATAAGGAAAGTTGTGCCCAATACCCAGTAAGCTGCGTTCCTGGCGTCTTCAATAAGCACTTAGAATTGACCTGTGACTGCGATGTAAACTGAAATGACCACATACATGCTAACAGCCAGATTTGAACATCACATGGGCTACTAGGAGCTAAGAGGTACCAGATCTCATTTCCAAGGTAATTTCTCGACATTGTAAATGAGGCGTCAAATTGGACCTCTGATCTTGTTGTCACACTAATTTACATAGGCTTAATATTACCATTTCCTTGGTTAGTCACCTTCCCTAGTTTTGCATAATTGCCAAATTTGTCTACCCCACCTCTTGTGCATCTTTCTATTTCAAATGGTTTCAGCCTCAATCTGAATTAGACAAATGTCTTGGGAGTCATTTATTGCTTTAATGACAATGTATCCAAAATATATAATTGGCTTTTGCAAACTGCGTAACTGAAGATTAAATTGCCTTGTGATATTGTATGTGTGTATGTATATGTGCATCTGTCGATATTTGTGTTCTTCTGTAACTACACTTTGCCAGTTGGCATGAAATTTGGATCCCAGTGAAATCAGTGCGAGCTAGAGTACCTCTTTGCAATACGGCTGTAGAAAGGTAGTAACAAGCTGTAGAGTTCTGACCTTTGGAAACAGTCCCAAGTCCCACATTAAAGGTAAGGGATGCTGTTGAGTTGCATCAGATATATATTATACGTTGAGCTCGGTCTCATTGGAAGAAAGTTGAAGCACGTTAGGAGAACAGTCTAGGAAAGTTTTGTAGCAGGCTTCGGACAGAAGGATAAAGTAAACTAAGGTTTTAGGAGCCTTCTGTTCTCTCTAGAGCAAGAATGGCATCAATTAGTGTGATTTAAGAGCAAATAAAAGAGCATCCCTTACAGCCACTCCATTCACAAAAGCTGCATACAGAGGAGGTAGTCGGAAATCCAAGTGGCCCCAGATGGTACTGGATATGTCTGAGCTGTAGATCTGAAACAAATTGACATCAATTAATTCAAAGTCCTGAACCCAAGGATAAATGTGCACCAACCTCTGATGTAACCAAGATCAGACCATACCCTCTTGGGACCCAATTGTTCCCTTTCATGAGAAAAATATTGTTCTATCAGAAAGTATGAAAAGAAACTCAGTTTCCTGTTGGCTTATGTCAAGGGCTCTTTCCACCCAAACAGACCTCAGGGGGCAGGCCAACACCATCTGCCTGGCCATTCAATACCTTCACACAACCTCTGGCCATTGACGTCCCTTCTCACCGCCCATCGGCAGTTCCGTCAGGACTGTCATCTTCTTGTTGGGGAAGATCTCCAGTTAAAGGTTGTGGTTTTCTATGTTTTAGTAAGACCCTGGGTAAATGATATATGTCCTACTGATGCTGGTATCCCCATGCTGTAAAGGGCTCTGCTCTGTTCGTTTTGCTGTGCAGATCTTTTAGCCAATGAAGAGACCTTTATGGAATTAAAGAAAAGGGCAGAAACTACCATGGTTTGGGAAAGGAGGATCTCTGTGCAAAGAGACTTACTGGCACACAGAGCTCTGGAGCCTGAGTCCAACTAGCCAGGTCTGACCGATAAAACAGTGATCTAAACTCCTCCTCATTGATGTGCTCCTGTGTTGGAAAGGCTTCTCCTCAAGGTCAAGTACTCCTCTAGTTTAAGGAGAGCAAGACCAGAGGAGGAACATGACCAATGTACCTCAGACAACCATTATGTTTTATGGACTGGAAGTAACCCACTACTCTCCATTCCTTTAACACTCCTGTATTTTGGAAAGTCTAGTGTTAAGTGATGTTTGCTTTGCTGACGTTTTTAATAAAATCTCATAGGTGAAAGAAAGGAAAGGATTCTTAATTAACTGTGTTTGCCATGGCAGGTCTTAGCGTACAGTCTATTACACAGACTTTTTCTCATCCAGAGTTAAAAGTAACTTGAGCAATGAAGTTACCCTGTCTCCAGTGGGAAGAACACTGTGTCTCTCTTTTCCTCCCCAAAAGAATTTTACCGTGACAAAGTTTCCCCTTATAGCCCAAATTTTCCTTTGCTTTTCTTATAGCTAAACCTTAGGGTTTATGAATGTCAGATATCTTACCTTGCTGTACTGTGTCACTTTGTGGCAGACCTCAGTGCTGGTACCCAGAAGCCCCACTCCAAGAGTATCCAGAATCATTCGCTTGCTTCTCTGAATGACTTGGTCTGTCAAGTGGTTTGCATTCAAACCATGAATCACATTGGCAAAATTTCCTGTAATTGTCTGAGAGGGGGGGAAAAAAAGTAGATATTTCTCTTCCTTTAAATAAAACACTTTTTTTTTTTCCTTCTCTTTTTTTTGCTTTCAGTTTTGGGCTACTGCTTGGCATGCTGGCCATTTCTGTTGCCCTGCCCCTGCTTACATGATTTGCATCAGCAAAACTAAAGTTTGAATTCTTCCCCTTTTTATTCTCAGAAGTGCCACAGTGTTATTTATGTTTTATTTATACTTTCATCAGTGTCCTTGTCTGTTCTGTATTTCTGCTGCTTCCTCCCTGACTTGGGTCCTTGAGGGTAAGCACTACGGGTGATGTAACTCTGCAAGATATCTGTATCTATATCTATATCTATATCTATACACACACACGAACACACATAGATAAAACAAATAAATAGAAGCAAAACCCATCTGGCTTTCCATAGCACCTTCTTATTACTATTGAAATCAGTGGGAAAGTGGCATTTCAATCCAGTGCAGCCACTACCACACAATGAGGCAAGAGTTAATCTCCCCGAGTAGCAGAATTACTATCCCAAGTCTTGCTGAGCTTGGAGCTCAGTGGGAGATGGGACTTGGCAGCCCTGCCTTGCACCCACCGCTCCTGGCTCTCAGCTCCCATTGAATTCACGCTTAGCTGGACTCCCAACTTTTCTCCGAGACAAGATCTCACATCTTTGAAAAGCAGTGGCTCCTTGTTCCTGGCTCCTGCTGATCTGGGAATTATATTTCTAATTTTTTTTTGCTTTTCTATTGAGCATCGACCCATTATGCAAACTCAGCCTGCTTCTTCTTCGCTGATGGTCTTAGCTGCTCTTAATAGCTCTATTAGAAACTAATCTAGAACTTCCTTTCTCCAATCATTAGAAACTTCTCCCTGTAAAGGCATATATTATTTACAATCAGTCTATACACAGGCTTGCTTTTTTATATTGGCATTACTGAATATAGCTCTTCTCTCTCTTTGGAAATTGTCTCTTTCCATTTCCCCTCATCCTTCCCCTTCCTCTACTCCCCTGCACATATCCACACAAAGTGATGATATGTTCTCTTGGCCTTCATTTTGCTAAGTTAAACAAACCAAACTGTGCTGCTCTCTCCTTTATAATGCAGACTCACCCCTACTATGCTAGTAGCTTTTCATTGCGTTGTTCCAATTGGATTTCTCTTTTCTGGCAATGGTGACCAGTATTGTACCCATTATTTCAGACAAGTTCTCACTCAGCTTTGTACTAAAACATCAAGACTATCTTGAGGTACACAAGTCATTCAAAGCAGGTGAACCACACGTTCCATGGTGTGATGCATGCCTACTGAAACATATAGAGTGAGGATACAGAAGCTTAAACAGAAAAATGCATCTTACAGTGCCAAGAAACAAGATAGTACCTTTGCCCACATCTTGGAGGGATGGTGCGTGGTCCCAGAGAGATGCAGCAAACGAGTGGCAGCCAGTGAGCAGGGGAAATAATTGTCTCACTATTTATGTGTGTATGTCTGGAGTGGGGGAGGAAACATTAGGCCTTTTTTATTGCTCATCTTGTCCTGCCCATTTCCTGCTCTGCCTGGAAATGTTCCTTTTTCTTCACTTTCAACTTTCCTCTGACTAACTGTACTATAAACTGCTGGGACATGTGTGATAGGACTTTGCCAGTCACGTTCACATGTCTTGTAAATTGATATATGAGATATTTTATTACCAGGCGATAGACACTGATATATTAATTTGAGTGTCTTACATTTGGTAGCATGGAGAGGAGAGGTCATCAGGTGTGTCAGGCTGACCTTGGGGAACCACAGTAGGCCATGGGTAACTCTACTGGTTGGGAAAGCAATCAACCCAGTACTAGACTAAAGGATGGTAAAGGCTGTTTTAACTTAAACAATCTGTTGTTGGTTTGGTTTGGTTTTTTTCTTCTTTCACTATATGTCTCCTCTATAATACATACAATTCAGACATGGGAGATATGTGCCATAAGAATTTCAGACCATAAGTTGGATTGAGGCAGCTCTTGGCATTTAATAGTGTTTTAACAGCATGAATTGCTATGTGAGGCCATCGTTTCTGCTAGTAGGTTTTCTCAGGCAAAGGTGTGTTCTCTGAGGAAGGAGGTACTTCTCCCACCACCAGTTTAGGAATTTCACTTCTGTGGGAATCCCAGACTACTACAAGATAGTGAGTGAGAAATCCCTGCTCATCCCATCAGGAAGGGAGCAGACCCCAGAGGAGCATGAGTAGAGGCCCCTGAATAATTCCGAAGTGAAAAAGTAATGTATCTATCTCTGAAGTTTGGGAACCTCCTGGATTAGGGAACAAAGTATCAAGTCTTTTCAGAATTGCAGTCTTGCATTTCTATTCTTAAGTGCTCCCTAAAACTTTAGGAACCTCAGCCCTTTACTCAGCCTAGCCTCAAATAATTTTGTAAAGCTTTATCTAACTCCTGAGTGCTTCCAGGTAGAGACCAGCATGGGTCTACAGGTGAAGTTAAACATTGATTTGAGTGGCTCTAACTACTACTGAAAGGTCCTGTTTCAGGCTGCGTCCTCCCCCTGCTCCTGTCCCTGGACACATAGTCCTCCTCCTCCTCCTCGCGCTAGTGCTGATGCTGAGCAGACCCCTTTCTGAGCTGGTCCAGCCTGTCTCCAGAGCCAGCTTAGGGATTCTCAGCTGTCAGGCAAAACTGAGTTTCATTGTCTCAGAAATGCAAAATTAAATCTAGCAGCACAAGCAGAGGGAGAGAAAAGTAGGGCTAGCAGTATTCTGTGAAATTTTAGGAAGGCACAGGCAGGTAAAAAGAGATGGGAGGGGATCAGCTGTTCCCCAGCAAGCTCTAACCCAGACGTTTGCCTATTTTGCCTGTGCCTTGAGCCAGCTCTGCTTATGGATGTCATCTTCAGGTGCCTAACTCAATTCTGAAAATTGCACGGGGTAACAGAGTGCCTTAAATGATAGAAGCAGTAGTGTGCCTGTTCATGGATGTAGCCAAAGAGTGTGAGGCCCAGGACTCCTAAAACCCAGCCCTACAAACACATACATACTTCCGTACGGGCTAACCCGCATTATGTGCAGGCTCCGTTTAAAACCTTGTCCTGTCTTTCTCTTAAATATGAGCAGCTGTTCAGCACAGCTGCTAAACCTCTTCCCACACACATTTCTCTGTGAGTATACTACAGCTTCCTCACTCATGCATGTGTAATCTGCATCTACATAAAATATCCCAGCAGCATTTCCTAGTTCCTGGGTGAGATGTGGACTTTGGCCAAATCCTGACCCCATGGGGAGACAGAACCGAAATGTGCATCAGTGCTTCTTCCTTGTCTCCTCATTTCCACACTGAGGAAAACCTCAGAGGTAGTCTGGATGTGCTGAAGAATTACCTTTGGATGTGCTGAAGAATTACCTTTGGTGCTGATAAAATCCAGCCTATCTGACGGGATTGCTCACGTTGACAAGGTTGAAATGGTTAGAAAGGTTAATAGAAGGTTGTGCTATTAAACTGAAAAAGGGAAAGATTTTGTTAACTTTCACTTTTGTTCTTTCAGCTCATTCTTCCCTCCAGAAAAATGGAAGAAAATATCTAAATCACAGAACCACAGAATGACAGAGTAGCTGAGGTTGGAAGGGACCTTCAGAGATCATCTGGTCCAAACTGCCTGCTATAGCAGGGCCACACAGAGCAGGTTGCCCAGCACCGTGTCCAGTTGAGTTTTTAATATCTCCGAGGATGGAGACTCCACAGCCTCTCTGGGCAACTTGTGACAGTGTTTGACCACCAAAAAATTACATATTACATAAAAGATACTCAAACCCTAAAGTCAGTCCTCTTTCAGTCACCTTTTTCCTTTACCTTTGGGATATCATTTATAATCCCATTCTGTTTCTCATTTCTTCCTCCTCCTCAAGTGAGACTGAAGTGAAATTTGAACATCTCCTTGATCCCTCTGTGCTTCTGGATGGCACAAAGGAGACACAACAGCTCCACAGCCAGTTAAGGGGAATTTTCCTAACATAAGAAGCAATGTGGGACCCTTTTCATTTCCCCTGACAACTCAAATGGATGGAACAGTGAATACAGCTGAACAGCTGAAACATATGAGAAAAATATGCAGTAATGCAACTCCTGATTAATCTAATTTATTGCTCTAATGACTGCTCTAATACGGGTAGCATTATACTGGAAAGCCCACAATCAGAATGGGGAAAAAATGGCCCATAACCCTTTTTATCTCTAGAAGGCATAGTGTAGTGTCAACCTGTAGGACTGCATCCTCAGCCTGCATTATGCCTCAAAACAAGGTCTATACAACAGCTTACAATGTCTTATTTCCCCCCAAACACTTTGAAACACCTCTTACAGGAAAGAAGTGCAGAGGTCCAGCTGCCTTTAATCCCATGTCGAGACTCCAGAGTGAATTCAGATGGGAGCCAGAACTTGTGATGTGCCTTGCGATGTGATGCGTGGTCACATTTTGCTAGCTGATCTCAGATACGCAGTCACTTTCTTCTGTAACCTTGATTGCAGGACAGATGGTCCCATGCATTGCAATAGTAACAGGAGTACTATTATCTAAGGACTGAACTGAGATATTTTGAGAAAGTGACTTTTTTAAAAAAAGAATAAAGTGAAACTGTAAATGCACAAAATGAAATTGCTTGGGAGACCAATTTCCAAAATGTGGTCTGCAGACCTCAGAGTCAAGTGTACACTGTAGACTGGGAGGGAAAGGAAAGCAATATGATTATCACTGCAGGGGGAAGAGGCATCTATACGAAGTCCTGTACCTCCACAGGAGAATTCTTAGGGGTCTAAACAGAAGAAGGTTGAAAATCAGTGACTGAGAGTTTGGCACAGGCTGTCCACTCTGACAAAGGGAATCTGATGATTTCCTCTTCTTTGACACAATACACATGGTTCAGCAATTTGGTCAGACAATTTGGTAACCAGCGAGCACGATGGAAAGACAAAATGCATTCATCCAAATGCCATTTGCAACATCGTGTGCAGCTACAGTAACGAGCTGTGTTGATTACAGAACAAGGCTTTAGAAAACCAGTGCCCCACAGAGTCTATTTTCTCCTGCTGACATCATGTTTTTAAGCTGCTTTTTTCTTTCTTTTGCTTCCAGTTATTTTAGGCTAAACTCTGCCCACACCTGCAAGCTGTATGTTTGCAACTAAAAGCAGTTTTGGCCTTAGCCTTATGCTCCTTTTGTTCTAAAGAAATATAAAAAATTACAACAAAATACAGAGTCCAGGCTTCCTTTTCTCTAAGCCATCTTTTAAAATGTAACTTTGTTCATGGACTGTGCTAAGATGAGAAAATGGGAGGCACGTGCCAATGATGTGCTCTGTTTACAGAGCCTCTGCTTTTGCTGAGGGTCTGAAAACACCTTACAAGTGCAGGACCTGCTCCTTTTCCCTCTACTGGGATATTTTAAGTACAGTAAAGAGGTAAGAATCTCAGCAAATGGTCTGGAATAGGTGGCTTGATCTAAATCCTGTTAACAGCCCTACAGCCATAAATCTTGGGATCCCATAATTCTGCCACTATCATTATAGTCTCCTGTACCTCTTTTTCCCCAAGCCTACCTTCCTTTGTTCACCCCAACAGCAGTTACTGAGCCAGCCAGCAATAATACACAGCAAATGTAACAGGCAATGATTGCACCACAAAACATACAATTCTGGAAATTTCTAGCCTATAGTAGTTCTCTTACTCACTTGCACAACTAGTGACAATGGCAATGCAATCTCTGAGAAGTTACAACACCCTTGTTTCCTTTTTTCAAACTCCTCACAGCAAATCTTGGAAGTGCCAGGGCATATTCTGGTAAAGGTTGCTACGAGTCAACGCATCAGGTCTACATTACACTGTCTTTCTTGCCTTCATAAATTAGCAGTGCTATTCCTAAAGGCAAGTCCTTGCAGTTCATTTAAACTTGTAATGTAGATGCTGATTTGCTTAAATGAGTTGTAAGACAGAGGTACCAGACATAACTGGGATAATCATGTAGGATCTTATTCAAGACTGATCGATTGTTTCGGTATAGACGTACTGTGAACAGGGCTCAAGCTGCTCCACTAGTAGCAAAAGCATGTTTGAAGCCAAAGAGTATGTTGCTGAATGATTAGGCAAGACCCTTCAACATCGTTTATGGAGTAGCGTGAAGGGGCCTGAACTATAACAACACAAGAAGACACCGCAGTTCCATGAAATTCCTGTTGACCCAGTGTAAATTTTAGGGCTCACTCATACTATAGCCTTTACCTGCAATACTAGTGCCAGCATTCAGATGCTGACAGTGCAAGGGGCTACACTGTACCCGGCTGCCTCAGGTTCACAGCTCAGGAGGACGAGGTGTAGGGGAAGGTGACACAGCCAGCCCCAGTCCCCTGTGAATCGCCTCTGCACCCTGGGGTACCACCACTTCTCCCTGGGATGCCTTGCAGCCATGTTCCCAAAGATTTTCTTTATCCCACTGTAGCTTCCCACCCTATTTTCTAAAGAAATAAGGTTACCTGGACTAGTAGCAGGTGGCTGTAGGGTTTCTATATGACATGACCTCCAGTATGAATAATAGCAGCGGGTGTAGGAGATCACGTAGGTTTTCTGTACGGAAACCTTTGCCATAACTTCTCCTTGTTGATGGTTTTGGCAGCCTGGGGCAGCCTGTAGCACACATTGGTCTCTTAATCAAAGAGCAGTCATGATGTCTATATTAAGTGGCCAAAATGCAGCCAGATGTCATTACAGGACTTGTTCCACTTGGGGAGATGATAAAACTTGACTAGCATAAATTCAGGGTTTGATTAGCGGAGACCAAATTAGTGTAAGCGCATGTGAGGGATGTGGAAATTTTAATTAAATTACCAGCAGAACTCTGGTGGTGCAAACGAGGCATTAGTCGCTGTGCTGGGCTGCTGCATCGTACACGGAAAGGTACCCAGCAAAGTGACCCTCCTGATCATTTCAGAGTGAGCCCAGAGGTCAGGCTGTAACAGGTCCCAGCGAGCCTGTGGTGGCGGTCCAGCAGGGAGATGCGGTATCAAGATCTAGTATATGCCAAGCTTCAACATTAATTAAGGGATAAAACAGCCTCTCTGCATCTAAACTATTACTCAGGGATTTTGAACCCCTAGGAAATTGTCCGAGACGCCACTACAAACTTCTGTAAGCACTGGAAGGGCTAAAATAACACCTAAAGCATATACAGCAAGACCAGAATGAATAATAAAACATTCTCCTTCAAACAGAAACAGGCTTTGGGAGAAAAATTCACCTAATTTTGTGGGAGTCCGTCATTTACCTGTCAGGAACTGCAGAAGCACTTGAGACAGGTACTGGGAGACGCTGTGTGAGTTGGCAGAATTGTTCCTCCAGTTTTCACCACAGACGCTCGCTCTCCTCCTCTCAGCTTAGTCCCTCCCAAATATAAACCCTCTGGAAGGATTTAAACAATGAACTGTATTGCAAAAGCCACAGAGTACTTGTTGCTAATGGATTGCTCATTCTGCAAGCTTGTGCCATGGGTTGATTTCCCCCCCGCGCCCTTAATCGCTGGACTGCAACATCTGCTCAGACAATGTGCTCTCACTGAGGTCCCCAAGGCTCAATTGGGTATCCCATGAGCTCCACACATGTCACTGCCCTTTAGCATCTCTTTTGGGGCACTCCACTAACTGGAGAAAGACTTTTTTTCCTCATCTGTGGTTGTATGTAGCTAGATCATGCATTTTCCACCCTGATATATTCCAAAAGTGCCAAGAAATATTGCAAAACAGCCTAAAATTACACTTTAAATGTGGCAGTCTCTGATTTATGGTGTAATTATAAAACATGTCATGGCAGTTATTAGTTGTGAGATTGACTATTACACGTTTCAGACTGTAAAACATACTGGAGAATTTCTAGCTGTGATTGTATATTCACCTCTGAAGAGAAAATGGGCATAATTACAGCAACATTTATAAAAGGGAGAAATAACAGTAAAAATGGAAGAAAGGTTAAATTTGAAGACAAAGACTGTGAATACATAAATCATTTATATTATTACACTTTTCTAATTGAACATTTAAGCAGAAGCTAATGATTTGATTTAAATTGGTCCTTTTTTACATAAGCAGCATTTGAAGAATTTTGGTTTTTAGAATTTATAATGACACTATTTTTTCCCTAACATTACTCATCTCCAACATGGTAGATTAAAAGACAGATGCAGGAAGCATTAAAAATCAAGGAAAATAACTACTTTCACAAAATGAAAGGAACGATTCTGTAACCTTTGATCATCCGTGTTGACTCTTCAGCATCAACAGGGTTTAAAACTACGCACCTAAAAATGGTACCTACTATCAGACATAGTGGATAGTATTTTATTTACCTTTTTCCCTCCCTGCAATAGTTGGAAGATATTCCTCCTTATGTGGCCTTGGATGCTGCAGGAGCAATAGCATTAGCTGTAAGGAAAATAATAAGTTGTTTGAATCATGGCATTTTTTATTTAAAAAACTACTTCAGGTCATATTGAGTGAGAATATATGATGTTCGTGGTACCACGAACTCACACAGCTTATCCTACTGACTTTGGTAACTGTTCTGCATGGCACAATGCCAGCACTATGACTTTGGTTTTAATATAATAAGCAAATAAACCAATCTTATTCCTCCTTTCCACAATTAGAAGATTTCTCCATTTCTGTGATCTGGCTATTTCCATTCTTTATCAAATACGGCAGTTTTGAAGTCTATGTTTTCTTTTGGAATTTTTTTTCCTTTTTTATTTCCTTGATTTGGTATGGTATTTTATTAAACTTTGTGGGGAGGGCAGTCAGAAGAGAGAGGGGGTGCATTTTCTTTTTCCCCAACTAATCAACTGAGTCGCAAATGAAGGAATACTGAAACATTGTGGCACATCCTAAAACGCCAGCACAATTGCAGTGGGGGGAAAGTCATACCATTCAACCAGCGATACACAGGGTAGGACCAACGCAATGCTGTTTCACTGCATAAGGAAAGCAGGCAGCTGCCTTGGGCGGCAACTTTTAGGAGGCAGCTTGCTGCCTGTGTTGCCTACGAATGAAAAAATAAAGCTGAGTGGTTTTTAGCCTGATCCACCCGTCGCTGTTTTGTGCTTCTGCATTCCTCTGCAGCTGCTGCTGCCAAAGGAAGGGCTCCTAAGGAGGAAGAGAGTGGCTGATGCCAAGAAGTGGTTTTTCCCCACAGCTTCCTGCTGTCTCGCCCTACTACCCTTGGCAACAGGACTCTCCTCCACCTTCCAAGCCCAGCCCAGCCCTGCACTGCCCCTTTTCCTCCTGTGCTAACAAGGCCCAGGTGTATTTCCCCACACTCTTCTTCTCCCTGCAGATTTGGGAAACCTATCCAGTCAAAATCAATTAGAGAAGGTGGATAGTTCCTTGGCAAGGGTGAAGGAGAGGAGGAAAGAGAAGATATGTGGCTGTATGGGAATAAAACATGTCCTGTCTCATAAGGATGCTGGAAGAACATATTTTTGTGAGGCAGGGAAAGGAAAGATGCGGAAGAAAGGAAAGGAAGAAGGGGAAGAAAGAGATCCCAAGTCCTTATGTATTCCCACCTTCTAAGGTCCCCTGACTCCTCCCAGGTCTCCTCTTACCAGCCCCCAGAAACGTGCTTTAGAGCAACACTGAATTTTCCTGTGCTGCTGAGAAGCTGAATAAATCCCTGCTGTCTGAGAAGGGAGAACTAGTTCTAACTTCTCATGCCTCCCTCAGCAGCAGCAGGCTGAGATGGGAGAGGCCCCTCTGCTTAACTAACCTCCATGAAATAAAGGGCAACTGCCCCAATTTTTTGGTGTTTTAGAAGGAGTTGGTGCGCTGGGGTGCTGGACAATGTATACAGAGCTGTTTGATGGAGGACTAACCAGTTGGCCCAGGAAGCCTCTGCAGCTGAGCCTAAATCGGTACCAAGTTTGGCACCGCAGTAAGGTCCACACCCTCTACCATAGTCCACATGTGGTTTGTGATCACTCGGTTGGTGCTGGCCCTTGGCAGGCACTAACACAGGCTGCTCTGCATGTCTCCCTGAGCCAGGGTTATATAGCTTTTTGTCTGCCCTCATTTTCCTTGCTGGCAGCATTTGGCTTGCCTCTTCCTGGTCCTCAACTCAAAATACCCATGGGAGCTGTGTCCAGCTGTCTGGCACATCTGGAGCAGGAGCTGCTCAGCAATGGTGGCAGCAGCTCCTTCCCTCTGTTTTCTTGGCCATGCATGCAAGGACCCAGGGCAGATGAGCCCTGTGCTATCTCTCCTCTGCTCCTGACTTTGTTCTGTCAGTGCCATCATTTCTGGTCAGAAACACTGCCTGCCTCTTTCAGATGCAGTGTCCTGGTTTCGGGTGGGATAGAGTTAATTTTCTTCCTAGTAGCTGATACAGTGCTATGTTTTGGATTTAGTATGAGAACAATGTTGATAACACTCCGATGTTTTAGTTGTTGCTAAGTAGTGCTTATCCTAAGTCAAGGACTTTTCTGTTTCCCATGCTCTGCCAGCAAGCAGGTGCACAAGGACCTGGGAGGGAGCATGGCCAGGACAGCTGACCCGAACTAGCCAAAGGGATATTCCATACCATAGGATGCCATGCTCAGTATATAAACTGGGGGGAGTTGGCCAGGGTGGGGCCAATTGCTGCTCAGGGACTGGCTGGGCATCGGTCAGGGGGTGGTGAGCAATTGCATTGTGCATCACTTGTTTTTCGTGGGTTTTATTTCTCTCTCTTTTTGTTATCTTCCTTTTCATTACAATTATTATTATTATTATTATTGTTGTTGTATTTTATTTTATTTCAATTATTAAACTGTTCTTATCTCAACCCATTATTTTTACTTTTTTTTTCTGATTCTCCTTCCCATCCCCACTGGGAGGGGAGGGAGTGAGTGAGCGGCTGCGTGGTGCTTAGTTGCTGGCTGGGGTTAAGCCATGACATGCGGTAAGAAGGTTGTCTGTGAATTAACTTTGTGCCAGAGACTTCTTGACTCGGAGGTTTGATGCAACGTGGGAATTGACCATGTTGATGACTGCTCTTGAGATGTGGCTGAGAACAAAAACCCCAAACCAAACCAAAAATCCCAAGCACATCATTCCTTCCTAGGATCAGACTGCTCTCACACATTGACTGTACCCACAGTCTTCTCCTGTAGGTACAGACATCTTTGCTAGCCAGTACCTGTTAAGGCAGCTGCTCCAAAGTTTGCAATTTTGCATCATGCATCCAAACTTGGCTTTCATTCCTGTATCCCAGGAGGACAAGTGCTATGAAGCCCTCCCTGAGACTGTAGGTCATCAAAGGGGAAATGTTCAAGAGTCTGGGAGAGGTAGAAAGGGCTTGTGGTCAGAGTTCTGCATACTCTCTATGTGTTCATGAAAAAGGTGGGAAGGAAACCATGGCTAAGGGAGGGAGGAAAGTATCTACTCGTATCTATTGCATGAAATGCAATATCAATTAATGTGATGCTGCTTCCAGATAGAGTCAGAGGTATGGTAAGCTTGCTCACTGACTCCAAGTGAAAAATATTGATAGATCTATGGCCACCCTCAGCATGCTATGCTATTTATTGCCTGGTATTATATCCCTTCTTTACCTGGAGAAATTGTCCATCCTTTCTTCCTTCCTTCCTTCCTTTCTTTCTTCCTTCCACTCCTATTCTCATAAGTCAGCTGGGAGCATGTCTCACCTGAAACCAGTGCAGGATGCCAACTTCCCATAACTTTATAAAAAAAGTCCACTCCAATTTATGCCCTGGGAGCGGATGCCAACACTGATGCTGGAAAACGGTCAGACTGTGTGTGACGCATGCTCGAATGAGATCACGATGGGGCTGGCTGTCAGTGCTGGAGGTGGCACTTGGAAAGCAGTGAGACCTCTTCTCTCTCCTGTCCCACAAGTTATCAGCCCAAATAATCTCCATGAGGGTGGGTGCTTCTGACAGAGAACCTAGAGCTTCAAGGACATTCAAGAAAAAAAGTGCAAGGTTGAGAGAGGAAGCTGAATTGGAGAATCTGCTTCTGGGCTGGGACGAAAGTATGGTCAGTCCTCGAGAAATCCCTGTAGGGATATGGAAAGATGGGCTTTAAAAGCTCACTAGGTTCTCACAAGAGGGTGGGCAGCATATAAAGGTGAGTGGGGTTCCTTCCTCTGTGTCATCACACTACAAGGAAGCCTGTAGTGGAGAGACCTGGCCCGAAGGTCCCCACCATCCACATAATCTCTGAGCCTGAAGGGCAGTGTGTCCAGAGCCTGCCCATAGGCTTCTGCTGTTTCCATGCTCTGAGAGCCACGTGAGAGCCTTCACGGGAAGGACAGGGAAGCCCGGCAATCCCTACCTTCAGATCAGGCATTTCTGACTGTTTCTGAACAAGCTAGCTCATCTCAGACAGGATCTGGTTACACAGGATAGAGCAACTCACAGGTTACCGCAGTCTGTGGTGGGATACGAGTTCAGCTAGACAGTCGATGATGGAGTCACTATTGGTGCATCCTTCTCTGCAGTGTGGGTTTCATCCACAGCAGGCACCCTAGCACAGACTCCAACCTTGCAATTGTTAACAAGCAATGGGATTTAGAAGATCACATATATTTGGTACTTTTATTGTTTTAATTTTGCTGTTTCTGTATCCTCAGGCTTCACATTTTCCACATTTTTACAGTGATAAGAGCGAGAAACTATTATAGTAAAGCCTTAAATTCTCAGTTGACTACATGACTTCAGGTGGTGATGGCTTTAAAAGAAAAACCCAAATACTTCAAGACTCTAGATCACATGTTGAGAGAACTATATGAATATGAATCAGGAGTGAATCCATACTGGGAAATATAAATTATTTATAAATATCTGAAAGAGAATACAGCAAATCTTAATATCTTATTCCTATAGATTGCCACAAAATTATACTTGCATGAAACCCGTCGCGATTTAACCCCAGTCAGCAACTCAGCACCACGCAGCCACTTCCCCCTCCCCCCTCCCAGTGGGGTGAGGAGGAGGAAAGGAAAAAAAAAGTAAAACTCGTGGGTTGAGATAAGAACAGTTTAATAACTAAAGTAAAATATAAGACTAACAATAGTAATAATGAAATATAATAATAATAATAGTAATGAAAAGGAATATAACAAAAAAAGGAGGGGGGGGGAAGGAAAAAAAACAGTGATGCACAATGCAATTGCTCACCACCAGCTGACCCATGCCCGAGCCGCGATCCGCCCCTCCCGGGCAACTCCCCCCTGTTTACATACTGGGCATGACGTTCCATGGTATGGAATATCCCTTTGCCTAGTTCGGGTCAGCTGCCCCGGCTCTGCTCCCTCCCAGCTTCTTGCACACCTGCTTGCTGGCAGAGCACGGGAAATTGAAAAGTCCTTGGCTTAAGATAAGCACTACTTAGCAACAACTAAAACATCAGAGTATTATCAACATCATTCTTACACTAAATCCAAAACACAGCACTGTACCAGCTACTAAGAAGAGAGTTAAGTCTGTCCCAGCCGAAACCAGGACAAACCATTAACCCCAAAAGAGTTCAGATTACATGAAAGACTGACTGAGAATCTCTCACGTGCCTACTCTCAATGTAGGTCAGTGTATACACATGGCAAAACTGAAGGAAACTTAAGGGAAATGATCTTCTTCACCTAGAGAAACTCCTGCCTGAGGTTCTGCTGGAATTTGGATGATGTCCTAAGTTAAAATTAAACATGATGAGATGTCCACATGAGCAGTGACCACATACGGAAGGGTGCAGATCAGAATGACCTTCCTTAAACTGAAAAAGCACAGCACAGGGTGACACAGTTGTGTTTATCCATCCATCTTGTGAGCGCAATTATTACACAGGTAGGCAAAGTCATGGTAATGGCACACACAAATTAGGCATGGAAAAATGGGCAGAAGAGCATATGAGCAACAACAAATCATCTTAACCTTTCTGATGGCTTGTTCACTCGTAACTGAATCACACATTTTAAACATTCTTTGGATACGCAAATATTTTAAATGCACCATGTATGAAAAAGATACAGAAAAACTGGAGAGGATTCAGAGCAGCATAAGAACAATAACAGGCTTAGAAAGCATGGCCTGTGAAAGAGGTATGAGGAGATTTATTTAGCCTAGAAAAGAGAAGTTGCGCCGTTTCACATCACAGCTAAGCCAGTCCAACCACTAGCACTTGTCTGATGCCCTCCCCAGGGCCTGATTCAATAAGCTAAGTCGGCAGAAAACTAATTTTATTAAAGAACTGAAAACTTCTCCACTTTATCCTCTGAAATGGTTCATCACAATCACACAACAGCTGGCTGAATGACGAAAAAAGTAGGGTGGTTCATTTTGACAGCAGCTAGCCTTCAGACTGGCTTAGCTTTAATGTGAAAGTGCACCATATGCAGGTTCATGATACAGAAATACAATCTGTATATTTTAGGAAGAAGAGGATGTTGAGTAACTTTGCTGTATCCACTGAGAAAGAAGACAAAAAGAAATCTGCTAAGTATTTATCAAAGATTCTTGGTTTATGTGAAAAAAACCCTTTATAACAGGAAGGGTACTAGGTACTGAAACATTAAAATACTGTACATAAGAATATTGTGGAATTTCCTTCACTGGAATCATTACCACTGTATTACGCTGATGTCTGCCAGGATTAGTCCAAGGTTTCTTATCCTGCCTCGGTGCAGAGGTGGATTGGAGGATGATCACTTGAGATTCATTCCATCCCTCCCTTTTTCTGATTTCACGATTTACTGAGTTCACCCATCCTGCCTGAATTAGCTTTAACTGAACTCAATACTACTTGGAAAAACGGCTTTAACAAGAACAGTGTCAGAATCTAATACTGCTATTTGACTAATGTTTTGTTGAAGACCAGAGAAGCATCTGTGAACACACTGTCCACGGACACATTATCAGACACACTGCTCATGATCTGCTTTGTACTCTGCAAAAATTCCTAGATTGGCACAGCTGGTCTCTAAATAAGAGAAATTTATTATTTCTCTTATTATGATTAATACCGTGAAAATAAGCCCATGAGAGTAAGTCATACTTCAGAGGTGTTTCCCAGGCTTGTAGTTCAGACTGCAAATGGGATTGCAACACTTGCAAGTAGTTGCTCAAGCACGATGGAAATCCAGTTGCAAATACTGCAAGCAGGGTCACCAGCTGGGAAATGTGTACACTGAGATATACAATTTCGTTAATATATCAGAAGAAAAGTATAACAAACAGCAAATTTGTGTTGAAATATAAGTGATGTTCATATTCAAACTGCAGAAGTGTGAAATTGGAGTTAAAATGAAGCAGAGAGATGTGCTGTATTCAGGACTTTTTTTTTTTTTTCTTTTTGGAAAACTTTTCCAGAAATGACAGGCTGCAGAATCAATGAATCAGATTTGGAAAATACCGAAATGCACTTAAGCTTTTGTCTCCCCCTAGTCAATAAATGCCATTATTAATGATGTTCTCTAGTGAAGTGTTTTGTGGACAAACTAAACACCACAGCTTTCCTATACAAAACTCTGTACTCCCTTTATTGTAGGGAAGTCTGGGAAAAGCCTTGTAGGAAGAATAGAACCAAAAAAATTTTACAGGCATTTATTAAGAACATATCCAAGTATTTTAATTGATAAAATTTTGTTATCTAAAGAACTAGACAAAACAGTTCAAATGCAGCAAGTCTGTGGATTCATCTAGACTTCACAGGTGAGGGATGAAGCTAAGAAGTATGCTTTATGGACTATCTTTTCAAGTCTTTGGAAGTCCTGTCAAATGGAGAGGATCAATAATAAATTAGGGAGAGTGCGTAAGCCCTTCAAAGAAATCTGAGCACAGAACTTGCTGTGTAATCACGCCCACCCTGCCGATGCTGTGCAGCCTCACGTGGGAATCACCACTGTGGGACATAAAGCTGCCATCCACGGTTTGAGGAGCGGACTTGCTTCTTTGACAAGCCCTGCTACCTTTGAAGTTGGGATCTACTTGTTCTAATGGGACCGATTAAAGAGGGAGAGGAAACTTCAAAAGACTTCACTGCCTCTGTGAACTAACTAGTCAGAAGGCTGCACCGACAACCTCGTGACATGTACCATAGTTCATTTTTTAACTTGTTCCTCATTCTGCCCTCTAACATTAGCATCTTCTTTCCTTTTGTGTGTGAGAATGATGAAGTTTGCAGACACATCATAAAATAATCAGTTCCTCTACCTTAGACGGGACTCTCCTGTATTTCTCCCCACTGGGCTCCATGTATTTTTTGCTCAGAAGTTTTGTTGTCAGTCACACATTTTTAAAGCCATTGTGATCCTGATTCAGCAGTGTCATACATGGTTGTGACTGCCTGACTGACGAGAGGCGTATTTTTATCATAGGGATAATTCAATGGGAAGGGCAGTAGTAACTGACACATGGAACAGGAAAGAACAAAATGCTAACAAAATCCTGAAGACGGGTCTGCAGTTCCTCTGGGCCTCTGTGTGTGTGTATTCATTTAATTTAATTTCACTCAACCCTGATCTGTGCTGATGCTGTCTGTTCCCCTGTTGCCAGATGCAGCCCATCTACTTTATGAGTCCAAAGCAGGATGATGCACAAGTAATCTCCCCTTTCTCAGTCCTGGTAGTGACCCTTGGGTCAACATCCTCTGCTCATTTCCTTCTCCTGCTTCCTTCTGCCCTTATGGAAGGAATAACTTCCTCATCTGATTCACCAAAATACCACTTCTCATCCAAACGCCTTCTGAAAAATAATTTCATAAGACACCCTTACTTACAGAAATATATTTTAAAATTAATCTCAGGAGGAACTTCCAAGTGTCTCCAGTTTGACAGGTATGTCTTTTCAGGGTGTAACGTTAAATGGCCAGGGATTTTCTTTATTTTGGTGACACTGCATCAAATATATTGCCCATCAGGTAACTCCGATGTCCCACTTGAGGATTCCAAATTAAAGATAAAACCAGATCCATATTTATATAATAAATAAGTTGACAGAAATGCTTTGATGATTATGCAGGCATCTAGTTTTAGCATGTCTTGAAACTGTTGACCTCAGTAATTCACCTCATCCTTTCAAAGAAAAATATTTTACTTCACTTATTCTCTCAGTTTATAGTTGTGCCTTTTATCTTACTTCCCTTGAACTCCAGAGGCCTAGTTCATCCTTTATGTGATGGAATAACAGAGGCCACACAGATGACATTTCTTGTTTTTACTGGTTCTGCTTTTGTCTTGGTCATTCAAAATACAGGCAAAAAAGGAGAAGAAAAAAAAGAAAGGATGACCCCACTTGATGTACCTCATCACGCCCATCATGAAGGCCTGGTCTTCTGGCTTACTCCCACCAGGTGTTTGCAAGAAGCCATTCCTTTCCCCATCACTCTCGAACAAGCTAAGGCAGCTGCTGTCACTCTGTCCCAGCTGCGCTCCTCCTCTAGTCCTGCCCCGACTCCTTGCAGGTAGCAGATGTCCTGTTTGGCATATCTGTACTGATAAACAGAAGAGCGTGAGGTGGTGAGCTCTGGTTTTGGACCCCTGATTATCTACACTGCTTAACCTTTAATCTTGTGTTTTGCCTCTTTACTGGACCACTTCAGTTAGCTCTATCTGCAAGACAACCTGCTCCCAAGCCATTAGCAGAGTGGACACAAGCCAGCCAGTCTCACTTGACCTCAGAGCCATGGACTGCAAACAGAGTTTGCAGACCTGGAGAAGACAAAGGCATGGCCAGGCACCTCATCTACTGCCTTCCTGATGGACTTCTAGTTACATGGTGAAGCACTAGCCTTATTGCATTAGTAGTGTTTGCTCCTGTCAATGACACTGCTACTGTATTTACTGCTGAGAAAAGAGCTGAAATAAAAGCGATCGCTAATTAATCATGTGGTTCTGGAACAATTTTTTACTTGCACAACAGTGGTACCTTTTTTTTTTTTTGACCTCTAGAAATAGATGGCAACTGTGCCTGCCAGTGAAGGCTGCCAATAGCATCAGTAAAGATATACAGTTCATTCACTTTTAGCTAAATAAATCTTGGGTTAAAACTAAAAGTAATGAAATGTCACTTGTACTCCTTGCTGTATACCTATACACCTATACTCCTTGCTACATACACTGGAGCAAATGCTATATGCATGACTCGGAGGAATTTCACACGGAGAATGCTACTGTTCAGAGTCTGGAGGGTAAGTTCACACCACCCTGATGAGGCTAGTTGGCACTAGCAGAAGTGCCTCTGTTTGAAGGAACCTGAACTATTAAACATTCTTCATGAAATGGCTTCTTCAAGCTGTGCTACTGCAGTGCCTTAAAAACGGAGAGCAGAGACAGCACTGCCACCTACTGCCCCCAGGGACATGGCTCTCTCACCAAGGAAACGAAAGCTTAGGTGGTAAAAGTTGGTATGTACTGTAAAAATACATTTACTGTAAAAGTAAAAGTTAAAAAATAATTTAAAAATTAACAGTTACAAAAATTATTTACCATAAAACTAAATACCAACTTTGCCCCGTGCAAAGCATCAGGAAATAAAATAAGCTACTGTCGTGGTTTAACCCTAGCCGGCAGCTAAGCACCACGCAGCCGCTCGCTCACTGCCCCCCCACCCCTGGGATGGTGGAGAGAATCAGGAAAAAAACCTCGTGAGTTGAGATAAAGACAGTTTAATAGGACAGAAAGGAATGAAAAACAATGATAATAATAATATGACAATAGTAATGCTAAAAGAATTAAACTATACAAAGCAAGTGGTGCACAATGCAATTGCTCACCACTTGTTGACCGATGCCCAGTTACTTCCCGAGCCGCGATCCCCCCTCCCAGCCAGCTCCCCCAGTTTATATACTGGGCATGATGTCATATGGTATGGAATAGCTCTTTGGCCAGTTTGGGTCAGCTGTCCTGGCGGTGTCCCCTCCCAGCTTCTTGTGCCCCTCCAGCCTTCTTGCTGGCTGGGCACGAGAAGCTGAAAAATCCTTGATTTAGTATAAACACTACTTAGCAACAACTACAAACATCAGTGTGTTATCAACATTATTTTCCTGCTAAATCCAAAACACAGCACTATACCAGCTACTAGGAAGAAAATTAACTCTGTCCTAGCCGAAACCAGGACAGCTACCATTACAGTCCTGTCACAGTTTCAAAGAGAAAACAAGCCATCTTGCCACCCCTGTTTTGCAGCTTAGTCACATACTTTGATGCTGTTGTCTTTGGCTAGTTCAGTGTAAATACTTTTGTTAGGAATTTACTGAAACTGTAGGCAATTAGCATCTCACCAGACTAAGGCTTTATATTAACAATGCTGTCCTTAAAGAAAGGCATGATGGACAATAGACAAGAGTGATAATAGAAAGAATAACACACAAGAAAACTAAGTTCAAAATCATATTAAAATGCATGACCTAAAAGTGGTAGTGCATGTATTTACATTTTTCCTACATCACCTGTCCTATATAGCTGAAATTATTAGCCTGAGTCTTAGAAGTCTTGCCCTTGATAAACACTACCAGAAACACGCCTAAACAGTTACTATTTTAAGGTCACAATAGAAACTATCACAACATTTGTAGTGCTAAAATGGTACTTTATTGGTACAAGCTAATAGCTACTACTATTGCTCTAAAGCTTTGTGGAAATGGGGCACCAATGTTTGTGGCTAGCAAGAGACGCAGTTCATCCAGATTAATTCAGTCACAACAGACCCGACTAGTGAAGGGTAGTTCTAAGGTCACTATAAAGTCAGCGTTAAGGAAACTATAGTGGGGTTTTAAGAGCTAGGCCTGTGACCCTGGAGCTTTTGATGACACTTAAAGGATTTGATTAGAATTTGTGGTTTAACTACTGAGTTGTAAAGGTTGCCAGAAACTGCCAAAGGGGTGATGATTTTTTCTTACAACAATGCATATGTAAATTTTGAAGGAAAGTCACTGCACTGTTTGGGAAATTAAATTTCAGATCTTCCTCTAGGAAATGCTTAGACGAAATAAAGAAGTGTATATGGAAAGGCATGCATACAGTGCAGTCAGTCACGCATGCTGGGTGAAATCCTGGCTCAAACCCAAGGAACTTTGCCACTGAGTTGAGAGAGGCCAAAGTTTCAACTTCTATATTTACATATGCATGTGGATTTCACCAGGAAAGAATTGCTCCCTGGCTTTTGGAACATCATTTCTTTGTGCTAGATTCTAAAGAAAACTAGTTTTCACATTAAAAACAGCATTTGGCACACAGTATGGCATTACAACCTGCTCACACTTTGTCTTCTGATGCTTTGAATCAGGATCATCCTTGCTTACTGCTTCACTACCTGAGGTATATTAATGCTGCTTTGTAAGTCCATTCTTTTGTCCCTGTTAGAGTCCTCGCTCATGAATCATTCAAATCCCTGAACCTGAGCCCTGCTGTACTACTGCCTTTAGTCATTTTTATTTATGCCTGGAAACTCTTTGGGATGTCAGAAAAAAGCCGACTGAGACAAATGCGCGGCAATGTATTTCTTTCCTCCTTCAGTGCAAATTCAAACAGGTTAGCTTCTAGCACCTGTGGCTTGAACAAGAGTGGAGCAAAGGAACATTTCCACAGCCAGACATGATTCTTGGCTGTGAGAAAGGGACTAACAGCATTGCCTTCTGGACAGCCAGGTGCCTGGCATTTCCCGGCTGAGGCGTATTTGACTGGGTCCTCATTTAAATGCATTAAGCTAGGAGGTTTGCCCAGCCAAAGCACTGTGAACGTACTCAGAGTCCTTTCTAAAGAAAATTACTATGAATCTTAACACAAATTATGACTTTGAACATGATACTCCCAGACTAGTTAAAACACAACACCCAAAAATATAATACAAAAACCACCAAATCAAGAAATCATCTGAATATAGCTTGGGGTAGTAAGCTACTATGAAGTTCAAACTTGACAAGGGTGGAAAGTAGAAGTTAAGAAAAAATTATATCGGATAAATTAGTACATATTTGCTTATTCATGCAGTGTTAGCAGACAAAACATATCTAGACTTCATGTGCATTTACCAGTATATTGTCTCTCACTCTGATACAGCAGCTTGAAAGAGCACAAAACTACCTACTGTCTAACTAGCTCAGGTGATAGATGTTTGTGCTTTAGAGGTAGGGATTAATGAATTAAATTAGCTATGCTTTCCTGTGCAGCAATTTGCCAGAGGTACGGATGGATTTATGATTTGTATAATAACAAGGGTTGAGATACTCCAAGCTGAGGAAAATAGAATAGAATATTTCAGTTGGAAGGGACCTACAATGATCATCTAGTCCAAGATTTAGCCAAACAGCTCCAATTAATGTAAGTGGGAATTGTGTGGCTAAGACCACTAATTAGCTCTGTGTTTTCAACCAAGAATCTTTACAGTGTCATAAATTTTCTTATAGAACCTAGCATTTGTGCTCCAGGTAAGCTGAATATTATATAGAACAGGAATTGTTTAAATCCTACAAGAACACTCAAAATGAGATGCAGGACCAGTGAATGGAACAAATCAGGTGTTAGCTCAAGCTGGTGTGATCTGTAAGGTTTAAATGCTCAATAAGCTTACTGACAATACCCGGCTGAGATTAGTAAACCAAATTTTATTCTTCACAGAGAAAGCACAGTATCAGCAAAACAATTCTTGCTCAGTGGATGGGAAAAAAAAGGTTTTATGCAGAAGAATAAACTACATGAAGCAGAGAAAAACTAGTTGGGCCGTGGTTGTACAATCAGTTTTACAGAGTGTCAGTCATTATAATACGTATAGATGAGATTATCTTGATGTTTCCCAACCTGTATATCAAATATATATTGCTGGAATGTACTTAGCTCACTTCTGAAGAGCTCCTGTGGGTAACATAGTTACTAATACTAAACATAGTTACAAATATTTTTCCTTTCCTCTCCATTCCATTCATCTGCTCCTCCAGTCCATCTTACTCCTGAGCCCAGCTCTGGATGCGTGATGTGTACTTAATTTGGCACTGTTGATAATCTGGCCTCTTGTACCTGCAGAGATGCCAACTCTTAGGGTTGTAGGTAAGCACCTCCTCTGGCTTCCCAAACATTTTTTTCTACTACAAAGCAAAAAAACCCGAACAGGTGCATTGAATATATTCAGCCTGGATGACGGAAAAAAGCACCAGTACAGTAAAAGGAAGAAGGTAGAGTTTTCTTGGAGAAAGTAATCAGAACATGCCCTACTAGTACATCTCCTGTTGTCAAATGGCAGTGATCCAAACATCATCTTTTTCCACTAGAAATCAAGGGGACAGCCACATCAGCCTTGACCTGAGGACAGAGGCTGAGAGGTTGAGAAGACAGAGCACCTGGGTAGGTTACTGATGAGTATTTTACTGTTTAAAGTCACTCCACTATCAAACAGGTCTGAATAATCACCTTTATTATCTATACACAGTATCAAAGACCTGGCTACGTAGCTATTGTACTTCTCTGAAATACTGAAAATATGTGCTTGAGGGCTCATAAAATACAGAAATAATTGTTCTGTACTTGTTTTTCTTTTCCTTAGCTATATATTTCATTTCTTCCCTTCTCCTCTTCCCTCTTAACAAGCCTTATGCTTGGCAATTTTAATTATTTCCTTTTTCGGACTGTCAGTCACAGACAGTGTCTTGACTTACAAAGAGATCTTTTCTTATTCCAGAAGCCTTTTTTGTCACTATGACTGCAGGCTTTATGCTTATCTCCTGCGTCTAAGATAAGCTCCCCTTTCACTAAGATCCATCCTATAATCTCAACCTATTTCTATGTGATTTAACCTTTTTGAGATTAATAGATTTTTCTGCTTGTTTTATTTGAAAGGATTTTATTTAGGGGACTCAGTTCTGATACAATCTAGACTCGTGGCATGCAGTTAAAAAATACAAACAATAATGAAGAAAGACTTCCATTTTCTGAGAAAGGCAGTTTGGCAAAAAATGTACATACACAACACACATGAAAAATTAAAAGGTGAAAACAAACAAAGAATTTCCTTTGCATGGGCATAACTCTTTCTAGGCTAGCAAAACTTTATGGCATATACTTCTGCATTTTCTTGTTGCAGATACAGGAAAGATAACTTCTGTGCTTAGTTCATAAGTAATTCATAAAGAATCTTTAATTTGTCAACAGCTTGCAGGTATACAAAGAGAGGAGAGCTTCTTAAAAATCTAGTTCCTATATTCTTGAGGGCTTAAAGCATCTGTAGGCTGCGGGAATTAAGTGGCTGTGATTTGTCTGTGAATTCAGACATTTGCTTCATTAAAACTTCGTTAAATCTAAACACTTACACTCTTCATTCCATATATTTCTTAAATGTCCTGACAATCTCTAAACACTTATTCTGTTGATATGTTCATTTTTAGTAATAATGTATTATTTATATTTACATACCTGACTGAAACCCCCAGATATTGTAGACAGATAGTATCTTACAGGAAATCCCTACAAAGCAGAGTGGTAATCCCTCTATGTAAACACTTGAAACAGAAAAGCACATTCAGAATTTTCTAGACACACTAATCCTATTTGGGCCTCCCTAACTAAAGAGCAAAATACACGCAGTGAACTTTTCTAAGAAGGAAGACAACCTTATCAAACTCACCTCCAAATGAACTGCAGCAACTCTCAGTTTTTCTTTACAGGTAAGAAACAGCTGCTTTTCATTACTTCGGGCAGTAACGTCTCATTAGCACTGCACGTCAGGAAGCTGGGGAACCATCAGCTACGCCTGATGAAGTTGATTTCAAGTTTCTTCGAGCTTGGCTCAGCCCAAGCAGAAAATCAAGGTGGGTTATGCAGTGGATAACGTCTAGGAGAAGTTCTGGAAACACTGCTGAGGATGAGGGCTGAAGGAAATGTTCTGGCAAACTCAACTTTGGCCCTGGCAGAGGCTGACTTCTGCTATTTCACTCCCTAGGCAGAGATTTTTGGCAGTTAGGCAGCAAATCATTTCCCCCGCCAATGTGTCTCCGTGACACATTAGTTTACGTGGCCGGTCAGGGAGGGTATCAGTGAATAGAGGTCCAGCATCTTGTTCTGGCATGGGTTGCACAGCTGAGATACACTGCCTGCAGGAGCTAAGAGTATCTAATTACAGCTTTTACTCACAGATGTCCCCACTGGCATGAACCCTAGTTATAACCATCAGTGACATGTACTTTGGCAAGGTCCTGACAGAATGGATATTTTCC
This sequence comes from Gymnogyps californianus, assembly GCF_018139145.2. Classification (NCBI taxonomy): domain Eukaryota; kingdom Metazoa; phylum Chordata; class Aves; order Accipitriformes; family Cathartidae; genus Gymnogyps; species Gymnogyps californianus. The sequence goes on along the minus strand of NC_059471.1, from coordinate 46,371,752 downwards.
AGGATGCCTGGAGCAGCTAAGAGCTTATGGAGCTGCACCCTCCACGCAGGAGGGTCTGCGCTCTGAGGCCAAAGGAGGAGAAACAAGTTTGAGTATACTAACAATAAAGGGTCTCTCTCTTTATGTGTATATAAATTGTTTTTCATCTTCCAGGTGGGAAGGTGAACACCAAGTCTCTAATGAGACTTCATTAATTTCATTTCAGTCTGTGTCAAGAGATGATGAACTCTGGTGGACAGATACTTAACTGTGGAGCCCAACAGAAAGCTGGAACCACCTCTACTGTACTCAAAGCATCCTTCAGGACTGATACCCTGGGAGGACGTGAGGAAGCAGGGGACTGTGAAACACTATACAAGCATTGTGAAGCCATTCATTTCTTGACAGTTTAATATTGCTCGTTAGTTTACATGGGCTGTGAAACAAGGAGGGTTTGACACCAATACAGCCAGTTCTGCCATCGAGGATATGAGCTTAGGTAAAAAGTGCTAGATTAGTGAATAGTATACCTCCAATAATCACACCTAAAACGAATACATACATATGAAACACACAATCACCAATATCATTATGATTAGCTATTTTACCTTTGAAGAATCACTCTGTTGAAAAGAATAATTATATCAATACATTTTGAATTCCTCTGTTAAAACACATTTTAGAAGAAAAGGTATAAGCAAGACCTGTAAATTTTGAAAATGTCATTAAAAGCATTTTCTCTTGGACAGAGTTCCTGCCCAGGAATGATACCACCCTTCTGATTAGCTTCTCAGAGGAATAGACTTAGGGACAATTCTTAACTTGCTCCTCTGCAAACCAATGTTCTTCTCTTTTGATTGTAGCTCCCTCCAAAAAATGTGCTTTTTCCCCACTAAAAACTATTCTGAAGCCTGACTGACTCTACAGGAAGGCAGGATGATAAGAAGTGGGAGTAGAGGTTGTTTTTAATAGCCTAATTAGCTAGATAATGAGTTGCATTTTCCCTATTAGGAGAAGCTCTTTTGCTGAATCCTCATACTGTCAAATTCTAGGAGATGGCGTAAGGCTGTTGATCCACGTTGACAGTTAATGTAGAAGATGGACGTAGTTTCCACTCACGTTTGCAAAAGTCTGGTTGTCTTTCTGTCGTTGCTGTGGTAGGAAGCTAGGTCAGAATGCTATTTATTCACAGATAGGAAAATCGCCAAGGGAAGATTTGAAGACGTGAATGAAACGTTTCACAAAGATACGGAACATTAATTTCAGAGAGCCAAGGCTCACAAAAAGAACCCTGATTTAAAACTGCTCCATAGAGGTTATGAGTAATTTAGCACAGGAGAAAAACCGTACATGTTGTGCATGAAAATACCATGCCACTACATATTATAAAATGCCATAGCTGTCCTCTGCTTTTTTGGTATCAGACAGAGCTGTAACTTCCTGATAATTAACCAAAGCAGGGAAACAGGAAATCAAGCATCACATTTTCCTAGATATCACCTGAAAAGAAGCAGCTGGGAGTACTTCCACATTTGGCATAAGGTGTATAGCCTCTTTTCTTGTGTCCTCCAAATTCAGTGATGCTTAAGATGTGTGTGGAAGGTGTCCCGTTTAATGGCTTTTCTTTACTGAGGCGGAAACACCCTGCATGTCACCATGACATTGAGAAGGTACCTTTTGTCTTCCAATTTTTGCAAAGGTGCTTGAAGGAAATTAATACAGGTCTGAACTTCCCTAATTGCTCACTTGATTATGTTTCTCAGCCACACTCTGTAGCTCTGTACCAGCCAAGGACATGGAATACACAGCTAATGGCTGTCCTCCCTCTCTCCCTCCCTCTCCCCCAGGCTCTGCAGAGCATTGCCCTCACAAAATTATTCAGAACAATATCTGTATCACACTGGCAGGAGGAAAGTGCCTGAGCACTTGATGACTTCCTGAGGTCCCTTCCAACCTGAATTATTCTATGATTCTTCAATATCTTTCATGCTTGAACACGTGTATTTTCATAGCAGCTGGACTTCCTAGAACATGCAGTTCCAGCTAAACATATTCAACTGTATATGCAAATACACAGGCAAAACAATCTCTATGAACAGATATTATCAGATATCACTTCACAGATAACATTCATTACAATTCACGAAATATGGAAATCTATGAATTTGTGTATTTGTGTTGTCCACCTATAGAGAGTATGTGAGACTGAAATTTGCAGAGAGCGAGCACTCTTTAGAAGGAGTTGAGTTCTTCTGTCTTTGGGTGGAATAATGCACAATTCAAGTTTTTGTCAACATTACTTGGTATCACTTGAGTATAATGCTGAGCCTGATAATTTCACCCTGAGCAATGATTCAGAAATGGGAAAGGTTTCACCTAATAGCCATCCATTGACTGTCAAAGTCAAACCTACAGAACTGCACACATTTTAGAGAGGATGTAAGTCCCAAAAATGTAACCAGTTCCCAACTCTTAGGCAATAAACTCTGCTGTGGGACTAACCATCCTCTTTTTCCTGCATACTTTAAGCAAGATTGTGAAGCTTAAATGAGCATATTTGAGCCTCCAGTTCAGTTTAGATCATTAACTCCTTTTGTTGGTTTTATGCAGGAGGCTAAATATTTCACTGAATTCAGTATTAAAAATTCAAACAATTAAGTCATATCTAATTAGGCATTTTCTAAGCAATATTATACCATTTCACACAATACAGACTGAAAGACAAAATAATAAATGCTAACCATCACTTTTAGTTCAGAACAGGGATAAAATGTGTTCACGCTTTGTGAACTTTCTCACGAAGAAGTTGAATATACCAATATAATAGTTTACATCTATTTTTTGTGACTGAAAAAACACAGTTTTCTCTTTATTATGTATCTTGGGTCGTGCTGGGAGTACTTTGTCAGCCCTTTGCATTTCTTAATTGCAATGTGGGTTTACTCCCACTAGGTGTTACCCTTCCTCTATAGTTTGTGAAGGAAACCGTCCTCCTCGAATAAACCTGGACCACCCGAGGGTACGCTATCGCAAATGCAAAATAGGGGCTCATTCTTCATCCCGTCGTGATGGAAACATCTTTCTAAATACCGACAGAACAAAAGCCCCCCCCCAAAAAAACCCAAAACAAAAAACCAAACCCCCAAGCCCAGTGTAAACTTCTCAAAATATTAAAAGAAGAAAGGCTGTTGGATCCCATTAAATTAAGCCAGCATGCACCCAACACGTAGCTAGTTCTGGTAGGCAGCTAATAGCAAAGACTGGAATGTGACCGTCTTATCTGAAGGAGCTATTGCTCAGAAATGTCATGGTACTGCACAGTCAAAGAAATTAAACTACACATTTATTGTCATAAAGCCTAGCCTGTCCATTAGACTGTATTTAATATTTAACGTCCTTTACGGGGGGTGTATGCCTTACAAGGCATTCTGTGGCAGCCTTGAATGTTACATGTACTAATATTTCACTGTCTCCCACACAAAATAAGAATAAACCACTGACATTATGACTGTTACGCAACCTGGTGACTGACACGTAAGTAAAAAATAGTTCACATGTTTACCCATTGTAATACCCCCAGATGAAGTCCAATTCTCCTCACTGGAGACAAATGTAGCCAAATGAAAAGAGAGAGGAAATGGAGAAGACACTAGCTCAATATTTTGTGAAAAGAGGAAAAACCTGTTAAAGAAAGAAATTACAATAACCAAAGCCTTGCAGCCAGGCAAAGTATGCTCGCTTGCATAAAGCAGCAGCGAGATGCCCAGAGAAGATAATTCTTCTGAAGAGAGGTCGCTTCAAACCAGATATTTCAGTGCTGGGCATGTTTTTAAGCCCAGAAAATGACAGCTGTCTCAGAGACAAACACTGCAAGCTGGGTCTTTGCCCAGGACTGTTGAACACTATCTTCCCATGAGAAGGCTCCTTGCTCCCTTTTTGAAAGGGAGTCGGGGGTCAGCTTGCACATTGGCACATAGGACACTGCAGTGGGACAGACTGGTTTGTACCCCTAAAGACAGACCTGCGACAGTGGCCCAAATAAGGTGCTTGTTACAGCTGTGTCCCCGTCCCCCCCCCCATAATGCGCATGGCTTTAGACATCATATGGTGCTGCACAGGGGCGTGGTGGGTCCTTCTCATCTGGCCTCCCACTAGATGATAGGCAGGTGGAGGTAAAGCTCTGGAGGGCCAGTGTCTGAAGGAGCAGCATAACTTACTCGTCTGGGAAGCTTCTGAAAACATGCGCTGGAAGACCCATTAAGCTCAGGTCTTACGAAGTCTGGTCTCAAATCTAACAAAGCTCAAGGCAAATAAAAAGCTCAAGTCTAACAAATATGTCAGTGCTATTTTTGTTAACATACATTAATACTCACCTAATGCCAGAGAAATTAAGCTTAACTAACAGATGAATTAAACATCCCATTTTTTCATATGGGAGCATTTGTAAGACTCACCTGCTGGTAGGTACAAAATCTTCCACTGCAAATTCTGCTATGAATAAGCGCCCGCACAAGCATTATATGATCTCATCTTCTGGGTGCACAGTTTAATCACAGTGCTCTCGACAGAGAGCCCACACTAGGCAAGTGGAGTTTAAAATACGGCTCTGTGGGAGGCTCTTGAGGTGGCTTCTTGCTAAGTATGGCCGGGAGCAGGGTGACGTGGGGGGAGGTGCCACATTAAGAGACTGAGACGTAAAAGTAACTCCATGAAACTGTCACCACCAAACCACCATGTGAAAATTTCATGTGCTTTTAGTCTGGTGAATTGACCCTAAAATAGTACAAGGGAAGAAAACAAAGATTCCCTGTGTGCTAGCAGATAAGTCACATTATTTTCCCTTTTTTTAACAGCGACAAACTCGGATGTTTAAATGGGTAGCAAATCAACTTCATTCATTTTATTTTTCCCTGATCTTTCAGAACTGTTTTCACCTCTCTCCTACACCCCTCAAAAAAAGAAGAAAGAGAGAAACAAGCTGCTTGTTACAAAATGTCAGCAAAACATCAGATTAACCTACTTTGTCATTTTGCTCCCAGAAATGAAAATATTTGGTGGTCAAAGTCCTGGCAGCTGGCTTTCCCACATGGAAAAAGTAATGTTCCGCATCTTTGCTACCCTACTCTTAGTCTTGTTCAGATTAAACTCCTGTAACTTCCGAGTCCGGTGCCCCAAGCCCACCCCATTTCCTTCCTTAGACCACAGCATCTTCCTGTCAGCTCTCCCTCGACAGATGGTTCTCCTTTGTCATCTACTCCCTTTTCAAAACTTCTATTTCTCAACTCCCCCTCTTCTTCCTCTTCTTCCTTTTCTTCCTCTTCTTCTCTTGGGCGAACTTAGCTTGCTTCTTGAGAACTAACTTGCCTTTCCTTCCTCTCCCATTTCTCAATTTCTAGAGGACTTCTTACCCCCTGTCTCTGCATCTTTTGATTTCTACTTCATGGACTAGTGCATTAGGGCATTTGCAGCAGGGTAGCCCAGAGAGGGCTTCTTTCACCCCTACGAAAGGAAGGCATTGACTGTTGCCTTCATACTCCTCAGACCTTCCTGTCCTTTCAGCTGTTCTCTCGAGGAAGAAAGCACACTTGGAACTCCCAGAGGAGAGCAACTGAGTATATCAAGGCAGCAGCTCTTTACTGTTGCTTGCAAAGAGACACAGAAATGTAGATGAAATTCAAGCAGAAGCCTGAAACATAATTTAAATGCTCTCTGCCAATGCATGTTAAATAGGTGCTTATGGGTCACGCAGATCCCGATGTACTTAATTAATCCAAATTGAATCTGAGCTGCAAGGGCACCCAATTACACACATATCCACGGAGACACGAGGAGCCAGGCTCGCACGGTAAAGTGCCACTTGACAGGCAGCGGGAGGGGACCCCATCCGCTTCGGGGTCCCCCTCGCCGCCAGCGCCTTCCCTCGGCCTGCGGGAGCCGAGCCCCGACGGCGGGGCACCCCCCAGCACGGCGCTCTCGGTGCCGCCCGCCGAGTCTCCCCGCAGGGATGCGGATCGGCGGGAGGTTTACACGGGGTCCTTAAGGGCGTTCAAAACCTGCGTAGTGAGGGTGTCTTGCAAGCCCAGAAACAGGCGGGGGACCCGGGTGAGGCGAGTGCGGGCAGCACCGCACGCTCGCGTTTTCCCCTGTGAAGGCGGCAGGAGGGAGGGGACACGGTTACCTCGTCGGGGGTCTCACTCGGCGAGGGTTTGGACAAGCCTTAGGAAGATTAGCAAGGGCACAGCACGGCTCCTTCGGCGGGGCAGTAGCGTCTCGCCGCTTCCCCGCTCCTGCACCTCGGGGCGAACGGAGAGGGCTTCTTGCCTGTGCAAAGACGAGACGTCTCGGAAAAGCCGGGGAGCCAGCCGAAGCCCGAAGGGGTGCCGGGGTGGGGGCGGCCCCGCAGCCCCCCCCCCCCCCCCCCCCTCGTGGTTCTACCCCCTCCGGCCGTACACCGCGGTGCCCGTCCACGGCGAGGAGAGCGCGGCGGGCGCGCACCGGGCGGGGAGAGGGTCCCCCCCGCAGCCGGCGAAGGAGGACCGGGGGAGGGGGGGGGGGAAACGACGACGACGAGGGACCCTGCGTCAGTGCAGGGCCGTCCCCTTCCTCTCCCCGTGCGCTCGGCTCTGCCTCCCGCCAGCCTCCCACGCCTCCCGCGAGGTGCGGCCGCGCTACATAAACACGGCCCCGCCGCCGCCGCCGGGGCTCTCCGCTCGCAGCCCGACGGAGGCGCCTGGCCGGCAGCGGGCAGCGGGGAGCGGAGCGGCAGCGGCCGCGCGGCTCCGGGGACAGACGGGGCGGGAGGCTCCGGCGGGCAGCGGCGGAGGGCTGCGCGCTTCCCCGCGGGCGGCGGCGGCCCCGCCGGAGCCCAGGCGGCCGGAGGAGGAGGAGGAGGAAGAGGAAGGGCAGCGGCTCCCCGCCGGCGGCGGGCTCCCATCGGTATGGCCCTGGCGGACAGCGCCCGCGGGCTGCCCAACGGCGGCGGCGTCTCGCCGGCGGCAGGGAGCGGGACAGCGGGGAGCGGGACGGCGGCGGCGGCGGCGGCGGGCGGCTGGTCGTCCTTCCCGGAGATCGTGGAGCTGAACGTGGGCGGGCAGGTGTACGTGACGCGGCGCTGCACCGTGGTCTCGGTGCGCGACTCGCTGCTCTGGCGCATGTTCTCGCAGCAGCAGCCCAGCGAGCTGCCCCGGGACAGCAAGGGCCGCTTCTTCCTCGATCGCGACGGCTTCCTCTTCCGCTACATCCTGGACTACCTGCGGGACCTGCAGCTGGTGCTGCCCGAGCACTTCCCCGAGCGCAGCCGCCTCCAGCGGGAGGCCGAGTACTTCCAGCTGCCCGACCTGGCTCGCCGCCTGGCGCAGGCTCGGGCCGCCGCCGCCCGCCCCGCCGCACTGCACCGCGACGGCTCGCTCTGCGCCGACGAGCCGCCGCCGCCGCCGCTCCTGGGCTACCTGGAGGCCGAGCCGCTGGAAGGAGGCGGCGGCGGCGGAGCCTCGGCGTCCGCCCCGTCGCCCACCGCCAGCCGTAGCCCCTCGGGCGGGCCGCTGCTCACGCCCTCGCAGTCGCTGGACGGGACGGGCGGGCGGCGCTCGGGCTACATCACCATCGGCTACCGGGGCTCCTACACCATCGGGCGGGAGGCGCAGGCCGACGCCAAGTTCCGGCGGGTGGCCCGCATCACCGTCTGCGGCAAGACGGCGCTGGCCAAGGAGGTCTTCGGGGAGACGCTGAACGAGAGCCGCGACCCCGACCGCCCTCCCGAGCGCTACACCGCCCGCTACTACCTCAAGTTCAACTTCCTCGAGCAAGCCTTCGACCGGCTCTCCGAGGCCGGCTTCCGCATGGCCGCCTGCTCCTCCACCGGCACCTGCGCCTTCGCCCCCGAGCAGGGCGGTCCGGCCGATGACAAGATCTGGACCAGCTACACCGAGTATGTCTTCTGCCGGGACTGAGCATCCGCCCGGCCCGTGGCGTGGGGATAAGGCGGCGGCCCCTGCACACCCTCACGCCCACGGTCCCCTCCCGGCCCGGAGGAAGGAGGATGTGGAGGGGGCTGTGTCCCCCTGCGCTTTCCTCACCCCGGTGCCTGCCTCCACGCACAAGGCGAGTCAGCCCCCAGCGCAGCCCCCACCCCTCCTGCACGCACCTCCTGATGGCCCCGGGGACGGGAGGTCACCATGTCGTGCCTCAGCCGCCATGTCCCTGCTTGACCACCACACCCCTGCTCAGCCACTGTGTCCCGGCTCGCACCGTCATCCTCCCTCCCATGCCTCCCAGTAGCTGTCTAGGTAGCGAGGAAGGAGAGAGGTAGCGGGAGTAGACAAATACCCGTCCCAGGAAGGCGTGCGTGTGCGCCCAGCCCCTGCCCCTCTCTGTGCACAGGAGCTGAGCGATAGCTCTGTCAGGGTGGGGTAGTTTAAAAACCACCCATTTAGGGGCTGAGGAACTTTTCAGTTGCTTTTCAGCAACTTCTGTTGAAGGTGGCATGACAAATGGCTCCTTTCTCATCCCCATACCCTTAAGGGGGATTTCGCCTTGTTGGGCAGACCCATAACGGTCTGTTTTATCCCCCCACCCCATCAAAGTGATGCCTGTCTGTGAAGGACCATCACATAGAAGTGATGCCTGACTATGAGGGGTTGGCACTCCGGCTCATACTTCATCTGTAGAGATGAGTAGTTTTGCAGGAGGCGTGTGTGTGGCCCTTCATGACTGGTTGCATCCGTCTCCCCTCTCTGCTCCCTATCTCTCTGAACTCCCCTCTCCAAGCTGTTAAACTGGACCAGGGCCTGCACAGCAGGCATGTAAGGCTGATGTGAAAGGACAGGTTCACTGGATAACCAACCATTTGAACTATAAAGTGTCCTCAGAGACACATGTTTATTCCCTCGAGAGGTCAAACAATGACGCTTTGAAAAATTGAAGTGCTTGTGAATCGTAACTTCCATGGGTGGCGTTAAGTCCTTATAATTGTCTTGAAGTTACTGTCTATAATATGCATAGAAATCTCAATGCATATTTCCTTAAACACCCTCAAAACGATGGGGGCAAGATGAAGCCAGGCTTGCCAGCGTGAAGGTAGGGCCTGCTTCCTGGGAAGCTGAAATCCTGTATGTTGACTTAATACAGATGTACATTATAAGTGTAATCAAACACTTTGTATTTTTTTTTCACTTTTTTTTTTATTTTACGAAAGTAAAGCACTCTGCTTGTTACTTTAAGTTTTGTCATGTTAGTGCTGTAAAACTTTGAAGCCAACAGGATTGACGCTGAAACCACTTTTTTAAGAACCAGTTTCTTAGTTTTCATGGCAGTACTACCAGGGCAATGACACTGCTGAGAGTTAAGTACCTTTCCTAGACAAAATTAGTGCTTCTTAGAAAGGATTAAGCCCTGTCCTTACAAAAACAAGAACGATGCCAACTTTCTTCAGGGGAAATTACCCCTTCTAAGTTGTATTTGGTTTGTGCTATCTAACAGTCTTTCTTTCCCGGAGGAGGCAGCCATAGCTTGCTTTGGAACAGACGATCTGAGCAGCAGGTTTTACGGTAGGGAAGATTGAGCAGCTCTTTCTAATAAATTTGTGAAGACTGGGGTACAAAAGCACTTTCCTTTAAAACCTGAACTTGATTTAAAAACCTGTATTTTCTGTTCAGACCTTCATGGAAAAATATCCTAAATGTATCCGAAGTGTTGAAGAGTTTAGTGGTACATATTAAAGGCTTGAAGTTACATTTTTAAAACTCTTGAAAAATAAATTGTTCTAACTCCAAATTTAGAAATACTGCTAGCACTTGTATTCTAACCAAAGAATTTCACAGTCGGGTTTTATTTTTAAAACCTTAATTCCTTTGAAAAGAGCTATAGCTACATATGTATTGAGTTGAGTTTCAGTGCTCAGTCTCTGTGTTCACCACTTGGTCTTTCATTATGTGCATGCACAACCGCATAAAACTGAAAATAATTTGCATCACCATGTTTTTTTTTTATATTAGCACGATTGTTTATCAATGTGATTAAACTGAAGGTGTGCATATGAAAGCGCTGGGTATTGTCCAGTTGTAGATAGTTGTATAATGGAGTATTTTTAAAAGGAGAGAAATGTATACCTGCCAAATTAGATGAGCAATAAGAGTGAGAGGCCAATACATCTGAAGACAGAGTGAAACCTGTTTGTCCTATGCCTTACTCCAAGATGATTTCTTTGTGCTTAACTTATTTATACCACAAGTGAAAGGACATTGATCACAGCTATTAGGTCTTTACAATGCCGTTCTCAAGAATAATGACCGTCTTTTTCTAGTTTCTGTTAAGTAATTCTGAAGTATGTTTTTTAAGATTTTGTATAAAATCAGTTTTCAGTAACGTGTTCAATTTCACTCTAGATAGCTTTCTTTTTTTAAGAATCTGGTAGCTTACTAAATCCATCATAGGAACTATGAATAGGGGCAGTTTTAAATTGAACTTGTGATTTAGTGTACATATATATACAGTATATAAACATTTTACACGAATCATTTAGTTTTTTAATCATTTTAGTGCTACGGAATTTCATAATATATCTAGCTGAGCATTTACATATTACGCTATGTACATAATATGGTAATGTTTTACTGGTTTCCTATACCTGTTTCTATGGAAAAACTGAATATGAGTATCAGCTTGTAAAACTGAAATCGATTACATATTTGCTTGAATGTGAATCATAACTAAACTTCCAGGTGGCTGAATGCATCTCTAAAACAAAGATTGCCTGTATTTTGATCACTGATGGGCTATCTGTTTGCTGGCAGATGATGCAGAAATTCTCATATTTTAAGTAGAAATGGGTGTAATAAAAACATAAACTGATGATTTTTTAATCTTTGTGTTTGTGCTAAAAACTCTAAGCGTTATTAGTATTAGGAAATGGGGCCCTTCATTTACTGATAACTCATGACATTTAGGCTTAAAATGATGGTACCATAAATGTAATAGTCATTTGATGGTTTGCCACAGAAGACGATATTTTTCTTAAACATTACTCAGTAATTTCAGTAAAATTTTTAAAAGGTAAAATGCCCAAGGCAAAGTCACTGAGTTTTGCTGTTCTCTTCTACGAGAGCTCAAAGAACGGATAAACACAATGACTGTGCTAACCTGTTGACATGCAAAAGGACAAAAATCTGAAGGCACAATGCTGGAGTCCTGTATACATTTTGTAGCTGTTGTTGTTCACAGTTCATGTACTTATGGATGAATGCAGTAGCATTTACAAGTGCTATTAAAAAAACAAAGGCAGTCTTTCTTTTAATCAGAAGTTAAGGCACAGGTCTTTTCAGTGATGCATATCATGAAGGGTGACTTTGCAGATGTTTGATAGGATGTTTATATTTTTATACATGTAGATAACGAGCCACTTATTCATTCTTATTTTCACATGTATAGCATTGAAAATAAAGATCCTCCTAGGAAAACATTGCATACCAGATTAAATTCTTGTTCTTTAAATATTAACTCAGTTGTGTGGTTTATACTGTCCTTTTTACTCTTGGTAAGGATGTCTTTAGCTTTGCTTTCTCTTCCACAGTATCATATTCATAACTTCAGCAAAGACTCCAAACTAATATGTAAAGCAGAAACATCGAGCAAAGAATATTATGTGTCTAGGGATCTCTAGTAACATCTGTGGCAAGATAAACAAAAATGTATAATGCTCAGACTGCATACTTTCCTTTTAAGTGTCACAGAGAATTTTTGTAGTAGTGGTCAATATAAATCAGTCCTCAGGAAACCATAATGATTAAACAGCTTAATTTGAATAGCAGAGAATAATTGTTGAAATAAAATGTTGATGTTTTTTATGAAGCCAGAGAATAACAACATTGGATATAGTGCTTATTTAATGAAAGAAACATTAATACCTAAGGAAATAGATGATCTGAGAGAAATGCATTTAGAAATTCTGTTAAGGAACAGAGGGGTGATCTTGTTAGCTACCCTGTGATCTCTAGTGAACTATTATAAACCTGATGGTTTATAATAAACCTTTGGTCAGTTTCATAGAAAATTAGTAATGAATTGCTAGTATAATCCACGTGTGTGAAGTGCCTGTATATTTAATAGATCTTTCTTGGGTAGCATGGTTATAATGCAAAGGAACCAGCTGAAGGAAGTTTAATCAACCATTTTTATTTGACGGCTTGATAGTATTTGAGAGCTTTGTTATCATGCAGTAATATAAGAAAGGAGGTTGTTCCATGAGCAACAAAACTTTGAGTCTGTCTTTCTGCAGGCTTAGGTCTCATTTCCTTTATACTACCACTTCAATTACTCTGCTCACCCCCGTCCCTTTTATTTCACTTCGACTAAGCAAAAGACAGCATGTTCTTTGGCAGAGCCAGCTTCTGCTATGCTGAAGGTTATGGCTGAATTCTACCTTTCTCCCTTAGTGAGCTACAGATTTTTTTTCCCTTTACCCAGCCAGCAGTATTCATGGAATTTGTAAGAACGTAACATCTGTGAGGTTTTTTAGTTCTTTCGATTGCGTTTGAAATTACCCATCAACTCAGAAGTTGTTAAGGGGGACAGATGTCCACCCAAATGGACAATGCAAGTGTATGAGCTGTATTTTCTTAGGAAACAAGGCTAACAACAAATTGCTGTAATTAATGTCTGGCACTGTCTATATAAAACCTTTTGTCAAAGGAGGACAGAGTAGTCCGAGTGTACTAAATCCCTAAAGACTGAGGAGGCAAGCAGTCACGCTTACTTTTGTGACACTGGCCAGTTAGCCAAACAAATGGGTGGACTAGAATGGCTTAAAAATATTTCCAGCCTCCAAATTTCTGCAGCGTTTCCAAGTGTAGCTTGAACAGCTTTGAGCCTTGTTACAACAGCCCTTCTTGGCTGCCTGTCTTAAACCCGTCTGTTGGTATCTTTGCAGGAGAAACTTTTTGTTAGGAGTATGGAGCTTTTAGGACTCCTTCTGCCCTTTTGGCTGGCAGAAATGGATCAAAATGTGCAGGAAAATATTTTCCAACGGCAAAATTTGACTCAGTTTCTTTATTATAGGAAATCTTCAGCATAGTTGTTAATGAAAAATTAGCAGAAATGCGTTATTTATTTAGAAAATACTAGCATTTAGTTTTATGACACTGAATGCTAATTTTGTTTTTCATTAAAACGAGCTGCATGTGTTTTTCCCCTTGCAGTGAACTGTACTAGATGTAAGGCTCTGCTGCTAAACAAAACTCTGATGTATGATCGCTGACGTATTAATACTGCCGTTGCAAGTAGTCTGTTGGAAATACGCAGCACAACTGCTGAGACAGTCAAAAATCATAGTCAGTCAAATTATCACATTTCTTCCCTGTTCCACTCTCCACTGTGTTCAAATTGGAATAAAATTAAGCTCTGTTATACATTTCTTGCTCTAAAGGTTTTTTAGCATGTACTGCGGAGTATTTGATACTTCCATCAAAGCTGTTGGCAACAGTGGGTCGGGGTTTTGAAGTAGATCTATTTCCTGGTGAGGAAATAAGAGCTGGGAAGAATCCTTGCACAAAGTGGGAGCAGCCTCATGCAGTTTTGGGGAAATTTCTTGGTATCACAAGAAATTCAAGATACTTTTCTGTCTAATCCAAACAATATATTCACATGTTACTCCTATCTTGCAAACCCAACCCCTCCTCGAAAAACTGTAGTCCTTGATGTCATTTGTTTGTTCTAGGTCTTACCTGATATCATCTGAACAAAAGAATTTTTTTTCTTCTCCTTCAAAAAAGCTCAGTGTTTAGCTGCTGGGAAATGACAATGTTAGCAGTACACCTTGGTTAGGGTGTGTTTAGCTGCTGGGAAATGACAATGTTAGCAGTACACCTTGGTTAGGGTGATGGACAGATGTGGGTTAATATTTTATCATCCTTTTTGATTCAACATAATATGAAAGGGAGGGAAGTTCATACAGGAGCGTAGAGGAATGAGCCAATGTGTCCTGTGATGTCAGTGTGCAGATGATGCCCAGCTCCATATAGCCTCTGACTTGGCTTTTGCAGCTTAACGATTTTCTCAGACTAGAATTTAAGTAAGTGTTAACTCATTGAAGTTCAGCTAAAGAGGATGAGAACAGCATATCTAGACTGCGATAAAAAAGCAGCTCCATTGATAAAGAGCACATGATCCATTATTTTCCTTTGTAATTTTGAGGTAAAGTCACAACCTTGGTTAGCTTATTGAGGAGCAGGCTGTGATGTAAAAAGAAAAAGTAAAGGAAAAGCTCTTTTGTCCAGTCCTCTCCTTGCACACACATTTTCAGGAGGGAATGCAGTGCTGGTGTGATGGGAATGACCTTTCTTTTTGGTTTCAGAGATAACTGCAATAACCCACAATGCTGCCACCTCAGTTTTGACTGTTTTTCTGGTCGTGACTGAACTTTAGGGTCACACCAACACTTAATAAACAGTCTTTAGCACAGCATATCGTCAAAACTATGTAGACTTCCGTAGATTTGGATGTAGTTTGGTTTTGACTCAGATTTTCCAAATAGCTTAGTGACAATCTCTCTCCTCATATTACAGCAAAGTCTGTGATTATTAGAAGCCTGAATTTAAAGTTTTCTCCTTTAAAAGGGCAGCGACTGTTCCAGGAATGTGACTCTCTCTCTTTTTTTTTTTTTTTCCTTTTAGTAAGGGATCCCAATTATGGATTTTTTTTCCCCCCAAATCTGTAGTCTTGTACAAACAGTCCTGATTTTCCTCTAAGTAAAATTCACTTACACATCTTCCTATGGCTGACAGCTCAAGGCACGAGTATTTCAGAAAGCTGCAACGACCAGGAGGTCCTGCAATGACTCACAAGTGCTACACGGCAATCCCTTCCTGCCGTGGTCCCTCTTGCGGTCAGAGCCAAGCTGGGTGGGCAGCTGGATCCCAAGCCCCAGGATGACCCACCAGACCTGACCACAGCTGTCCCTTCTGCCTTGCTTCCTTCCCGGCCATGACCGAGGTGGTTCGGTAGTCCCTGAGCCAGTACGGTCCCACTGCTGGTGCCTTGTCTAAATAAAGGGGCAGCATTTGTATTCTGGTAAGCTCCGTGCAGCCCAACAGCCACAAATTGGCACCACTTCTCCACTAGAATTCTGACCCACTTATTTCCAGGGTTTGCTTTCACGGTCTGTATGTTATCTGCTGTCTCAGGGTATGGTTGGAACATGGGAAAGATTTAGCTGTTTACAGTAGGCTGCCTAATAGCTTATCTGCTGCGACGCTAAAGGGATGATAAAGACAACTCAGATAAAAATAGTTTTACAGTTCCTTAAAATTTTGTGGTCTGAATAAACCATGAAAAGTGCTGCATAAACTGTAATAAAACTGGGTAAAGGCACCTTTTCTTTTATAGGTGAGAACAATGGCTTTATTAGTTTTGCTGGAGCACTAGCATGTTTATCCACTTGGACTTATTTGTATCACGTTAGAGGCTGGAGAGCACTCAGTTGCAGATAACTGGACCAAACAGTCATATTTCTTTAGAAAATGTTAGAGGAAGGGTATATGTATACAAATGCACTAGTGTTTCTGTTTCTAAAAGAAAAGTTTATAGGTTGCTTGTAGATTATAAGATTGGATGTTTTTCAACAGATTACCTCCTAGAGTTTGAGGACAGAAAGAAATGTCCAGATCATCTAGTCTGCTGTTCTACATAGCATACACTGCAGGGCTTCCCTGAATAAAGTCTTTAAATCAGGCAGTGAAATCTCTTAGACTGTCATCTAATCTCATGGACGATACTGCTGGTGAAAAAGAAGACATCACAGTGCTTGATTAATTGTTCCGCTGTGAATGTCACCAGCTTTCGCTTCCACCCAGAAGGGTCTGTAATGTCTTCTTCACTGACACCACGAGGCTGGAGAGAGTGTTCTGTAGGAGGGCATGTACAGAGGCAGTTCATTTGATCTAAATCTGGCGACGAACTGTCCTGTCTTTTTCTTCAGTTCCCCGCCACTTGTCCCTGTAACCAGTTTTGTGTTGGCACTGCTTATGGGGCCATGGGGTGAACCAGTTCAGGGACCTGGTGCAGATGAAAACCTTAAACAAGCAAACAGAAAAAGGCAGGTTAGCTGTCAACCAGAGCAGCTCCCTGAACTGGCTCACAGCATAATAAAGTTACTAGTGCCAGGAGAAATGGTCTGATGACTAAACAGAGTGAGCTCCTGTGGTCTGTCAATAAGGCATGTTTTTTAGTCCTTCAGTCATCTCATGTCTCTTCTCTAAATCCTCTTCAATTTATCAACACCTTTTGAACTGCTGATTTCAGATACTGCTCATTCTAGTAAGAGAATGCACTGAAGCAAAGTAAAATTTCTCTGTCCCATCTTCTGGTTTTTCTGTTCATCTGTCATTCCATTCATCAAGGTTTGCACTGGCAGTCCCAGGGATTTAAGCATCACTGGAATTTATGTTCAGTCAACCACCACTGTGAGCACCTGTGTTCTGTCCTCCAAATGCTGTCCCAATTATCAGTCAAAATGCATGGCAGCATATAAGGTGTTTTCTTATTATACCACAGTTTAACTTCTAACAACTAAATAGCCTTAAAAAACAGAGCAAAACTAATACAAGAGGATCTATTTTCTATACATCAGTGTTGATGGACATTACTGTGTCACACGAAGGTTCGATATAATTTCTTACTAGTTATTATATTGGATAGGTAGTTTTCAACTGGATAAATGAATGGCTGAGGATTGACGTCAGGTTGGCAGGCCTAAAGTTCCCAAATTACCCAATTTTTTTTAACCACTGTCGTCAAACATAAACATTTTATGTTTTTTTCCAGTCCTTTGGAGCTTCCCCAGGGTTCTTAGACTTTCTGAGAAGGCTGCATTAGTAATTACACAGGCTTGTAAAGACACCGGATGTAAATTGGCCAGACCTGATTAAAAAAAATACTTGTTGCTCATCTTTTTTGGATTAGTCTCAGAAGGGAAATTGTTCATTATTCTCAATAGACCTGCAGAGCAAAATATTTATAATTTTCCTGAACTAACAAGCCTCCAACTTCCATCTAGTAATGAATCAATACAATTTTTCACGTTGTTCCTAATAAAATTAAATAATTTCAGTTTTAATCATGCTGACTACTGCTTTCTTTGTGTTCTTTTCCCTTACCTTATTGAATTTATACAATGCAATTAGTACAGCATTTGGAATTTACAGCTTTTGATTTATACAGGTTGTGCTAGCCTTATCTTTCCCTATTAGAGTTTATACCTATGACTTTTTAATAGCAGTTATCTGGATCCTGTCCTGGGATGTAGTGGATAACTGTAACTCCTGTTGATCTCAATAAAAGGTGCTGTCACTGCAGGATGTACATGAGAATTTAGCAAAACCAGTGCTAATATCTTTTATATTCAGGACTTTACATTTATATTTATTTGCTGAAACTGTAACCTAGGATTTAGAAATACAGTATTTTTAAAGGTAAGTTTCTTGATATGCACTTAGTGGGAATTTGTACCATAATGTTAGTGTTTTGACCATTTAATCTCATTCTGTCTATTGTGGTGCACGTCCAAAGAAGATCTAGAGGATATACCAGAGGAGTATTTTCTCAGATCTTTCCTAGCACTGTTTTGACACATCTAAAAGTTGCTTTTTTGTTATATTCAGTTATTTATGTTATTCCTAAACTCCATTTACAGAGTCACCTAAGAAAATTGCTGATGTGCATTTTGGAGTGCTACACACATGGCACACAGCTCATTCCTTTGCTCTTGCCTGGACTTGCAGTCACTGTAGTTGGCATGTGTTTTTTGTGAGGCCCTGCTTCCAACACATTCTTCCACTACATATGAATTGGTATGGAAATCAGAGGGACAACATGGAAACTCAGCTGTGGTAAAGGCATGTGGCCAGGTAAGAGTGTCATCAGTGACAACTTCTCAGCTCCTAGAGGCTGCACGGTTTGCCTACCCACTCCACAAACTCATGGTCTGTGGAGGCTGATACTGTCCGGGTAAATAATAAACACATAACATCACAAGTAATAAGTTGTAGTAGCTTTTCCCTTACTTTGTGTTCGTCAGTTTACTCCTCAAGAGAAGGCCCTATTGTAGCTTTAAACACGATTTTGGCTATAATTCCCCACTATAACCCATACAGTTGTCCTCACCATTTTTCCCTTGATAGTCTGTTAAATAGCTCAATGTTCTTCCCACATTTTCATTTGCAGAATTAGATTACAGAAAATTAGAGGAAGGAATGCTGCTTTAAATTAGCATCCTTAGACAGTGTGAGATTACTTTTAACCTTAATTTTTATAGCAGCAAATGGGAATAAAAGAGTTACTGGCTGAAATCAGCAAGTCATTCCCTTTATATGGAATAACAGAATATGTAGTTCTGAATAACTTGGTTTAAATCAAGCAAGAAAGTCTTCCTGAGGTCAGAGCAGCTCTCTTCTGTAATAGCAATTGCCTAACACTGAATGTTTTCCCCAAGATGAAGTATGTATCAATCACACAGACATTTCACAAACAGAAAAAGGCAGAACACAGGACAATCATTTCAGATTTATAAAATCCTCCACCTCTCCCACCCTTTTCCAAAGATACTGTGTCCTTATGAAACTTCTGTTTTCCTTCTGACACATAACCGGCTAGGAAACATATTTCACCATTCCTCTTTACAGAGATGCTCTCATTCTGCAGCAATTTTCATCTTTCCTAAGGCGATGTATTGGCCTGCAGTTTTCCTTTCCAGCTATTATCTTCCTTAACTGAACTTTTACTTTTTCTAAATCTTCTGCAACAGCAGGTACATGTGGACTTCCAATAAGTCTGATGTTGGATTCGGTGATTCACCTACTGTGTTAACTCTTTTAGATCTTACATTTTCACCTCTTTTGTATGAAAAGGCTTTTGGCTGAGGCACATGTTTCTGTTTGTGTATACACATGGCATATCTGAATCTGTGGTATAGTTATAGGTACATAGGAATTGCCATACCATCTCTGCTAGCTGCTTTGCTAAGTCATTTATCCTCTCTGATCATGACTGACAGTGGGTACATCAATGGAAACTGTAAGAATCTTCATAAAGCCCACGGAGCATCTCAGAGTACTGTGCCGTAAACCCATTTTTAAGTATGTGGCAAAGCATTTTGCTTATGCATTTAATAAGGAATTGTATGCTGTAAGCGTACTATGTAAAAGTATTATGCTTTGCTGGTTTCCTTTCTCTAAGGAAGGGTCACTAGAAGAAATGTATTTTAAATGTTCTTCTGGTTTACGTATGTGGAGAAACCTACACAGTACTGGTGTACTTACACAGTACCTACCCTGTACCAGTGCAGTATAAATAGAATTGCACTCCTCTTTCTGCTCATTTTCATTTGGCTCAGGCTTTGTAAAAGAACTTGCACCTCTCCCATTATATTATATTTTTCCCCCTGAAATGAAGAAGAATTTGATCTGTGATTTTTAGAGAATGTTTTTATTATTTTGATAAGACAGTGTTGTTTTCCATGGTTATTTTGTATATAAAAGAAAGATTTAGAAAGAGATTTTTTTTAGTTTTGTGAAAGCCTTAGTCTTTTCCTCAGGATTTCTCCTCTTTATTGTTACTTTATGAATTTAATGTTTTTGATTGTTATATTTTTAGAAGATTTTTTAATCTGTTTGTTGTCTGCTCTCAATCAAATTCTATGAATTTAACAGAGTAATCTTAAGGTTTTTACTGGTCCAGCTAAAACCTGCAGCCTACATCATTGTCTTTATGTGACCAGGGAAATTCAAATGCATACATAGGTGCATCTACTTTATTCCTCTCCTGTTAAAATTCTTTCTCACCATTTTTTTTAGTTTCTTTTTCTGAAATTGTCTCCAGCTCTAAAGGGATTGATAGTTACACTAGGGGTTAGCTCTGAGTGAGGGTGGGCAAATTTTGCTGAATTGCACTGCTGAAAAAAATGCATTTCACAGGCAGCTTTAGGCATGTAAAAAGAAAGACATAAGTAAAACTGACAGTGCCTCCAACTGTTTTAGGTTAAACCAAAGGGCCTAGGGATATCAACTGCAAACCAGAGTTTCTCTTAGCTGCCTTTCTTGACTGAATAGAAAACTTGTCTCAGATATGGGAGCTCAGAGTACAGCCTCTCTTTGCCTGATCTGAGCAGAAATTTGTATAAGCCCTTGCAGGTGAGTGCCCAGTGCAGGTTGCTAATGGGTGTCTGCAGTCCACTTTAAAGGGTTGGAAGGACAAGTTCAGCTGCTTTTTTTGTGAAAACTTACTAACCAGGGTCACTGTACCTCTGTACATAGCACAGGTCCTGCATGATCATGAGATGCTTTCTAGCCCAATACAGATGGGGAAAGTCTAGTGTTAGGGAACTGCCTAGCAAAGGGCTGAAGTGCCAGAGCTCATCATGCAACACAGTACAGCACTGGAACCAGTCCTGTCTCAGCAGAGAGAGAACCGGGGCTCATGTGCTCCTCTCTGCACGAGACCTCTATTAGGATGCACAACCTATTACAGTGGCAAGAAGGTCTTCTGAGTCACAGGAATGGATGGGGCAGGGATAAGAAGGCTGAATGGACTTGCATAAGCAGTACCTAGGATCTTTGCTGATGTTGGTTTTCATAACGTGAGCATCCATTTCCCAGATATCCCTCCTCTCTCAGCACGTGGGGAGCAAATACAGATTTCAAGCCAGAAGAAAGAGCAGTGAGTCATGTTTACTAAGTACGTACTTATTTTTAGAAATATAATCAGAATTGCACATTTCATAAGTATGAGTGCATACATAGGCATATTGTTCTTAGCATAGTTCAGTCATCCCAGCACATTGTAACTGAGTAAGACCACCAAGAGGGCATCATGGTCATCATGGGTGGTCCAGATCATGCATTCCAGTTTGCTCCAATAGGTAGAAAACATCCATAGGGATGAAGGAACATGTTTCAACTCCCTTGCTGCCCCTGTCTTGCTGTCCCTTGCTGGAGTAAGGGCATGGGAACGTGAATTTTCATACAACCCTTCCTTCTCAGCATCCTGTATTTTTTTTTTCCTAAGAAAGAGGAGGAGTCTTCCCCATCATTACCAGCTGATAGAGAATAATTTTAAATTCATGAGCTACTTTTTAGATGAGGTAGATTTGAAGTAGCTGTCGCCTTGTAACTTACCAGTTCTTTCTATCTTTTCCAGGTGACAAAAAAAAAATCTCCTTTCCATAAATAGAAGCTCCCTGATGATCTCTAAATTATTCTCTTCTTAACAGAGTCTGTGGTATGGCAACATGACCAAGAGGTTTGGGGCTTTGGCACTGAATGTGAAGAAGGATGGAATGAAAGCATAGCAAGATAACAGAAGTATTGATCAGTGGCCTCTGCGATGGGCAAAAAGCAGTGATTTTCTTTCCCAGATCAGAAGCAGCAGTAACACACTCAGTTCTTTCCTTGTGAAGACCTTTTCTTGGATGCAGGTGTCTACTCAGGTTTCCTATGAGAAAAAACAAAGCTCCTGGGAGAAAGAAAAGGCTTCTACAAGTGCAACCCTTGCATGACCTTTTTGTCTTCTTGGACAGTTAAATATCAGAGAGAGAGGGAGAGGTGAAACACAGAAAAGGAGAGAGGAATAAAAAGGGAAGAGAAGGGACTCATCCAAATACTGAGACTGTCCAGATATACATTTGACACTTTATTTCTGTAAAGAAATAGTAACAAATTTTAGAAAGACATACATATGAAGAAATGCTAAGAAACGCAGACCGTCCGTACAATGTGTTCCAGCAAAGGCAAGGGGAAGAGGCACATCTCGGTCATTCAGTCTGATTACAAACAAATCACTCTGTCAGTACTCAGATTTGAGACAGCTTTGTTTGCAGACGGCTGGGATGCCTGCAATCATTTCCTAATGGAATTTAAATAATCCTCCATTTATAAAGTGTCCCAATATCCATTGGGACATCCGTGCTACGCAAAAGAGAAAGGGGCACAACTTTGTATTCCAATGTGTTAGCAGAGACTCTAAGTCTGTATAAAGCACTGGCAAAGAGACAGCTGTGTGTACAACAGCACCATGGGCTCCCACATCCACGTGGTTGTGTGATGTGAGTGCGCATGGCATCCTTGAGTTTCCTTCCTTGTGTGGACTAAGCTCCAGAGATGGCAGGTACACTTTCTGCCTGCCCATATTGGCCCCGCAGAGCAGCAACATCTGGAGCACACATTGTGGTTAGTAACTCCGGACCAAATGCTGATCTGCAGTTCTCAATTAACCACAGAGGCAGGGAAATGAATGGCAGGGAAATGGTAAGAAAGACCACACTAAGGTCTCGACACCTGATGTTTCTCCCTTTTGAGTGCATAGGGATTTTTTTTTTTCCCAAAAAGGATTTAGGGATTTCTTTTCTTTAAAACCCCTCATTTTTGCCATGGTGCAGAGCTCCGAGCACTCGGGAGTTTAATGACTTAGGGCAGCGATTGCTGAGGGTATCAAGCAAGGCTTTGCCCATGAAGAAAAGATGGCATTGCCTCGGAAACACTTTGGATGCCAGCTAGGAGAGTTGCACCTGAATTGCCATGCTCTGCTGACTCCTGCACAATCATTGCAAGAGCTGCAGATCAGCCCTGCAATTCCTTTCCCCTCTTGTGGCTGGCACTTATATTTCCCCTTCTGAAAGGAGCTTGACCCCATTAGACATCATGCAGGGCTCAAGTATCAAAACGATAGAGGCTATTTAAGTATTCGGAGCTTTGGGAAAAGCTGCTTTCAAAACTCCGCTTATGCCTGACAGAAAGGGGTGTGTTTGCATCAGTCCAGAGCGAGCTGATCTGCCGGAGAAGCAAGAAAGGAATGCTTGATGTAGCTGATCTAGAGTTATTAACCTAATGGAAACGGCAAGCTAGTCATGTTTGAGCAAGAATAATAAGAGAGGCTGTTCTGCTGTGTGCTGCATACAAGTGCTTGCACTGACCAAAGAGCAGCAATGGGTGCTCCCTTCGTGTATGGAGCAAGTTGGTTCAGCATCTCTCTGCCGAGAATAAGTACTTGTAAATAAAAATGCAGTGGAGTAATTCAGTGCTCCTGTCTGCTGCCTGTCTGCATTTTCTTTGAGAATTTATTTTCTCTTTACTTCCCAACTTTAACAGGCATATAAGATATGTAGCTGTATTCCAATACCAGGCCAATACTTTTCTGGAGATTATTTGAATTTTTTAAAGGTGCGGTGGTTCCTGTACCAAAAAGGCAATGCAGCTCTGCTGGCATTATACACCTTCTTGACACCCACTCAGAAGTGTCAAGTAAGTTGTGTGACAAGCTACCATTCTTCTTTTGCATTCATAATTATCTGTCATTTCTTTCCTAATCCATAGACTCTCTCAGTATACTTTCTTTTTCATTTTGCACACTGCAGGATGCAGATGGCAAGGTAGGGCGATACGACTTTTATCATTCTTTGTGCTTTTTTACCAATATAGCTGAAAAGTCACTCTAAGACTCGTCTTGTGAAATAAAATGAAATTACTAGAAGCGTGTGCTCAAAGAATGTGAAACGACTACTTTCTAAATTACAAAACCACTAAACCAGAACTCCTATCATTGTATCTATATTGGCTTAAGGGGAGGAAAGGGAGCTAAGACACTACATTTGCATGTTATACTATAAAGTGTACCCAAAAAAGTATAAAGTATATCCAAAAAACTGTTTCTAAAAGACATAGTAATACAAGATTGTTGGAATCCTAGGTTATGGACTTATCAAGAGATGTGAACTACCAGGGAAAATGCCAGTTTTGACCATCAATGGGTATCACCTGGATACACAGATCCAGTGTATCTAAAGGCAAATTAGGATCAGCTCTTTTTTGTATTTTTCCTAAGATTGAGCTCTGCACATGGGAACGGTGCTTCACCCCATGGATTGCTACTTTGAAACTGCTCAAGCACTTCAGATTTTGATGCAGTTCAGGGCTGCACAGCCCTGCAGTTCTGACAGGCTTTATCTGCCATCAATGTAGCAATCCTAGATAGGTACATTTTTAGCTATGCTATATCCTAATATGTTTTGACTTAACCTGGAAGGTTTTATAGTATGGAACACTCTGCCCAGCATAAATGTTGTCCCTCGTGTCCCTCCCAGGTGATCGGCACCGCCATGCGTGAGATGCTCCACCTAATCTCAAGTTCACATGCCAGCTCCCCCCCTGGGGAGATGTGCCAGCTGGTGGGCGTTTGCTCACGGAGCTGAGGAGTGAGCCAGCAAGGCCTCCTGCGAGGGCTGGGATGGGTCTGAGGGCGGTGCGGGGCCGCTCCAGCTTAGTGGTGTGCAAGTGAAATCCACCGGCCAGATCAGAAGGGCATGGTGCCTCTCTCCTCGCCTCCACCGAGGGGGTGCTGGGGCTGCATCGTGCCCCTCGAAGCCCAGGTGTCGGAGCTCATCCGGGCAATCCAAGCAGCAAAAATAAATCAGCACCTACAAGGACAGAGTCAGAAAGTGCTGATGAAACCATGAAGGCAGGAACAGGCGTGACTTTATCCCTTGTTCTGTGGGAAGTACGCTGTAAAAGAGGTTGTTCCTGGCATGGGAGAGAGAATCCTTACCGGCAGCAACTATAGTGTTGCTTTGGCCTCTTCTCAACACATGCGATACCCTCAGAGCATGGCAAGTTGACAGAGATGTGCAGTGCCCCCTTGCCAGGCAGTAGGGCTCGGCAGGGAGCCTCTGAGGACCTGAGATGTGGTCCATCGCAAAAACTGAGTGGCAGCATTCCTCACTGTCCCGTGCTAAAATCACAGCTTTACAGGCAAAGCATGCTTTTTTTAATTGTTTGGGGTTTTTTTTCTCCCCTCAGTTATCTCAGGTGAAATAGGAGCTTTTTGAGAAGTGCCAAGATCTCAGTGTCTACAGCTGCTTGGAACAACTCCTTGCTGTGTCTTTGGGAGTCAGACAACAGCAGCCAGCGTTAGGATTGCCAGCTGACATGAACAGAAAAGTGGGACTTTGCCTCTTTCTGGAGGTAGCAGGTCAAAGAACTCAAAATTGTGAGTCTTGTGACCTTGCTGGGGTGTCTGCTCAGCCTTGCACAAACAGAGCTTCAACAAGTGCAAAATGAAAACTGCCAATGTTGGAGTGGGATTTTTTTTCCTGACATACATGTTCTCCCAAGGGCAGGTGCATGCTTCCTCTCTGGGGCCATCTCTGTGCACCTTGGAAATATTTCCTATACTCAGAGCAGCGTTAAAATGTGACAGATGGACAGCAGGGTCTGTTACACACCTGGGCTCCTTGTTCTTCTCGCCCTGCCTGGGTTTTCTCAGTTGCCCATTCCTGAGATCTTGCTTTCCAGCTTTCGCCTTTTCTTGCCTGCCTGGCCATCCCTCTCCTCTTCGCAGCTTAGTTTTCTCTTTCTGTTGGACTGTTTTTCCTCTTCCTGCGAAGAGCCTGGCAACCTTTCCATTCAATAGTATTGTTAGACAGGTAAAGCCATGATAACCATGAATCAGTTCCCTCTTAATCAAAGCTAGCTCATGTTACCTTCTCTCCCCAGACGAGCCCTTCAGGTGTTTGCTTTCCAGAGCGACTGGAGGCACCTGCAATGGAAATGTGGAAGTTACCAGGTGGTGAGCGCCTACCTGCCCAATTGCTACCTTAGCTCTGAAAGGCAGCTCCCTTGGGTGGGTTTGATCAGCCTGGCTGAGCCACTTCTGGTGGGATCACTGCACACAGTGCGATGGCCAACCTGCATCAGCCTTACTCTGCACTTTAGCAGAGCTGCAGGCTGGTGGATGACCTTGCTCGTCCCTGTGGCAGCAGTCCCACCTTCTGAGGGGGGAGGCTTTTGTTGTCACGCTCTTGGTGGCCCTGACATACCTCTGCGGTTTCTGCTTCTGCCCCTGGTGCTGTGTCTTTTGGGATCATTGGTGACTCCTCGGCCCGTGCACCAGCAAGCCCAGCCACCTCCTCCTCAAAGAGTTCGCCGCGGTGCTCAATGAGGAACTCCACCAGCCGCGTCACCTGCACACAGCAAACCATTGGTTTCCCCCTAGGTGGCTGAACACGGCTCAAAGAGCCTTTGCCACTCCTGACCCTCGCTTCTGCGCAGCAAGCTGCAGCTGTGGGGCTGCTCTTCCCGGCAGCTCCCCCACGAGCGTTTGCTGCAGAGAGGAGGCAGCCAGGTCCCTCTGCACAGCAGAGCTCGGGTGGGCCCAGAAGGCTGTAGCCGGCTGGTAACCACAGCGTACCTTCCCCGTCACCTGCAGCAGGACGTCCAGGGGGAGCGTGTGCTCCTCGGCTGGGCTCAGCAGGTTTGGCCCCACGCAGACGGCCAGGTTGCCGGCAGTCATCCTGCTGGTGGCCGCGTTTCTGCTGATGTCTTGCAGCAGGGACAGCAAGCTCTTGAGGAGCAGGAGGTTGGGCTTGGGCAACTTGCTGGCCACCCTGAGGGAACAGGAACGCAACGTTAACAAAGTAGCCATCGTCAACACAGCTCTGCCGAGCTGAGCTCTGCCAAGCCCAGCCGAGGGAAGGCTCCCTGGCCACGCCTGGTCTCCAGCAGAGGGACAGCCTTTGCTGAGGTACGGCCACCTCCCTCCCTCCCTGTCCCTTCGTGGAGCAACCCCCAGTGCCTGCGGGAAGTGCTCCAAGGAGAGAAAGGCTTTTCTGAGCCTCTTCCCCCCCAAAACCCCACCCCACAGCAGCAAGAGGTGGCTGGCAGAAGACGCAGCTTTTGCCTTTTGCAGGCAGGCTGTGGCTTTGCAGGCAAGTCCCAGCCTCTGCCAGTCCCTGCAGAGCAGGCAGGCTGCTCGCCGCACTTACTCTTTCAGTCCTGCCAGCCTCTCCTGCCTGCTGGTCTTGTGCAGGGCGCTCATCCACTCCTCGTAGAGCTCTGCCTGGAGGAGCTTGGAGGGGATCTTCCGGAGGAAGTCCTGCAATGCCAAGGGCTCCGGGTGAGGCTTTGACCACTGCCGCCGGGAGCGCAGGCAGCATCGCCGGCAGCGACAGAGCCGGGAGCTGCTGGGCTCCAGGTCCAGAGGGTTCACCTTCAAGATGACGGCCAGCAGGTGTGCAGGCTGGCTTTCGAGGTGGACCTCCGCTCCGCTGTCGAGGGCCTCCCGGAGCTCCCGGGAGGCGCGCTCGCCGGCCGCCAGCCGGAAGATCCCCTCCGTGGATGGCCCGTGCTCGCGCAGGAGAGCCAGCAGGTCCTGCAGGGGACAGAGAGGAGAGTGGCGTGGCTGGAGGCAGGCCCTGGGGCAGGTGAACCTTGCTCAGGGGCAGGAGCATGTGTGGAGGGCTCTGCTTTCCCTAGGGCAGGATGGAGGGGGGGCTGGAGGTGGGTGCGTGGGGCTGGGGACAGCGCCTCTGCGGAGGAGCCAGCGGGCTGGGGACCCCCTGGCCAGGCTTGCTTACCTGGATGGGCTGGGGCAGCGTGCCGTCCTGGCTGCAGAGAGCTGCCAGGGGCCGGCCGAAGAGAGCCCCCCTGCCGCCAGAGCCCGACGGCCCCGGCGCCTCTGCAGCGGCCGAGGTCCCTCGCCGCGCAAAGGGCCAGGGCAGCCCCCTCCTCCTGCTGCGGGTCCCGCCTGCTGCCAAGGAAAAGAGAGCAAAGAGCCATGGAGGAGAAGCGCCAGGCGAGCGCTCCCGGACCCTCTCAGCGCTGTCCCCCCGCTGCTGAGCGCACGGGAGAGGCGTTGTTTGGGAACGAGGGTCCCCGCGGGCTCAGCTCTCTCCTGCCGCAGAGCAATGGGGACGGACGTGCCCTGCGGGAAGGGCAGCAGCAGCCCCAGTGCAGCAGGAGTGCCCGCCTGCGCGAGGAGGAGAGAAGGGCCATCCTGCCCCCGTCTTCTCCAAACTCACCAGCCGCGCGGCCAGGTCCACCTTGGCTGCCAGAGGGGACGGGTGGTAGCCGCTGCTCTGCGCCAGCCTGCAAGCAACACACCGCGCTCACCCAGCAGCCCCGCAGCAGAAAGGGCCCCCGGCGAGCTGCATCGGCCCCTGGCCGTGTGTGAGAGGAGGGGACGGCTGAGATGGCACCCCGAGCGACCCTCACCTTTGCCTGGCTCTCGACCAGCCTCTCCAGGCTGCTGGCGTGTAGTGTCGTCGCCTGGGCAAGGGGGAAAGAGCGGAAGGTGAGAAGCGATAAACCTGATGCTGGGCTGGAGCAGCATCTGGGGGCAGAGCAGAGACAGGAGGGACACTCACGGCACGGCGGCTGCTCAGCTCCTTCAGCAGGAGCTTGATGGAGGGCAGCTGGGTCACCCGGGCTCCCTCCACTCCTTCTGGTGGCCTGTGCAGGGGCAAGGGGCAGAGCAAGAGCTGTGTGAGACCCAAGCCGCCTTTTCCCTCTCCTGCCAGCCCAGGGAGCACTTGCAAGCTGCCCCGAAGCAGCCGGGCACCGCCCGGCAGTCGAGCGGAGAGCAGCGGCAGTGGTGAGGACGGGGCTGGGCAGGTGTTGGCTGGACAGAGCTGGGCGAAGCCGCTGCGCCAGCTCTGCCCGCTCAAGAGCTGCCCGCAGCCGTGGGGGCACCTCTCCCCAGCTGGGGAGCGGTGTTTCCGCCTCGTACGGCTCCGCCTGGAGCATCCCCCCGTGATGTGAGCACGGCCCCCCAGGCTGCACTGCCAGGCAGGGCTTACCCCAGGAGCGCGCTGACCCAGAGCTCCTTCAGCGCCCGGGAGCTGCAGAAAGAGAGGAGAAACAGCCTGAGTGCCCGCTGCTCCCCAGCCTGCGGGCAGAGGCGGGCGCTGCCCAGCCCTGCCGTGGGACGTGGCACCGAGACTCACCGGAAGGTGACGATGCAGGAGCCGCAGGGCCAGACGAGGACAAGGGAGTTGGTGGGCTTGCCTTCCTCCTCCTCGGCGGCATCCCCGGCTGCCCCCTTGCCGCTGCTCAGCACCTGCAGCTGGCCCAGGGCCAGGCAGAGCTGCGGGCGCGGGGCGCTGCCACGTCTGCAGAGAGGAGCGGCAGGGAGTGATGTGGAGGTGGCCGAGGCCGGTGGCTCCCCTCCAGCACCCGCCTGCCACGGGCACGGCCATGGCTGCATCCAGCAGCAAGGTGCCGGGGGCCTGGGGCTGCTCCTTGGCTGTCCCTGCCCTGGGGCCAGGGCCAGGGCTTGGGAGGAAAGGCAGCTGGGCTCTGCGAGTCTTACTGGGGCTTGGCGATGACCAAGGCGTCGCTGAAGAGGAGGAGGTCCCTCTTCCTCGTTGCATGGCCCTGGGTCACCCGCACGCGCTGATGGAGCAGGGGCTCGGGTGATGGCGGGACGGGCGCGCACTGCTGCTCGGGGTCAGGGTCATCCCTGCAGAGCAGACGGCACCGGGCATGAGAAAGGCGGCTGGTGCGGGGCCCGGCAGTGCCGGCGTGTCCCTGAGCCGCGGGGGGAGCCTACCTGGAGCCGCGGCAGCAGTTCACCTGGCCCATCGCACCGAGGGCAGGAGAAGCCTGGCGGGGGACACGATGGTGGGGGTCAGGACAGTGCCCAGCCGGCTCGAGCAAGGCTGCCAAGGGGGTCCTGGTGCCGGGCAGTGCTGCTGGGCAAGAGCTTGGCTCTCCCCAGCGCCGCTGCGTGCTGTCACAGCGCCGTCCCTGCAGGCACTGGGGCCGTTGCCGGGCCAGCGCCGGGTCAACACAACATGCCGTTCTGAGCCCAAGGGTCGCCCTGGGGGGCGGGGGTGGGGGAGGGGCCCTGGGGGGCTCTCCCCACTCTGCCCGTGTCTCTCTCGTCCTGGGGAGCCCAGACCCGGGCACAGCACTGCAGGCATGGCCTCCCCAGCGCTGAGCAGAGGGGAAGGGTCACCTCCCTCCAGCTGCTGCCAAGGCTTTGCCCAGTGCAGCCCCGGGTACCACTCGCCGCCGCCTTTGGGCAAGGGCACCTTGCTGGCTCCTGGGCAACCCGGTGTCTGCCAGGACCCCCGGGCCTTTTCTGCCACGCTGCTTGCCAGCAGCTTTGCCAAGCTGCTTTTGGTCACGAGTAGGTGGGGATGTGTCCCGGGATGCTTCGTGCCCGTCCCGGTGCCAGCCGCAGTCGGTCCCACCCTCTTTCTGCAGGTCTCCCGGTGCCACTGCCGTGAGGGTGAGAAGGGCACGTTTCCTCCAGCCAAAGCAGCGGTGCCAGTGGAAAGGCTCTCTCTTGTTATGGGGCAGGGAGAAAGAGGATGCACCGTGGTGACAGAGTCCAGAGACGGAGTTTCCTTAACTCCAACTCTTTAACGCCAACTTTGTTCTTCTTCACCTAATGTCCAGGTAGAAGGTGGTGTTGGCACTCCCATGGAAAATGGGAGAGGAGTTTGGCTTTGCCAGCTGCCCTAGAAACAGCAGCTGCATAGCTGCCTTCTTGAGTGAGCAGCTGTCTGCAGAAGCCCGGCGTCTCAAGGACGGGGAGGGGGGAAACTGCAAGAAGCAGAGCAGACCAGAATAGTGCAGCCCAGGGGGTTGCAGACGCGTCCTGCCCACCTCTCACTCTTCCCGGGATGCTTTAGGCGGTTGGCAGAGAGAAGAAAGGCGTCCTTCTGCCTGCTCGAGCCAGACCTGTTGTCTCTTTGGCTCCAAATGTAGGAAGCAGAGTAAGGAGAAGTTAAAGCTGAACCCCAAGCTGTTGTGTGAGCCTGCCTTGACTTTTGTGGAAAGGAAAGATGGAAAGAGAGGAAAGAGAGGAAAGAGGAAGGAAGGAAGGAAGGGAGGGAAGGAGGGAGGGAGGGAGGGAAGGAAGGGAGGAAGGCAGGAAGGGAGGAAGGCAGGAAGGCAAGCAAGCAAGCAAGCAAGAAAGAAAGAGAAAAAAGAAAGGAAGAAAGGAAGAAAGGAAGAGAAAGAAAATAAGGGAAGAGTGAGCAGAACTCTCTGTCAGCCCTCTAGGAGCAGGGCTAGGAAAGAGTTTCCAGGATTGCAACACCTCCTCCTCATGCAATGTATACTTGCAAAGATACGTGTCTGAAGAGGGACGTATTGAACGGCTGAGAAGTGAGATAGGGGAGCACACACATATAACTGGAATAAGGTTGGGTAGCCCAAGGTCTGTGATTAATACTGAAGACTGAGGCAAAACAAAAGCATTAAATGCCTCTCTCTTGTCTTCATCCCCATTTGTCAGGCGACCATCTTCATCAAGTATGGGTCCGATACTTTCCTTAGACCTCCTCTTGCTATTAGTATACTTCAAAAAGCGTTTTTTTTGTCATCTGACAGAACACTGGCCAGTTTCAACTCCAGTCGAGCTTTGGCCTTTCGAGATTTCTCCCTCCATATGTGAACCACAGCTCTGTCGTCTTCCTGCGAAGCCTGGCCGTGCTTCTAGAGCTCATACAATTTCTTTTTCCGCCTGAGTTCCAAGAGGAGTTCCCTGTTCAGCCAAGCTGGTCTTCTGCCCCGCTTGCTTGGCTTTCAACACAATGGCATTGCCTGCTCCTGTGCTTTTAGAAGGTGGTTCTTTAAAACTGACCAGCTCTCATGCAGCCCTAAGTCCTCAAAAGTAGCTTCCCAGGGGACACTGCGAAGTAGCTCCCTGTGTAGCTTAAAGTTTGCTCTCTTGATATCTAGGGTAGCAATTATGCTGACCTTTTTTCTCATTACACCCAAAATTTTGAACTCACCTCTTTGTGATCACTGTGGCCGAGACAGCCTCCTACCATCACATCTCCCACGAGTCCTTCTTTATTCACAAATAGCAAGTCTAGGAGGGCACCTTTCCTAGCTGGCTCACTGAGTGCTTGTGCAAAGAAATGATCTTCAACAAACTTCAGGAATTTCCCAGCCGTACTTGTCCCAGCCGTGACAGTATGGTATTCCCAGCTGATGTGCGGGAAATTGAAATCTCCCATAAGGACAAGGGCTGCCGATCCAGAGATTTCTCCTAATTGCCTATAGAATACCTCATCAGTGCTATCCTCCTGGCTGGGTGACTGATGGTAGACACCCGCAATGACATCTTCTTTGTTTTCCATCCCCCTAATCCTCACCCACAGGCTCTCGACCACATCATCCCGAACGGTAAGGGCTGTAAAGTCAAACCTCTCCCGTGCATACAGTGCAACTCCCCCCCTCGCCTGCCCTGCCTAGCCCTCCTGAACAGCCTGTTCAGCCCTCCTGAACAGTGATGCTCTCTTACCATTCTGCACCAGGGACAGTAAGGCTTGTGTACACAAGTTCCAGATTCACAGGAGAAAATGGTCACCTGAAGCATGACGTAAATATGGTTTTGGCATGTAAGTGTAAGCGACTGCTTGAAAAATTATGTTCTTCTTCAGTCTGGTGACACAGGAAAATTGACAGCACCCAAGTTTTTGATAAGAATCTCTCCAAGAACTTAAATTTCTCCCTGGATGTTCGAAAAGCACTTCAGTCACAGTTGCGCGTGGACAGCCATAGCCCACTCCATGAGGCTCTGCAAATAAAACGTTGCTCTTTCCCGTTGCAGACGGCAGCTGCATCCTGGAGATCTAGTCTGGGAACACTACTAGTCAGCTTTGACATACGATAGAGTAGTAAAAGCTTGTCTTCAAGAGCTAGCCAGAGATGCTGAGACCATCCACTCAAACACGAGACATCCAGGTTGGAATTCAGCTCCTCTGACTTTAGATAGCTATATTGCAGATATTTATAGTAAAAAATTGCTAAGATCCCATTATAGTTAGCGGAGTAAAAAGTTATTCACGCTGTCCTAAAGTGGACATCTTTAGGACACCTTTAGACTTAACTGACTGTATTGACTAGGGCCTCAGTTCGATTTCCTACACACAGGCAACTTCATGCCATTTAAGATGCTGTAATGAAACTAGCACCTAGAGCCTAGCAGATATGACACAGGACCTAGGGACGGTCTTGCCCTTCTGAGGGGACAGCTGGAAGCCAGAGGACACACCTATAGAATCTCAGATCACACCCGCATGATGCCAAGGGGTAGGCTACTGTGCCAAGCCCTTGATATCCACTCACTCTAACGGCTGTGTGGACACCTAGTCCAAACATAGACACAGAAGTCAGAGTGGGCCGAATCCCACCCTAGCTTTAGTTCCCTCTTCTACCAAGGAGGTTTGTATCCCCTGTATCCCCATAGGGGAGACCTAGCGGGAGCATCCTCCACACATGTTTTGTAGCTTGTGCAGTTAAGAGCAAATATTGGGGCTAAAGGACTCCTTTTTTTTTTCCTCTCTCTTGTTCTAACCATCTCCATTTGGCAAGCTTCAAGAAACACAATGTAAAGTACTTATTTAAACCAGGTTTTGACATTTGAAAAAAGGACGCGTCTCATGTTTGTTAATTGCTAATAAACACTTGTTATTTAAGAAATTATATTAGTAGGTGACGTTTCTAAATGATATAAATCATCTGCTGAAGTGAAGAGACTTTTGAAAACTAGTTATCAAACAGTAAATACACAGCTTCACTTGTTTCTCCTGCTTTCCCTTTAATACCAGAGTGAGTTTCACAGATAGTGTCGGGTAAATTAACATGCTGGAAGCAACAGGTTGTGCCCATAGCAAAATGCCTGACTGCAGCTAGTTCATTGTGCAGTACTAGTTACTGCCACTGGATTAATTTAAAAAGCATCAAGCAAAGGACAGGTCTTTGTGAGCTATCAAGAGGTCCTCCAGGAAGACTAGCTGCTCTGTGAACAGAAGCCATTTCCCTTTGTCACCATCAGTCTCTGTTGTCATCTGCCTTGCTTTCCTATAAAGGGTCTCTTCTTCCAGCTTTGTCTGCCCCTCTTTCTTCACTCACTTTGGCCCTTCACTCTCCCCATTAGCTTTTGGATTGATAGTCCACCCTTCCTATGGCAAACACAGAAGCTAGAAAGGCAGCAGCTCACCCTGGCACTGCCTCATTTTTCATGTCAAATGAGAAAGGAGTATCCAAAGAGAGTCAGCATATATAATGACTGCTTCTGAACGGATGTACGCAAGATATCTTAGGTCATCTCTACCAGTACTTGTCAGTACAGTAACTTGTTAACATTAAATTGATTCTAAGCCTTTGAGGGAAAGTATCTCAGCTTCCTACAGACTGTGTATTCCCATAGTGTTTGAAAGGAAAAGTGAAACATCTTGGAGAAACGCAGCTTCTGTTGAGTCTCTAACTGACAGCACGACGGCCGTCTACTACAATCAAAATGCCTCTGATGATACAAGTTCTGAAAACCTTTTGAGGAAAACACCACAGCAGTCCTATCACACCACAGAAGACAATGGGTAAAAGTGAGTTAACTCAAGGATGTCACTCCTCCAAAGTCCCACTGATGTCATGAACGGTTAGATTATCCTTCAACTAGTTGATGAGTGACAGCACAACATTACATCATATTGACCTCCTCTGTTCAGTACATAGCTGCTTACAGTAGAAACTCACTAATTGGCCCTAGTGGCTGAAAAACACATTGTACATTTTTGAAAGTTGCAAATTGGTATGTGAAAAAAAATGCATTAAACTCCCTCAAGTGTCCTTTGTTCAGTTATTTTGACAGTTATGGCATATATTGTTCCTTAGATTTCATATTGTGCTGGTGAATGTTCTGGAAAAACAATGAGTTGTGATCTCGTTTCTCTGCAGCTCCTCTAGACCATTTTTACCAGCTGAGTAAAAAGGGTGACAACATGAGGGTGCGGTAGGTTTTCACTTCACGGAGTGTTGTCTTCCTCGGAAGAATAGTCTGATGAGCTATTAAGGTATACAAGAATCAGGTCCAATATGAGACATTTCTTCAGTAATCTCTTCAACCTGCCTTGAGAAAGACAGGGGGAAAAAAAAAGACGGGAATTAGGGACAAGGGTGAGAGGAGAACAAGCAACTCGTGCTTTGACGTGAAATCGTAGTAGACACCCATTTGTAGTATTCCTCTGCAGGATTCCTTATAGCTGGGTATTAGGGATTGGCATTATGATACTAATCATTTAGGTTGTGGAAGTTCGGGGAGGCTTCAGTGAACACAAGGGCTTTTGACTCAACTGCTGTATAAATCTATGCTTAAATGGCCAGGCCTGGATAGAGCCGCAATAAGAATGGAGGGTAAAACGGAACATGAGTAAAGCAAAGGAAAGAATAGCAACAGAAATCAGCAAGTGTGTACAAATGACAGAAACAATTTCTTACTGCAAATGGTGAAGTTTTAATAATATGCCAAGGATTTCCTTCATGTCAAGAGACATTCCAACACCAAAAACTGACCACAAAACTATTTCTGCATTCACAATCCTTCTTTACACTTCAGTGGCAGCTGCAGAGAGGCAGGGAGAGCAGGAGAATGCTCAAACATGGCTGAATGGCTAGGTTTGGACTCCTAGGGAAGGACTTACTCTGCCAAGCCAAAACTCACAGTCAGACCTTGCTCCCATTAAAATCAATGGCAGCTATGACAGAATGAGAACGGGGGCCCAAAGGATCATTCATCATTGTTTCCCGGGTATGTACAGCTCCTTCCAGGTGTTTCTAAGTGTGTTCAGGAAGTCTTCATTTTCACTTTTCGTGTTACGCCTTCTGAAATAGGCACATTAAACAAAAGCAATGCACTTGGCTAGACATATATTGTGGGAAGCAAAAGTCACCGTAGGTGCTTTTGTTCCCCTGTCATCACCATTTCTCTGAAAATTCTCGCAAATGTATTGCATGGCAGGAACATCCATTTGAACAGTAAGTTTGGGTAACGTATCGGAGAAGGAAATTTCCAAATGTAGAAAAGAACAAAGAACAGAAACAGACAGCACTTACAGTCAGAACTAAACAGCTTGGTTCAGATACCTCAACTCAGATTCCCAACATCGGCAGTGAACATCTCCCTCCCAGCCCCAAGATGACTAGCCTAAGCATAAGTCACTAAACCATGCTGTGAAGAAAAAGAATGCAGTGGATGAGTGAGTATGAAGGCTTAGAGAGTTCACAAACAGAAAAGAAGTCATTTACTGAGGATGACAGTGGTCTCTGTGGGTTCTGGCACATCCAGGACAGAGGTTCAAGGCTGAACCGAGGTTCCAGTATTCCTATGGTATTTTTTCTACATACACACAGAGTTTGTTACCTCTGTTTGTGCTTTAAGAAATGGCGACACTCTGACATTTTTCCCCTAAAAGAAAGCTGTAAGGAAGTGACGAACCGATTCATACCAGTAGTATTATTCTGCAGGTCATTGTACAGAGGACCAGCTGGTCATTTGTTTAATTTAACCGAGAGAATCTCCCAATTCTCTTTTTGGAAGCACAATGTGAAAGAACTCAGCGCAGATGTCTAGTCAGCTAGGCTGTACACAGTGTGCGCATGGGCAGACTCCACCTATAGAACAACATGACTTCTATTGCTTTCTTTCACCCCTAACATCTTTAGCGGTGTCTCATAATCGAATTTTTCTTTCTCTGTTGTCCACTTCATTGGAAGAAGGGTATGGCTTGCACATGGTTTTATCACAAAATTAAACCCATCAAAAATTCTCTCGTAGCAAAAATCTAATGCAAGAAAAGCAACGGTATCCTGCTTGTAGAGAAAACAATTGGACTGGGAATGCATTGGAGGCAGGAGGTAAACAACAGCAATCCTCCCTATTAGCACACATGAGAGTGTCATAGATGCTGCAACACTATGCCAAAATTTACACTGAAAGGGTTTCAAAATACTGGGCAGCATGGGAATGCTGGTGAAAAGAAAGGTAGGGTTAAGATAAACCTAGGCAGAGATGTATTTTCTCTTCCTGTGACATTTCCTGTGTCCAAATATTGTTCACAAACCTTGAAAGTTAGCGGTCTGCCATTACAAGAGACAAAACTCCAACGGGGAACCATGAGGAAAACAGGGAGCCAAACATACATCTACAGGGCTTCTAATAGGGAGGGAGAAAGAGAATCGGGAAGTCTGGGTCTAACTCCACAGTTTCCCCTTACATTCTCTGTAACCTTGACCAAGTGGTTTCTCTTCTCCCCAGTCCACTTGCTTTGCAAAATTACGTAAATGCTGATGGCATGCCTGGAAAATATTTTTACTCACTCCTGAAGAAAAGAACCAAACCAAAACATGTGGCCTAGATGTTCTTCTCACATTGATGTCAATCCAGAATGAAAATACGGAATTGTTCACACAAGTAAAGGTGATAAAAAAACGTTCGTTATGCTCAAATCTCTAGATTGTAGACTCTCTAAAAAGAAGAGATTTTGGCCTCTCGTGTGGACTTTTCCCAAAAGGATGTGACAGCAGCATCCTTGACTGACGAACATTTATCCCGAAGTGCTGCCTTTGGGATGAAATGAAATGAAATGAAATGAAATGAAATGAAATGAAATATATTCAGAGGACATCTAATACCTTTGTAGTGGCACTAAAAGTGAGAAAAACAAGTCAGAAATTTTGCTTTGCTTTCTTCCCAGACCAGACTGACACATTGCCCACCTCATAGAGGTGACCAGCGGTACCGAAGATGTCTGCAGGACAGAAACAATTGGTATTTTTGGGACATCTTGTGGCAACCGGTATCATACTTCCTTTTTTCTTGCAATTATAAAAACTATATTAACGAATCTGGATGGCTTGCTTTTTCCCTTTGAGAAGATTAAAGAACTCTCTAACCCTTCTCCAATGTAGTCTGCACAATCGATTGCTCGGGCAATATGTCCAACGTGTTCGGGGTACTCATCTAATGAAGTGTCCTGTTTGGCTGATTCTAGTTGGGCTAATTCTAATCTCACCCTAACACAGATGTACTGTCTTCACAAGAAACTCCTTAGTTAAACTGATATAAATAAAATTTGTCCTCATCGTTTTACCTATTCACCTTTCCTGAGGAGTGATTCTGCACTAAATAGTTCCTGTGAATAAGTTCCCTCACTGTAAATGCTGATAGAACAGCAAAATGCAGATATACTTATGACAAATTTAAATCATTTAGACAAGAACTGTGGCTCTACTGGCATGTGAAAAAACAGTAAAAAATACAGAAGGAGCTGCAGACACTTTGGGCTAAGAAGAATTGAAGGAAAAGATGACCTGAAATGCATCTTCTGGCTAACCTCACATTTGTGATTCACTTGCAATATTTGTTTCCATCATTAGGAATCTTTACTGCTCAAAGCAATGAGATTTCTTCCCCTTAATAAGTAGTCACTGTTACAGCAATTGCTACAGAAGATTTTGTTCCCCCTATCTTTCTATGAAATGTTTGCTTCAAAGTGCAGTTAAAGTCACTCTCAAACCTAACTGCTTCTCCCGTAATTGCTTCCATCACTGCATACTCCAGTGTCCGTCAGAATATTAATATATATGTATTATTGGAGATATTGCCTGACTGTGTTCTAGTGTGCCAGTGATAGCCTCTCTCCATGAATCCAGTGAGAAGAGAAGAGAAGAGAAGAGAAGAGAAGAGAAGAGAAGAGAAGAGAGGAGAAGAGAAGAGAAGAGAAGAGAAGAGAAGAGAAGAGAAGAGAAGAGAAGAGAAGAGAAGAGAAGAGAAGAGAAGAGAAGAGAAGAGAAGAGAAGAGAAGAGAAGATTTCAGTTGGAAGGGAGCTACAACGATCATCTAGTCCAACTGCCCGGACTCTCAGAAAGAGAGTCTGGATGACAGGCTTAGATGTGAACAACTAATTTTTTGGCTGTGAAAGCCAGGTGATATGAACCCCATTCGATGACGCAGGAGGAAACAGCACTGGATTATGTCTCATGTTGGGAACCATGTGGACGATTAGTTGCATTAGTTATCATCTATCATCTCAGCCTTGCTTAAGGGGAGTGTCACCTCTGTTGGTATATACCTAATTCTTTTAAAGGAGAGAGAGAGACGGAAGGAAAGACAGACAGACAGCAAGGAAGGCTTACTTGCCCTTGAATGAGTGAACTCAGGCAGCAAGGGAGTATCACTGATATCCGAGTCTCCGTTCAGAACTTTTATGCTGTCTGTAACAAACTCCTGAAGGCACCTCTAATAATAGCAAAACAATGCTTTGTAATCCTCCGCTGCCTTCTTTGATATCAGAGGGCCTGCCTAGAACTTCCATAACTTTCCCCATAGAAGCCTGAATGGCTGCGCTCGCAGATATTAGAAGGCGAAACACAACTTTCCTCCACTTTGACACCTTGAACATAGAAACCAACACAGTTTAATATGAAGAATCTCACTTTTTCACTTAAACAACGTTTTATATCACACATTTTCATTCTATAATAAAGCATGTATCTCTATATCACATACATATTTATACAGCAAAACTGCCAATGTAATACAAAGATTTTCTATGTAGCTGTCATATTTATGTAAACTGCATTACAGACCGCTCACTGCCTCCATGTCACTTGTTCTTATCTTCCGTTAAAACCTGTATAAGTTTACCTTGGAGGCTCTTCAGGACTTCAGCTTTTATGATTTTTACTGTTGTTGTTGTTTTTGGTTTTTATAGGGCTCAAAGCAAATTGCTCTTGAGCACTGTCAGGCTAAGGAGCGATCTCGCAATATAGTTAACACATAACAGGTGTATCATCATTCCAGAATACCTGTCCGGTCAAACAGGGAGAAACTCAAAGCTTGCCTGTGTGATGTAGCTACATCTACACGTTCTTTCTAATATAGTAAGATAGGCACAAAGGACCAGCATTTCAGTAGTGGTATAGGCCCTCATCCATATGCTTGTATGTTAATGCAGTATGGAAATCATTTCAGTGTTTGCTATCAGTTTTCTCCAACCTGGAGAAAATTACTTCAAATGAATGCAGTCCATTTTACTACCTATGTACCTACAGGAAATTCTTGCAAATAAATATGTGCCTTTTACAGCACGTGTTACTGGGTAATAGTAAAAGTGCAGTGACAGGAGCCTTTTTAATGAATGTTATGCTCTTGGTAGCAAGAGCACACCGGGGTTTGGAAGAAACCAGTTGCAGTTGGCTGACAGCCTGGGAACAGGTGTGTTTGCAGAGTGTCACATAATGCGGTTGGCATCATTCTTGCCAATGATAGTGAGCATAAATACAGGAGCACTGCTTCTTCCAGCTTGCTGGATCACAAGCCACTTGATCTGCAGCTCGAAAGTGATCTGCGGCTCTAAAGGGTTTTTCATGTCAAATGAGAAAGTCCAATATGAGACATTTCTTCAGTAACCTCTTCAACCTGTCTTGGGAAAGATGGGGGGGAAAAAAGACAAGAATTAGGGACAAGGGTGAGAGGAGAACAAGCAACATGTGCTTTGACATGAAATCCAATACCCATTCGTAGTATTCCAACGTGGCTACAGTGATAGCCTCTGTTCATGAATCCAGAGAGAAGAGAAGAGAAGAGAAGAGAGGAGAAGAGAGGAGAGGAGAGGACAGGAGAGGAGAGGAGAGGAGAGGAGAAGAGAAGAGAAGAGAAGAGAAGAGAAGAGAAGAGAAGAGAAGAGAAGAGAAGAGAAGAGAAGGGAAGAGACGAGAAGAGACGAGACGAGACGAGACGAGACGAGACGAGACGAGACGAGACGAGAAGATTTCAGGTGGAAGGGACCTACAATGATGATCTAGTGCAACTGCCTGACCACTTCAGGGCTGACCAGAAGTTAAAGCATGTTATTAAGGGCATGGTCCAAATGCCTCTTAAACACTGACAGGCATGGGGCATCGACCACCTCTCCAGGAAGCCTGTTCCAGTGTTTGACCACCCTCTCGGTAAAGAAATGGTTCCTAGTGTCAAGTCTGAACCTCCCCTGACGCAGCTTTGGACTGTTCCCACATGTCCTGTCACTGGATCCCAGGGAGAAGAGCTCAGCACCTCCCTCTGCACCTCCCCTCCTCAGGAAGCTGTAGAGAGCAATGAGGTCGCCCCTCAGCCTCCTCTCCTCCAAACTAGTCAGACCCAGAGCCCTTAGCTGCTCCTCATAGGACATGCCTTCCAGCCCCTTCACCAGCTTTGTTGCCCTCCTCTGGATGCACTCAAGGACCTTAACACTGTGGGGCCCAGAACTGCACACAGTACTCAAGGGGAGGCCGCACCAACACAAAATACAGCGGGATAATCTCCTCTTTTGACCGGCTGGTTATGCTGCGTTTGATGCACCCCAGGCTGCGGTTTGCCCTCTTGGTTGCCTGGGCACGCTGCTGACTCCTGTTGAGCTTCCCACCAACCAGCACCCCCAAATCCCTTTCTGCAGGGCTGCTCTCCAGCCACTCCTCTCCCAATGTATACCTGCGTTCGGCATTACTTTGTCCCAAGTGCAGAATCTGGCATTTGTTTTAGTTAAATGTCATGTCAAATGCCTTTCAATACTACACAGTGTGATCTTATTGATAATTTTTCCAGGGACTGAGGTGAGACTAACATGTCTGTAGTTTCCTGGCTCTTCCCTCACACCCTTCTTGTAAATAGGAACAATGCTGGTGAGCTTCCAGTCAGCGGGGAACTCTCCAGATTCCCCAGACCTTTGGCAGATGATGGAGAGGGGTCCTGCTGTAACACCCACTGACAAGTGCAAAATGGAAACTGCCAGCGCCGGAGTGGTATTTTTCTCCTGACATACTTGTTCTCCCAAGGGCAGGTGCATGCTTCCTCTCTGGGGCCATCTCTGTGCACCTTGGAAATATTTCCTATACTCAGAGCGGCATTAAAATGTGACAGATGGACAGCAGGGTCTGTTACACACCTGGGCTCCTTGTTCTTCTCGCCCTGCCTGGGTTTTCTCAGTTGCCCATTCCTGAGATCTTGCTTTCCAGCTTTCGCCTTTTCTTGCCTGCCTGGCCGTCACTCTCCTCTTCGCAGCTTAGTTTTCTCTTTCTGTTGGATTGTTTTTCCTTTTCCTGCGAAGAGCCTGGCAACCTTTCCATTCAATAGTATTGTTAGACAGGTAAAGCCATGACAAACATGAATCAAGTCTCCTCTTAATCAAAGCTAGCTCATGTTACCTTCTCTCCCTGGGCAAGCTCTTCAGGTGTTTGCTTTCCAGAGCGACTGGAGGCACCTGCAATGGAAATGTGGAAGTTACCAGGTGGTGAGCGCCTACCTGCCCAATTGCTACCTTAGCTCTGAAAGGCAGCTCCCTTGGGTGGGTTTGATCAGCCTGGCTGAGCCACTTCTGGTGGGATCACTGCACACAGTGCGATGGCCAACCTGCATCAGCCTTACTCTGCACTTTAGCAGAGCTGCAGGCTGGTGGGTGACCTTGCTCGTCCCTGTGGCAGCAGTCCCACCTTCTGAGGAGGGAGGCTTTTGTTGTCACGCTCTTGGTGGCCCTGACATACCTCTGCGGTTTCTGCTTCTGCCCCTTGTGCTGTGTCTTTTGGGATCATTGGTGACTCCTCGGCCCGTGCACCAGCAAGCCCAGCCACCTCCTCCTCAAAGAGTTCGCCGCGGTGCTCAATGAGGAACTCCACCAGCCGCGTCACCTGCACACAGCAAACCATTGGTTTCCCCCTAGGTGGCTGAACACGGCTCAAAGAGCCTTTGCCACTCCTGACCCTCGCTTCTGCGCAGCAAGCTGCAGCTGTGGGGCTGCTCTTCCCGGCAGCTCCCCCACGAGCGTTTGCTGCAGAGAGGAGGCAGCCAGGTCCCTCTGCACAGCAGAGCTCGGGTGGGCCCAGAAGGCTGTAGCCGGCTGGTAACCACAGCGTACCTTCCCCGTCACCTGCAGCAGGACGTCCAGGGGGAGCGTGTGCTCCTCGGCTGGGCTCAGCAGGTTTGGCCCCATGCAGACGGCCAGGTTGCCGGCAGTCATCCTGCTGGTGGCCGCGTTTCTGCTGATGTCTTGCAGCAGGGACAGCAAGCTCTTGAGGAGCAGGAGGTTGCCCTTGGGCAACTTGCTGGCCACCCTGAGGGAACAGGAACGCAACGTTAACAAAGTAGCCATCGTCAACACAGCTCTCCCGGGCTGAGCTCTACAACGTTAACAAAGTAGCCATCGTCAACACAGCTCTCCCGGGCTGAGCTCTGCCAAGCCCAGCCGAGGGAAGGCTCCCTGGCCACGCCTGGTCTCCAGCAGAGGGACAGCCTTTGCTGAGGTACGGCCACCTCCCTCCCTCCCTGCCCTTCTGGCCAGAGTCCCTTCGTGGAGCAACCCCCAGTGCCTGCGGGAAGTGCTCCAAGGAGAGAAAGGCTTTTCTGAGCCTCTTCCCCCCCAAAACCCCACCCCACAGCAGCAAGAGGTGGCTGGCAGAAGACGCAGCTTTTGCCTTTTGCAGGCAGGCTGTGGCTTTGCAGGCAAGTCCCAGCCTCTGCCAGTCCCTGCAGAGCAGGCAGGCTGCTCGCCGCACTTACTCTTTCAGTCCTGCCAGCCTCTCCTGCCTGCTGGTCTTGTGCAGGGCGCTCATCCACTCCTCGTAGAGCTCTGCCTGGAGGAGCTTGGAGGGGATCTTCCGGAGGAAGTCCTGCAATGCCAAGGGCTCCGGGTGAGGCTTTGACCACTGCCGCCGGGAGCGCAGGCAGCATCGCCGGCAGCGACAGAGCCGGGAGCTGCTGGGCTCCAGGTCCAGAGGGTTCACCTTCAAGATGACGGCCAGCAGGTGTGCAGGCTGGCTTTCGAGGTGGACCTCCGCTCCGCTGTCGAGGGCCTCCCGGAGCTCCCGGGAGGCGCGCTCGCCGGCCGCCAGCCGGAAGATCCCCTCCGTGGATGGCCCGTGCTCGCGCAGGAGAGCCAGCAGGTCCTGCAGGGGACAGAGGAGGAGAGTGGCGTGGCTGGAGGCAGGCCCTGGGGCAGGTGAACCTTGCTCAGGGGCAGGAGCATGTGTGGAGGGCTCTGCTTTCCCTAGGGCAGGATGGAGGGGGGGCTGGAGGTGGGTGCGTGGGGCTGGGGACACCACCTCTGCGGAGGAGCCAGCGGGCTGGGGACCCCCTGGCCAGGCTTGCTTACCTGGATGGGCTGGGGCAGCGTGCCGTCCTGGCTGCAGAGAGCTGCCAGGGGCCGGCCGAAGAGAGCCCCCCTGCCGCCAGAGCCCGACGGCCCCGGCGCCTCTGCAGCGGCCGAGGTCCCTCGCCGCGCAAAGGGCCAGGGCAGCCCCCTCCTCCTGCTGCGGGTCCCGCCTGCTGCCAAGGAAAAGAGAGCAAAGAGCCATGGAGGAGAAGCGCCAGGCGAGTGCTCCCGGACCCTCTCAACGCTGTCCCCCCGCTGCTGAGCACACGGGAGAGGCGTTGTTTGGGAACGAGGGTCCCCGCGGGCTCAGCTCTCTCCTGCCGCAGAGCAATGGGGACGGACGTGCCCTGTGGGAAGGGCAGCAGCAGCCCCAGTGCAGCAGGAGTGCCCGCCTGCACGAGGAGGAGAGAAGGGCCGTCCTGCCCCCGTCTTCTCCAAACTCACCAGCCGCGCGGCCAGGTCCACCTTGGCTGCCAGAGGGGACGGGTGGTGGCCGCTGCTCTGCGCCAGCCTGCAAGCAACACGCCGCGCTCACCCAGCAGCCCCGCAGCAGAAAGGGCCCCCGGCGAGCTGCATCAGCCTTTGGCCATGTGTGAGAGGAGGGGACGGCTGAGATGACACCCTGAGCGACCCTCACCTTTGCCTGGCTCACGACCAGCCTCTCCAGGCTGCTGGCGTGTAGTGTTGTTGCCTGGGCAAGAGGAAAAGAGCAGAAGGTGAGAAGCGATGCGCCTGATGCTGGGCTGGAGCAGCATCTGGGGGCAGAGCAGAGACAGGAGGGACACTCACGGCACGGCGGCTGCTCAGCTCCTTCAGCAGGAGCTTGATGGAGGGCAGCTGGGTCACCCGGGCT
Organism: Gymnogyps californianus; assembly: GCF_018139145.2. Lineage (NCBI taxonomy): Eukaryota > Metazoa > Chordata > Aves > Accipitriformes > Cathartidae > Gymnogyps > Gymnogyps californianus. The sequence continues at coordinate 46,327,190 of NC_059471.1, read as the reverse complement.
CCCTCCACTCCTTCTGGTGGCCTGTGCAGGGGCAAGGGGCAGAGCAAGAGCTGTGTGAGACCCAAGCCGCCTTTTCCCTCTCCTGCCAGCCCAGGGAGCACTTGCAAGCTGCCCCGAAGCAGCCGGGCACCGCCCGGCAGTCGAGCGGAGAGCAGCGGCAGTGGTGAGGACGGGGCTGGGCAGGTGTTGGCTGGACAGAGCTGGGCGAAGCCGCTGCGCCAGCTCTGCCCGCTCAAGAGCTGCCCGCAGCCGTGGGGGCACCTCTCCCCAGCTGGGGAGCGGTGTTTCCGCCTCGTACGGCTCCGCCTGGAGCATCCCCCCGTGATGTGAGCACGGGCCCCCCAGGCTGCACTGCCAGGCAGGGCTTACCCCAGGAGCGCGCTGACCCAGAGCTCCTTCAGCGCCCGGGAGCTGCAGAAAGAGAGGAGAAACAGCCTGAGTGCCCGCTGCTCCCCAGCCTGCGGGCAGAGGCGGGCGCTGCCCAGCCCTGCCGTGGGACGTGGCACCGAGACTCACCGGAAGGTGACGATGCAGGAGCCGCAGGGCCAGACGAGGACAAGGGAGTTGGTGGGCTTGCCTTCCTCCTCCTCGGCGGCATCCCCGGCTGCCCCCTTGCCACTGCTCAGCACCTGCAGCTGGCCCAGGGCCAGGCAGAGCTGCGGGCGCGGGGCGCTGCCACGTCTGCAGAGAGGAGCGGCAGGGAGTGATGTGGAGGTGGCCGAGGCCGGTGGCTCCCCTCCAGCGCCCGCCTGCCACGGGCACGGCCATGGCTGCATCCAGCAGCAAGGTGCCGGGGGCCTGGGGCTGCTCCTTGGCTGTCCCTGCCCTGGGGCCAGGGCCAGGGCTTGGGAGGAAAGGCAGCTGGGCTCTGCGAGTCTTACTGGGGCTTGGCGATGACCAAGGCGTCGCTGAAGAGGAGGAGGTCCCTCTTCCTCGTTGCATGGCCCTGGGTCACCCGCACGCGCTGATGGAGCAGGGGCTCGGGTGATGGCGGGACGGGCGCGCACTGCTGCTCGGGGTCAGGGTCGTCCCTGCAGAGCAGACGGCACCGGGCATGAGAAAGGCGGCTGGTGCGGGGCCCGGCAGTGCCGGCGTGTCCCCGAGCCGCGGGGGGAGCCTACCTGGAGCCGCGGCAGCAGTTCACCTGGCCCATCGCACCGAGGGCAGGAGAAGCCTGGCGGGGGACACGATGGTGGGGGTCAGGACAGTGCCCAGCCGGCTCGAGCAAGGCTGCCAAGGGGGTCCTGGTGCCGGGCAGTGCTGCTGGGCAAGAGCTTGGCTCTCCCCAGCGCCGCTGCGTGCTGTCACAGCGCCGTCCCTGCAGGCACTGGGGCCGTTGCCGGGCCAGCGCCGGGTCAACACAACATGCCGTTCTGAGCCCAAGGGTCGCCCTGGGGGGCGGGGGTGGGGGAGGGGCCCTGGGGGGCTCTCCCCACTCTGCCCGTGTCTCTCTCGTCCTGGGGAGCCCAGACCCGGGCACAGCACTGCAGGCATGGCCTCCCCAGCGCTGAGCAGAGGGGAAGGGTCACCTCCCTCCAGCTGCTGCCAAGGCTTTGCCCAGTGCAGCCCCGGGTACCACTCGCCGCCGCCTTTGGGCAAGGGCACCTTGCTGGCTCCTGGGCAACCCGGTGTCCGCCAGGACCCCCGGGGCCTTTTCTGCCACGCTGCTTGCCAGCAGCTTTGCCAAGCTGCTTTTGGTCACGAGTAGGTGGGCATGTGTCCCGGGATGCTTCGTGCCCGTCCCGGTGCCAGCCGCAGTCGGTCCCACCCTCTTTCTGCAGGTCTCCCGGTGCCACTGCCGTGAGGGTGAGAAGGGCACGTTTCCTCCAGCCAAAGCAGCGGTGCCAGTGGAAAGGCTCTCTCTTGTTATGGGGCAGGGAGAAAGAGGATGCACCGTGGTGACAGAGTCCAGAGACGGAGTTTCCTTAACTCCAACTCTTTAACGCCAACTTTGTTCTTCTTCACCTAATGTCCAGGTAGAAGGTGGTGTTGGCACTCCCATGGAAAATGGGAGAGGAGTTTGGCTTTGCCAGCTGCCCTAGAAACAGCAGCTGCATAGCTGCCTTCTTGAGTGAGCAGCTGTCTGCAGAAGCCCGGCGTCTCAAGGACGGGGAGGGGGGAAACTGCAAGAAGCAGAGCAGACCAGAATAGTGCAGCCCAGGGGGTTGCAGACGCGTCCTGCCCACCTCTCACTCTTCCCGGGATGCTTTAGGCGGTTGGCAGAGAGAAGAAAGGCGTCCTTCTGCCTGCTCGAGCCAGACCTGTTGTCTCTTTGGCTCCAAATGTAGGAAGCAGAGTAAGGAGAAGTTAAAGCTGAACCCCAAGCTGTTGTGTGAGCCTGCCTTGACTTTTGTGGAAAGGAAAGATGGAAAGAGAGGAAAGAGAGGAAAGAGGAAGGAAGGAAGGAAGGGAGGGAAGGAGGGAGGGAGGGAGGGAAGGAAGGGAGGAAGGCAGGAAGGGAGGAAGGCAGGAAGGCAAGCAAGCAAGCAAGCAAGAAAGAAAGAGAAAAAAGAAAGGAAGAAAGGAAGAAAGGAAGAAAGGAAGAGAAAGAAAATAAGGGAAGAGTGAGCAGAACTCTCTGTCAGCCCTCTAGGAGCAGGGCTAGGAAAGAGTTTCCAGGATTGCAACACCTCCTCCTCATGCAATGTATACTTGCAAAGATACGTGTCTGAAGAGGGACGTATTGAACGGCTGAGAAGTGAGATAGGGGAGCACACACATATAACTGGAATAAGGTTGGGTAGCCCAAGGTCTGTGATTAATACTGAAGACTGAGGCAAAACAAAAGCATTAAATGCCTCTCTCTTGTCTTCATCCCCATTTGTCAGGCGACCATCTTCATCAAGTATGGGTCCGATACTTTCCTTAGACCTCCTCTTGCTATTAGTATACTTCAAAAAGCGTTTTTTTGTCATCTGACAGAACACTGGCCAGTTTCAACTCCAGTCGAGCTTTGGCCTTTCGAGATTTCTCCCTCCATATGTGAACCACAGCTCTGTCGTCTTCCTGCGAAGCCTGGCCGTGCTTCTAGAGCTCATACAATTTCTTTTTCCGCCTGAGTTCCAAGAGGAGTTCCCTGTTCAGCCAAGCTGGTCTTCTGCCCCGCTTGCTTGGCTTTCAACACAATGGCATTGCCTGCTCCTGTGCTTTTAGAAGGTGGTTCTTTAAAACTGACCAGCTCTCATGCAGCCCTAAGTCCTCAAAAGTAGCTTCCCAGGGGACACTGCGAAGTAGCTCCCTGTGTAGCTTAAAGTTTGCTCTCTTGATATCTAGGGTAGCAATTATGCTGACCTTTTTTCTCATTACACCCAAAATTTTGAACTCACCTCTTTGTGATCACTGTGGCCGAGACAGCCTCCTACCATCACATCTCCCACGAGTCCTTCTTTATTCACAAATAGCAAGTCTAGGAGGGCACCTTTCCTAGCTGGCTCACTGAGTGCTTGTGCAAAGAAATGATCTTCAACAAACTTCAGGAATTTCCCAGCCGTACTTGTCCCAGCCGTGACAGTATGGTATTCCCAGCTGATGTGCGGGAAATTGAAATCTCCCATAAGGACAAGGGCTGCCGATCCAGAGATTTCTCCTAATTGCCTATAGAATACCTCATCAGTGCTATCCTCCTGGCTGGGTGACTGATGGTAGACACCCGCAATGACATCTTCTTTGTTTTCCATCCCCCTAATCCTCACCCACAGGCTCTCGACCACATCATCCCGAACGGTAAGGGCTGTAAAGTCAAACCTCTCCCGTGCATACAGTGCAACTCCCCCCCCTCGCCTGCCCTGCCTCGCCCTCCTGAACAGCCTGTTCAGCCCTCCCGAACAGTGATGCTCTCTTACCATTCTGCACCAGGGACAGTAAGGCTTGTGTACACAAGTTCCAGATTCACAGGAGAAAATGGTCACCTGAAGCATGACGTAAATATGGTTTTGGCATGTAAGTGTAAGCGACTGCTTGAAAAATTATGTTCTTCTTCAGTCTGGTGACACAGGAAAATTGACAGCACCCAAGTTTTTGATAAGAATCTCTCCAAGAACTTAAATTTCTCCCTGGATGTTCGAAAAGCACTTCAGTCACAGTTGCGCGTGGACAGCCATAGCCCACTCCATGAGGCTCTGCAAATAAAACGTTGCTCTTTCCCGTTGCAGACGGCAGCTGCATCCTGGAGATCTAGTCTGGGAACACTACTAGTCAGCTTTGACATACGATAGAGTAGTAAAAGCTTGTCTTCAAGAGCTAGCCAGAGATGCTGAGACCATCCACTCAAACACGAGACATCCAGGTTGGAATTCAGCTCCTCTGACTTTAGATAGCTATATTGCAGATATTTATAGTAAAAAATTGCTAAGATCCCATTATAGTTAGCGGAGTAAAAAGTTATTCACGCTGTCCTAAAGTGGACATCTTTAGGACACCTTTAGACTTAACTGACTGTATTGACTAGGGCCTCAGTTCGATTTCCTACACACAGGCAACTTCATGCCATTTAAGATGCTGTAATGAAACTAGCACCTAGAGCCTAGCAGATATGACACAGGACCTAGGGACGGTCTTGCCCTTCTGAGGGGACAGCTGGAAGCCAGAGGACACACCTATAGAATCTCAGATCACACCCGCATGATGCCAAGGGGTAGGCTACTGTGCCAAGCCCTTGATATCCACTCACTCTAACGGCTGTGTGGACACCTAGTCCAAACATAGACACAGAAGTCAGAGTGGGCCGAATCCCACCCTAGCTTTAGTTCCCTCTTCTACCAAGGAGGTTTGTATCCCCTGTATCCCCATAGGGGAGACCTAGCGGGAGCATCCTCCACACATGTTTTGTAGCTTGTGCAGTTAAGAGCAAATATTGGGGCTAAAGGACTCCTTTTTTTTTTCCTCTCTCTTGTTCTAACCATCTCCATTTGGCAAGCTTCAAGAAACACAATGTAAAGTACTTATTTAAACCAGGTTTTGACATTTGAAAAAAGGACGCGTCTCATGTTTGTTAATTGCTAATAAACACTTGTTATTTAAGAAATTATATTAGTAGGTGACGTTTCTAAATGATATAAATCATCTGCTGAAGTGAAGAGACTTTTGAAAACTAGTTATCAAACAGTAAATACACAGCTTCACTTGTTTCTCCTGCTTTCCCTTTAATACCAGAGTGAGTTTCACAGATAGTGTCGGGTAAATTAACATGCTGGAAGCAACAGGTTGTGCCCATAGCAAAATGCCTGACTGCAGCTAGTTCATTGTGCAGTACTAGTTACTGCCACTGGATTAATTTAAAAAGCATCAAGCAAAGGACAGGTCTTTGTGAGCTATCAAGAGGTCCTCCAGGAAGACTAGCTGCTCTGTGAACAGAAGCCATTTCCCTTTGTCACCATCAGTCTCTGTTGTCATCTGCCTTGCTTTCCTATAAAGGGTCTCTTCTTCCAGCTTTGTCTGCCCCTCTTTCTTCACTCACTTTGGCCCTTCACTCTCCCCATTAGCTTTTGGATTGATAGTCCACCCTTCCTATGGCAAACACAGAAGCTAGAAAGGCAGCAGCTCACCCTGGCACTGCCTCATTTTTCATGTCAAATGAGAAAGGAGTATCCAAAGAGAGTCAGCATATATAATGACTGCTTCTGAACGGATGTACGCAAGATATCTTAGGTCATCTCTACCAGTACTTGTCAGTACAGTAACTTGTTAACATTAAATTGATTCTAAGCCTTTGAGGGAAAGTATCTCAGCTTCCTACAGACTGTGTATTCCCATAGTGTTTGAAAGGAAAAGTGAAACATCTTGGAGAAACGCAGCTTCTGTTGAGTCTCTAACTGACAGCACGACGGCCGTCTACTACAATCAAAATGCCTCTGATGATACAAGTTCTGAAAACCTTTTGAGGAAAACACCACAGCAGTCCTATCACACCACAGAAGACAATGGGTAAAAGTGAGTTAACTCAAGGATGTCACTCCTCCAAAGTCCCACTGATGTCATGAACGGTTAGATTATCCTTCAACTAGTTGATGAGTGACAGCACAACATTACATCATATTGACCTCCTCTGTTCAGTACATAGCTGCTTACAGTAGAAACTCACTAATTGGCCCTAGTGGCTGAAAAACACATTGTACATTTTTGAAAGTTGCAAATTGGTATGTGAAAAAAAATGCATTAAACTCCCTCAAGTGTCCTTTGTTCAGTTATTTTGACAGTTATGGCATATATTGTTCCTTAGATTTCATATTGTGCTGGTGAATGTTCTGGAAAAACAATGAGTTGTGATCTCGTTTCTCTGCAGCTCCTCTAGACCATTTTTACCAGCTGAGTAAAAAGGGTGACAACATGAGGGTGCGGTAGGTTTTCACTTCACGGAGTGTTGTCTTCCTCGGAAGAATAGTCTGATGAGCTATTAAGGTATACAAGAATCAGGTCCAATATGAGACATTTCTTCAGTAATCTCTTCAACCTGCCTTGAGAAAGACAGGGGGAAAAAAAAAAGACGGGAATTAGGGACAAGGGTGAGAGGAGAACAAGCAACTCGTGCTTTGACGTGAAATCGTAGTAGACACCCATTTGTAGTATTCCTCTGCAGGATTCCTTATAGCTGGGTATTAGGGATTGGCATTATGATACTAATCGTTTAGGTTGTGGAAGTTCGGGGAGGCTTCAGTGAACACAAGGGCTTTTGACTCAACTGCTGTATAAATCTATGCTTAAATGGCCAGGCCTGGATAGAGCCGCAATAAGAATGGAGGGTAAAACGGAACATGAGTAAAGCAAAGGAAAGAATAGCAACAGAAATCAGCAAGTGTGTACAAATGACAGAAACAATTTCTTACTGCAAATGGTGAAGTTTTAATAATATGCCAAGGATTTCCTTCATGTCAAGAGACATTCCAACACCAAAAACTGACCACAAAACTATTTCTGCATTCACAATCCTTCTTTACACTTCAGTGGCAGCTGCAGAGAGGCAGGGAGAGCAGGAGAATGCTCAAACATGGCTGAATGGCTAGGTTTGGACTCCTAGGGAAGGACTTACTCTGCCAAGCCAAAACTCACAGTCAGACCTTGCTCCCATTAAAATCAATGGCAGCTATGACAGAATGAGAACGGGGGCCCAAAGGATCATTCATCATTGTTTCCCGGGTATGTACAGCTCCTTCCAGGTGTTTCTAAGTGTGTTCAGGAAGTCTTCATTTTCACTTTTCGTGTTACGCCTTCTGAAATAGGCACATTAAACAAAAGCAATGCACTTGGCTAGACATATATTGTGGGAAGCAAAAGTCACCGTAGGTGCTTTTGTTCCCCTGTCATCACCATTTCTCTGAAAATTCTCGCAAATGTATTGCATGGCAGGAACATCCATTTGAACAGTAAGTTTGGGTAACGTATCGGAGAAGGAAATTTCCAAATGTAGAAAAAGAACAAAGAACAGAAACAGACAGCACTTACAGTCAGAACTAAACAGCTTGGTTCAGATACCTCAACTCAGATTCCCAACATCGGCAGTGAACATCTCCCTCCAGCCCCAAGATGACTAGCCTAAGCATAAGTCACTAAACCATGCTGTGAAGAAAAAGAATGCAGTGGATGAGTGAGTATGAAGGCTTAGAGAGTTCACAAACAGAAAAGAAGTCATTTACTGAGGATGACAGTGGTCTCTGTGGGTTCTGGCACATCCAGGACAGAGGTTCAAGGCTGAACCGAGGTTCCAGTATTCCTATGGTATTTTTTCTACATACACACAGAGTTTGTTACCTCTGTTTGTGCTTTAAGAAATGGCGACACTCTGACATTTTTCCCCTAAAAGAAAGCTGTAAGGAAGTGACGAACCGATTCATACCAGTAGTATTATTCTGCAGGTCATTGTACAGAGGACCAGCTGGTCATTTGTTTAATTTAACCGAGAGAATCTCCCAATTCTCTTTTTGGAAGCACAATGTGAAAGAACTCAGCGCAGATGTCTAGTCAGCTAGGCTGTACACAGTGTGCGCATGGGCAGACTCCACCTATAGAACAACATGACTTCTATTGCTTTCTTTCACCCCTAACATCTTTAGCGGTGTCTCATAATCGAATTTTTCTTTCTCTGTTGTCCACTTCATTGGAAGAAGGGTATGGCTTGCACATGGTTTTATCACAAAATTAAACCCATCAAAAATTCTCTCGTAGCAAAAATCTAATGCAAGAAAAGCAACGGTATCCTGCTTGTAGAGAAAACAATTGGACTGGGAATGCATTGGAGGCAGGAGGTAAACAACAGCAATCCTCCCTATTAGCACACATGAGAGTGTCATAGATGCTGCAACACTATGCCAAAATTTACACTGAAAGGGTTTCAAAATACTGGGCAGCATGGGAATGCTGGTGAAAAGAAAGGTAGGGTTAAGATAAACCTAGGCAGAGATGTATTTTCTCTTCCTGTGACATTTCCTGTGTCCAAATATTGTTCACAAACCTTGAAAGTTAGCGGTCTGCCATTACAAGAGACAAAACTCCAACGGGGAACCATGAGGAAAACAGGGAGCCAAACATACATCTACAGGGCTTCTAATAGGGAGGGAGAAAGAGAATCGGGAAGTCTGGGTCTAACTCCACAGTTTCCCCTTACATTCTCTGTAACCTTGACCAAGTGGTTTCTCTTCTCCCCAGTCCACTTGCTTTGCAAAATTACGTAAATGCTGCTGGCATGCCTGGAAAATATTTTTACTCACTCCTGAAGAAAAGAACCAAACCAAAACATGTGGCCTAGATGTTCTTCTCACATTGATGTCAATCCAGAATGAAAATACGGAATTGTTCACACAAGTAAAGGTGATAAAAAAACGTTCGTTATGCTCAAATCTCTAGATTGTAGACTCTCTAAAAAGAAGAGATTTTGGCCTCTCGTGTGGACTTTTCCCAAAAGGATGTGACAGCAGCATCCTTGACTGACGAACATTTATCCCGAAGTGCTGCCTTTGGGATGAAATGAAATGAAATGAAATGAAATGAAATGAAATGAAATGAAATATATTCAGAGGACATCTAATACCTTTGTAGTGGCACTAAAAGTGAGAAAAACAAGTCAGAAATTTTGCTTTGCTTTCTTCCCAGACCAGACTGACACATTGCCCACCTCATAGAGGTGACCAGCGGTACCGAAGATGTCTGCAGGACAGAAACAATTGGTATTTTTGGGACATCTTGTGGCAACCGGTATCATACTTCCTTTTTTCTTGCAATTATAAAAACTATATTAACGAATCTGGATGGCTTGCTTTTTCCCTTTGAGAAGATTAAAGAACTCTCTAACCCTTCTCCAATGTAGTCTGCACAATCGATTGCTCGGGCAATATGTCCAACGTGTTCGGGGTACTCATCTAATGAAGTGTCCTGTTTGGCTGATTCTAGTTGGGCTAATTCTAATCTCACCCTAACACAGATGTACTGTCTTCACAAGAAACTCCTTAGTTAAACTGATATAAATAAAATTTGTCCTCATCGTTTTACCTATTCACCTTTCCTGAGGAGTGATTCTGCACTAAATAGTTCCTGTGAATAAGTTCCCTCACTGTAAATGCTGATAGAACAGCAAAATGCAGATATACTTATGACAAATTTAAATCATTTAGACAAGAACTGTGGCTCTACTGGCATGTGAAAAAACAGTAAAAAATACAGAAGGAGCTGCAGACACTTTGGGCTAAGAAGAATTGAAGGAAAAGATGACCTGAAATGCATCTTCTGGCTAACCTCACATTTGTGATTCACTTGCAATATTTGTTTCCATCATTAGGAATCTTTACTGCTCAAAGCAATGAGATTTCTTCCCCTTAATAAGTAGTCACTGTTACAGCAATTGCTACAGAAGATTTTGTTCCCCCTATCTTTCTATGAAATGTTTGCTTCAAAGTGCAGTTAAAGTCACTCTCAAACCTAACTGCTTCTCCCGTAATTGCTTCCATCACTGCATACTCCAGTGTCCGTCAGAATATTAATATATATGTATTATTGGAGATATTGCCTGACTGTGTTCTAGTGTGCCAGTGATAGCCTCTCTCCATGAATCCAGTGAGAAGAGAAGAGAAGAGAAGAGAAGAGAAGAGAAGAGAAGAGAAGAGAAGAGAAGAGAAGAGAAGAGAAGAGAAGAGAAGATTTCAGTTGGAAGGGAGCTACAACGATCATCTAGTCCAACTGCCCGGACTCTCAGAAAGAGAGTCTGGATGACAGGCTTAGATGTGAACAACTAATTTTTTGGCTGTGAAAGCCAGGTGATATGAACCCCATTCGATGACGCAGGAGGAAACAGCACTGGATTATGTCTCATGTTGGGAACCATGTGGACGATTAGTTGCATTAGTTATCATCTATCATCTCAGCCTTGCTTAAGGGGAGTGTCACCTCTGTTGGTATATACCTAATTCTTTTAAAGGAGAGAGAGAGACGGAAGGAAAGACAGACAGACAGCAAGGAAGGCTTACTTGCCCTTGAATGAGTGAACTCAGGCAGCAAGGGAGTATCACTGATATCCGAGTCTCCGTTCAGAACTTTTATGCTGTCTGTAACAAACTCCTGAAGGCACCTCTAATAATAGCAAAACAATGCTTTGTAATCCTCCGCTGCCTTCTTTGATATCAGAGGGCCTGCCTAGAACTTCCATAACTTTCCCCATAGAAGCCTGAATGGCTGCGCTCGCAGATATTAGAAGGCGAAACACAACTTTCCTCCACTTTGACACCTTGAACATAGAAACCAACACAGTTTAATATGAAGAATCTCACTTTTTCACTTAAACAACGTTTTATATCACACATTTTCATTCTATAATAAAGCATGTATCTCTATATCACATACATATTTATACAGCAAAACTGCCAATGTAATACAAAGATTTTCTATGTAGCTGTCATATTTATGTAAACTGCATTACAGACCGCTCACTGCCTCCATGTCACTTGTTCTTATCTTCCGTTAAAACCTGTATAAGTTTACCTTGGAGGCTCTTCAGGACTTCAGCTTTTATGATTTTTACTGTTGTTGTTGTTTTTGGTTTTTATAGGGCTCAAAGCAAATTGCTCTTGAGCACTGTCAGGCTAAGGAGCGATCTCGCAATATAGTTAACACATAACAGGTGTATCATCATTCCAGAATACCTGTCCGGTCAAACAGGGAGAAACTCAAAGCTTGCCTGTGTGATGTAGCTACATCTACACGTTCTTTCTAATATAGTAAGATAGGCACAAAGGACCAGCATTTCAGTAGTGGTATAGGCCCTCATCCATATGCTTGTATGTTAATGCAGTATGGAAATCATTTCAGTGTTTGCTATCAGTTTTCTCCAACCTGGAGAAAATTACTTCAAATGAATGCAGTCCATTTTACTACCTATGTACCTACAGGAAATTCTTGCAAATAAATATGTGCCTTTTACAGCACGTGTTACTGGGTAATAGTAAAAGTGCAGTGACAGGAGCCTTTTTAATGAATGTTATGCTCTTGGTAGCAAGAGCACACCGGGGTTTGGAAGAAACCAGTTGCAGTTGGCTGACAGCCTGGGAACAGGTGTGTTTGCAGAGTGTCACATAATGCGGTTGGCATCATTCTTGCCAATGATAGTGAGCATAAATACAGGAGCACTGCTTCTTCCAGCTTGCTGGATCACAAGCCACTTGATCTGCAGCTCGAAAGTGATCTGCGGCTCTAAAGGGTTTTTCATGTCAAATGAGAAAGTCCAATATGAGACATTTCTTCAGTAACCTCTTCAACCTGTCTTGGGAAAGATGGGGGGAAAAAAGACAAGAATTAGGGACAAGGGTGAGAGGAGAACAAGCAACATGTGCTTTGACATGAAATCCAATACCCATTCGTAGTATTCCAACGTGGCTACAGTGATAGCCTCTGTTCATGAATCCAGAGAGAAGAGAAGAGAAGAGAAGAGAAGAGAGGAGAAGAGAGGAGAGGAGAGGAGAGGAGAGGAGAGGAGAGGAGAGAGAAGAGAAGAGAAGAGAAGAGAAGAGAAGAGAAGAGAAGAGAAGAGAAGAGAAGAGAAGAGAAGAGAAGAGAAGAGAAGAGAAGAGAAGGGAAGAGACGAGAAGAGACGAGACGAGACGAGACGAGACGAGACGAGACGAGACGAGAAGATTTCAGGTGGAAGGGACCTACAATGATGATCTAGTGCAACTGCCTGACCACTTCAGGGCTGACCAGAAGTTAAAGCATGTTATTAAGGGCATGGTCCAAATGCCTCTTAAACACTGACAGGCATGGGGCATCGACCACCTCTCCAGGAAGCCTGTTCCAGTGTTTGACCACCCTCTCGGTAAAGAAATGGTTCCTAGTGTCAAGTCTGAACCTCCCCTGACGCAGCTTTGGACTGTTCCCACATGTCCTGTCACTGGATCCCAGGGAGAAGAGCTCAGCACCTCCCTCTGCACCTCCCCTCCTCAGGAAGCTGTAGAGAGCAATGAGGTCGCCCCTCAGCCTCCTCTCCTCCAAACTAGTCAGACCCAGAGCCCTTAGCTGCTCCTCATAGGACATGCCTTCCAGCCCCTTCACCAGCTTTGTTGCCCTCCTCTGGATGCACTCAAGGACCTTAACACTGTGGGGCCCAGAACTGCACACAGTACTCAAGGGGAGGCCGCACCAACACAAAATACAGCGGGATAATCTCCTCTTTTGACCGGCTGGTTATGCTGCGTTTGATGCACCCCAGGCTGCGGTTTGCCCTCTTGGTTGCCTGGGCACGCTGCTGACTCCTGTTGAGCTTCCCACCAACCAGCACCCCCAAATCCCTTTCTGCAGGGCTGCTCTCCAGCCACTCCTCTCCCAATGTATACCTGCGTTCGGCATTACTTTGTCCCAAGTGCCGAATCTGGCATTTGTTTTAGTTAAATGTCATGTCAAATGCCTTTCAATACTACACAGTGTGATCTTATTGATAATTTTTCCAGGGACTGAGGTGAGACTAACATGTCTGTAGTTTCCTGGCTCTTCCCTCACACCCTTCTTGTAAATAGGAACAATGCTGGTGAGCTTCCAGTCAGCGGGGAACTCTCCAGATTCCCCAGACCTTTGGCAGATGATGGAGAGGGGTCCTGCTGTAACACCCACTGACAAGTGCAAAATGGAAACTGCCAGCGCCGGAGTGGTATTTTTCTCCTGACATACTTGTTCTCCCAAGGGCAGGTGCATGCTTCCTCTCTGGGGCCATCTCTGTGCACCTTGGAAATATTTCCTATACTCAGAGCGGCATTAAAATGTGACAGATGGACAGCAGGGTCTGTTACACACCTGGGCTCCTTGTTCTTCTCGCCCTGCCTGGGTTTTCTCAGTTGCCCATTCCTGAGATCTTGCTTTCCAGCTTTCGCCTTTTCTTGCCTGCCTGGCCGTCACTCTCCTCTTCGCAGCTTAGTTTTCTCTTTCTGTTGGATTGTTTTTCCTTTTCCTGCGAAGAGCCTGGCAACCTTTCCATTCAATAGTATTGTTAGACAGGTAAAGCCATGACAAACATGAATCAAGTCTCCTCTTAATCAAAGCTAGCTCATGTTACCTTCTCTCCCTGGGCAAGCTCTTCAGGTGTTTGCTTTCCAGAGCGACTGGAGGCACCTGCAATGGAAATGTGGAAGTTACCAGGTGGTGAGCGCCTACCTGCCCAATTGCTACCTTAGCTCTGAAAGGCAGCTCCCTTGGGTGGGTTTGATCAGCCTGGCTGAGCCACTTCTGGTGGGATCACTGCACACAGTGCGATGGCCAACCTGCATCAGCCTTACTCTGCACTTTAGCAGAGCTGCAGGCTGGTGGGTGACCTTGCTCGTCCCTGTGGCAGCAGTCCCACCTTCTGAGGAGGGAGGCTTTTGTTGTCACGCTCTTGGTGGCCCTGACATACCTCTGCGGTTTCTGCTTCTGCCCCTTGTGCTGTGTCTTTTGGGATCATTGGTGACTCCTCGGCCCGTGCACCAGCAAGCCCAGCCACCTCCTCCTCAAAGAGTTCGCCGCGGTGCTCAATGAGGAACTCCACCAGCCGCGTCACCTGCACACAGCAAACCATTGGTTTCCCCCTAGGTGGCTGAACACGGCTCAAAGAGCCTTTGCCACTCCTGACCCTCGCTTCTGCGCAGCAAGCTGCAGCTGTGGGGCTGCTCTTCCCGGCAGCTCCCCCACGAGCGTTTGCTGCAGAGAGGAGGCAGCCAGGTCCCTCTGCACAGCAGAGCTCGGGTGGGCCCAGAAGGCTGTAGCCGGCTGGTAACCACAGCGTACCTTCCCCGTCACCTGCAGCAGGACGTCCAGGGGGAGCGTGTGCTCCTCGGCTGGGCTCAGCAGGTTTGGCCCCACGCAGACGGCCAGGTTGCCGGCAGTCATCCTGCTGGTGGCCGCGTTTCTGCTGATGTCTTGCAGCAGGGACAGCAAGCTCTTGAGGAGCAGGAGGTTGCCCTTGGGCAACTTGCTGGCCACCCTGAGGGAACAGGAACGCAACGTTAACAAAGTAGCCATCGTCAACACAGCTCTGCCGAGCTGAGCTCTGCCAAGCCCAGCCGAGGGAAGGCTCCCTGGCCACGCCTGGTCTCCAGCAGAGGGACAGCCTTTGCTGAGGTACGGCCACCTCCCTCCCTCCCTGTCCCTTCGTGGAGCAACCCCCAGTGCCTGCGGGAAGTGCTCCAAGGAGAGAAAGGCTTTTCTGAGCCTCTTCCCCCCAAAACCCCACCCCACAGCAGCAAGAGGTGGCTGGCAGAAGACGCAGCTTTTGCCTTTTGCAGGCAGGCTGTGGCTTTGCAGGCAAGTCCCAGCCTCTGCCAGTCCCTGCAGAGCAGGCAGGCTGCTCGCCGCACTTACTCTTTCAGTTCCTGCCAGCCTCTCCTGCCTGCTGGTCTTGTGCAGGGCGCTCATCCACTCCTCGTAGAGCTCTGCCTGGAGGAGCTTGGAGGGGATCTTCCGGAGGAAGTCCTGCAATGCCAAGGGCTCCGGGTGAGGCTTTGACCACTGCCGCCGGGAGCGCAGGCAGCATCGCCGGCAGCGACAGAGCCGGGAGCTGCTGGGCTCCAGGTCCAGAGGGTTCACCTTCAAGATGACGGCCAGCAGGTGTGCAGGCTGGCTTTCGAGGTGGACCTCCGCTCCGCTGTCGAGGGCCTCCCGGAGCTCCCGGGAGGCGCGCTCGCCGGCCGCCAGCCGGAAGATCCCCTCCGTGGATGGCCCGTGCTCGCGCAGGAGAGCCAGCAGGTCCTGCAGGGGACAGAGGAGGAGAGTGGCGTGGCTGGAGGCAGGCCCTGGGCAGGTGAACCTTGCTCAGGGGCAGGAGCATGTGTGGAGGGCTCTGCTTTCCCTAGGGCAGGATGGAGGGGGGGCTGGAGGTGGGTGCGTGGGGCTGGGGACACCACCTCTGCGGAGGAGCCAGCGGGCTGGGGACCCCTGGCCAGGCTTGCTTACCTGGATGGGCTGGGCAGCGTGCCGTCCTGGCTGCAGAGAGCTGCCAGGGGCCGGCCGAAGAGAGCCCCCCTGCCGCCAGAGCCCGACGGCCCCGGCGCCTCTGCAGCGGCCGAGGTCCCTCGCCGCGCAAAGGGCCAGGGCAGCCCCTCCTCCTGCTGCGGGTCCCGCCTGCTGCAAGGAAAAGAGAGCAAAGAGCCATGGAGGAGAAGCGCCAGGCGAGTGCTCCCGGACCCTCTCACGCTGTCCCCCGCTGCTGAGCACACGGGAGAGGCGTTGTTTGGGAACGAGGGTCCCGCGGGCTCAGCTCTCTCCTGCCGCAGAGCAATGGGGACGGACGTGCCTGTGGGAAGGGCAGCAGCAGCCCCAGTGCAGCAGGAGTGCCCGCCTGCACGAGGAGGAGAGAAGGGCCGTCCTGCCCCCGTCTTCTCCAAACTCACCAGCCGCGCGGCCAGGTCCACCTTGGCTGCCAGAGGGGACGGGTGGTGGCCGCTGCTCTGCGCAGCCTGCAAGCAACACGCCGCGCTCACCCAGCAGCCCCGCAGCAGAAAGGGCCCCCGGCGAGCTGCATCAGCCTTTGGCCATGTGTGAGAGGAGGGGACGGCTGAGATGACACCCTGAGCGACCCTCACCTTTGCCTGGCTCACGACCAGCCTCTCCAGGCTGCTGGCGTGTAGTGTTGTTGCCTGGCAAGAGGAAAAGAGCAGAAGGTGAGAAGCGATGCGCCTGATGCTGGGCTGGAGCAGCATCTGGGGCAGAGCAGAGACAGGAGGGACACTCACGGCACGGCGGCTGCTCAGCTCCTTCAGCAGGAGCTTGATGGAGGGCAGCTGGGTCACCCGGGCTCCCTCCACTCCTTCTGGTGGCCTGTGCAGGGGCAAGGGGCAGAGCAAGAGCTGTGTGAGACCCAAGCCGCCTTTTCCCTCTCCTGCCAGCCCAGGGAGCACTTGCAAGCTGCCCGAAGCAGCCGGGCACCGCCCGGCAGTCGAGCGGAGAGCAGCGGCAGTGGTGAGGATGGGGCTGGGCAGGTGTTGGCTGGACAGAGCTGGGCGAAGCCGCTGCGCCAGCTCTGCCCGCTCAAGAGCTGCCCGCAGCCGTGGGGGCACCTCTCCCCAGCTGGGGAGCGGTGTTTCCGCCTCGTACGGCTCCGCTGGAGCATCCCCCCGTTGATGTGAGCACGGGCCCCCAGGCTGCACTGCCAGGCAGGGCTTACCCCAGGAGCGCGCTGACCCAGAGCTCCTTTCAGCGCCCGGGAGCTGCAGAAAGAGAGGAGAAACAGCCTGAGTGCCCGCTGCTCCCCAGCCTGCGGGCAGAGGCGGGCGCTGCCCAGCCTGCCGTGGACGTGGCACCGAGACTCACCGGAAGGTGACGATGCAGGAGCCGCAGGGCCAGACAGAGGACAAGGGAGTTGGTGGCTTGCCTTCCTCCTCACTCGGCGGCATCCCGGCTGCCCCTTGCCACTGCTCAGCACCTGCAGCTGGCCCAGGGCCAGGCAGAGCTGCGGGCGTGGGGCGCTGCCACGTCTGCAGAGAGGAGCGGAGGGAGTGATGTGGAGGTGGCCGAGGCCGGTGGCTCCCCTCCAGCGCCCGCCTGCCACGGGCACGGCCATGGCTGCATCCAGCAGCAAGGTGCCGGGGGCCTGGGCTGCTCCTTGGCTGTCCTGCCCTGGGGCCAGGGCCAGGGCTTGGGAGGAAAGGCAGCTGGGCTCTGCGAGTCTTACTGGGGCTTGGCGATGACCAAAGGCGTCGCTGAAGAGGAGGAGGTCCTCTTCCTCGTTGCATGGCCCTGGGTCACCCGCACGCGCTGATGGAGCAGGGCTCGGGTGATGGCGGGACGGGCGCGCACTGCTGCTCGGGGTCAGGGTCGTCCCTGCAGAGCAGACGGACCGGGCATGAGAAAGGCGGCTGGTGCGGGGCCCGGCAGTGCCGGCGTGTCCCGAGCCGCGGGGGGAGCCTACCTGGAGCCGCGGCAGCAGTTCACCTGGCCATCGCACCGAGGGCAGGAGAAGCCTGGCGGGGGACACGATGGTGGGGGTCAGGACAGTGCCAGCCGGCTCGAGCAAGGCTGCCAAGGGGGTCCTGGTGCCGGGCAGTGCTGCTGGGCAAGAGCTTGGCTCTCCCCAGCGCCGCTGCGTGCTTGTCACAGCGCCGTCCTGCAGGCACTGGGCCGTTGCCGGGCCAGCGCCGGGTCAACACAACATGCCGTTCTGAGCCCAAGGGTCGCCCTGGGGGCGGGGGTGGGGGAGGGGCCCTGGGGGCTCTCCCCACTCTGCCCGTGTCTCTCTCGTCCTGGGAGCCCAGACCGGGCACAGCACTGCAGGCATGGCCTTCCCAGCGCTGAGCAGAGGGGAAGGGTCACCTCCCTCCAGCTGCTGCCAAGGCTTTGCCCAGTGCAGCCCCGGGTACCACTCGCCGCTCGCCTTTGGCAAGGGCACCTTGCTGGCTCCTGGGCAACCGGTGTCCGCCAGGACCCACCGGGCCTTTTCTGCACGCTGCTTGCCAGCAGCTTTGCCAAGCTGCTTTTGGTCACGAGTAGGTGGGCATGTGTCCCGGGATGCTTCGTGCCCGTCCCGGTGCCAGCCGCGTCGGTCCCACCCTCTTTCTGCAGGTTCCCGGTGCCACTGCCGTGAGGGTGAGAAGGGCACGTTTCCTCCAGCCAAAGCAGCGGTGCCAGTGGAAAGGCTCTCTCTTGTTATGGGCAGGGAGAAAGAGGATGCACCGTGTGACAGAGTCAGAGACGGAGTTTCCTTAACTCCAACTCTTTAACGCCACTTTGTTCTTCTTCACCTAATGTCCAGGGTAGAAGGTGGTGTTGGCACTCCATGGAAAATGGGAGAGGAGTTTGGCTTTGCCAGCTGCCCTAGAAACAGCAGTGCATAGCTGCCTTCTTGGTGAGCAGCTGTCTGCAGAAGCCGGCGTCTCAAGGACGGGAGGGGGGAAACTGCAAGAAGCAGAGCAGACCAGAATAGTGCAGCCCAGGGGGTTGCAGAACGCGTCTGCCCACCTCTCACTCTTCCCGGGATGCTTTAGGCGGTTGGCAGAGAGAAGAAAGGCGTCCTTCTGCCTGCTCGAGCCAGACCTGTTGTCCTTTTGGCTCCAAATGTAGGAAGCAGAGTAGGAGAAGTTAAAGCTGAACCCCAAGCTGTTGTGTGAGCCTGCCTTGACTTTTGTGGAAAGGAAAGATGGAAAGAGAGGAAAGAGAGGAAAGAGGAAGGAAGGAAGGAAGGGGAAGGAGGGAGGGAGGGAGGGAAGGAAGGGAGGAAGGCAGGAAGGGAGGAAGGCAGGAAGGCAAGCAAAGCAAGCAAGAAAGAAAGAGAAAAAAGAAAGGAAGAAAGGAAGAAAGGAAGAAAGGAAGAGAAAGAAAATAAGGGAAGAGTGAGCAGAACTCTCTGTCAGCCCTCTAGGAGCAGGGCTAGGAAAGAGTTTCCAGGATTGCAACACCTCCTCCTCATGCAATGTATACTTGCAAAGATACGTGTCTGAAGAGGGACGTATTGAACGGCTGAGAAGTGAGATAGGGGAGCACACACATATAACTGGAATAAGGTTGGGTAGCCCAAGGTCTGTGATTAATACTGAAGACTGAGGCAAAACAAAAGCATTAAATGCCTCTCTCTTGTCTTCATCCCCATTTGTCAGGCGACCATCTTCATCAAGTATGGGTCCGATACTTTCCTTAGACCTCCTCTTGCTATTAGTATACTTCAAAAAGCGTTTTTTTGTCATCTGACAGAACACTGGCCAGTTTCAACTCCAGTCGAGCTTTGGCCTTTCGAGATTTCTCCCTCCATATGTGAACCACAGCTCTGTCGTCTTCCTGCGAAGCCTGGCCGTGCTTCTAGAGCTCATACAATTTCTTTTTCCGCCTGAGTTCCAAGAGGAGTTCCCTGTTCAGCCAAGCTGGTCTTCTGCCCCGCTTGCTTGGCTTTCAACACAATGGCATTGCCTGCTCCTGTGCTTTTAGAAGGTGGTTCTTTAAAACTGACCAGCTCTCATGCAGCCCTAAGTCCTCAAAAGTAGCTTCCCAGGGGACACTGCGAAGTAGCTCCCTGTGTAGCTTAAAGTTTGCTCTCTTGATATCTAGGGTAGCAATTATGCTGACCTTTTTTCTCATTACACCCAAAATTTTGAACTCACCTCTTTGTGATCACTGTGGCCGAGACAGCCTCCTACCATCACATCTCCCACGAGTCCTTCTTTATTCACAAATAGCAAGTCTAGGAGGGCACCTTTCCTAGCTGGCTCACTGAGTGCTTGTGCAAAGAAATGATCTTCAACAAACTTCAGGAATTTCCCAGCCGTACTTGTCCCAGCCGTGACAGTATGGTATTCCCAGCTGATGTGCGGGAAATTGAAATCTCCCATAAGGACAAGGGCTGCCGATCCAGAGATTTCTCCTAATTGCCTATAGAATACCTCATCAGTGCTATCCTCCTGGCTGGGTGACTGATGGTAGACACCCGCAATGACATCTTCTTTGTTTTCCATCCCCCTAATCCTCACCCACAGGCTCTCGACCACATCATCCCGAACGGTAAGGGCTGTAAAGTCAAACCTCTCCCGTGCATACAGTGCAACTCCCCCCCTCGCCTGCCCTGCCTAGCCCTCCTGAACAGCCTGTTCAGCCCTCCCGAACAGTGATGCTCTCTTACCATTCTGCACCAGGGACAGTAAGGCTTGTGTACACAAGTTCCAGATTCACAGGAGAAAATGGTCACCTGAAGCATGACGTAAATATGGTTTTGGCATGTAAGTGTAAGCGACTGCTTGAAAATTATGTTCTTCTTCAGTCTGGTGACACAGGAAAATTGACAGCACCCAAGTTTTTGATAAGAATCTCTCCAAGAACTTAAATTTCTCCCTGGATGTTCGAAAAGCACTTCAGTCACAGTTGCGCGTGGACAGCCATAGCCCACTCCATGAGGCTCTGCAAATAAAACGTTGCTCTTTCCCGTTGCAGACGGCAGCTGCATCCTGGAGATCTAGTCTGGGAACACTACTAGTCAGCTTGACATACGATAGAGTAGTAAAAGCTTGTCTTCAAGAGCTAGCCAGAGATGCTGAGACCATCCACTCAAACACGAGACATCCAGGTTGGAATTCAGCTCCTCTGACTTTAGATAGCTATATTGCAGATATTTATAGTAAAAAATTGCTAAGATCCCATTATAGTTAGCGGAGTAAAAAGTTATTCACGCTGTCCTAAAGTGGACATCTTTAGGACACCTTTAGACTTAACTGACTGTATTGACTAGGGCCTCAGTTCGATTTCCTACACACAGGCAACTTCATGCCATTTAAGATGCTGTAATGAAACTAGCACCTAGAGCCTAGCAGATATGACACAGGACCTAGGGACGGTCTTGCCCTTCTGAGGGACAGCTGGAAGCCAGAGGACACCTATAGAATCTCAGATCACACCCGCATGATGCCAAGGGGTAGGCTACTGTGCCAAGCCCTTGATATCCACTCACTCTAACGGCTGTGTGGACACCTAGTCCAAACATAGACACAGAAGTCAGAGTGGGCCGAATCCCACCCTAGCTTTAGTTCCCTCTTCTACCAAGGAGGTTTGTATCCCCTGTATCCCCATAGGGGAGACCTAGCGGGAGCATCCTCCACACATGTTTTGTAGCTTGTGCAGTTAAGAGCAAATATTGGGGCTAAAGGACTCCTTTTTTTTTTCCTCTCTCTTGTTCTAACCATCTCCATTTGGCAAGCTTCAAGAAACACAATGTAAAGTACTTATTTAAACCAGGTTTTGACATTTGAAAAAAGGACGCGTCTCATGTTTGTTAATTGCTAATAAACACTTGTTATTTAAGAAATTATATTAGTAGGTGACGTTTCTAAATGATATAAATCATCTGCTGAAGTGAAGAGACTTTTGAAAACTAGTTATCAAACAGTAAATACACAGCTTCACTTGTTTCTCCTGCTTTCCCTTTAATACCAGAGTGAGTTTCACAGATAGTGTCGGGTAAATTAACATGCTGGAAGCAACAGGTTGTGCCCATAGCAAAATGCCTGACTGCAGCTAGTTCATTGTGCAGTACTAGTTACTGCCACTGGATTAATTTAAAAAGCATCAAGCAAAGGACAGGTCTTTGTGAGCTATCAAGAGGTCCTCCAGGAAGACTAGCTGCTCTGTGAACAGAAGCCATTTCCCTTTGTCACCATCAGTCTCTGTTGTCATCTGCCTTGCTTTCCTATAAAGGGTCTCTTCTTCCAGCTTTGTCTGCCCCTCTTTCTTCACTCACTTTGGCCCTTCACTCTCCCCATTAGCTTTTGGATTGATAGTCCACCCTTCCTATGGCAAACACAGAAGCTAGAAAGGCAGCAGCTCACCCTGGCACTGCCTCATTTTTCATGTCAAATGAGAAAGGAGTATCCAAAGAGAGTCAGCATATATAATGACTGCTTCTGAACGGATGTACGCAAGATATCTTAGGTCATCTCTACCAGTACTTGTCAGTACAGTAACTTGTTAACATTAAATTGATTCTAAGCCTTTGAGGGAAAGTATCTCAGCTTCCTACAGACTGTGTATTCCCATAGTGTTTGAAAGGAAAAGTGAAACATCTTGGAGAAACGCAGCTTCTGTTGAGTCTCTAACTGACAGCACGACGGCCGTCTACTACAATCAAAATGCCTCTGATGATACAAGTTCTGAAAACCTTTTGAGGAAAACACCACAGCAGTCCTATCACACCACAGAAGACAATGGGTAAAAGTGAGTTAACTCAAGGATGTCACTCCTCCAAAGTCCCACTGATGTCATGAACGGTTAGATTATCCTTCAACTAGTTGATGAGTGACAGCACAACATTACATCATATTGACCTCCTCTGTTCAGTACATAGCTGCTTACAGTAGAAACTCACTAATTGGCCCTAGTGGCTGAAAAACACATTGTACATTTTTGAAAGTTGCAAATTGGTATGTGAAAAAAAATGCATTAAACTCCCTCAAGTGTCCTTTGTTCAGTTATTTTGACAGTTATGGCATATATTGTTCCTTAGATTTCATATTGTGCTGGTGAATGTTCTGGAAAAACAATGAGTTGTGATCTCGTTTCTCTGCAGCTCCTCTAGACCATTTTTACCAGCTGAGTAAAAAGGGTGACAACATGAGGGTGCGGTAGGTTTTCACTTCACGGAGTGTTGTCTTCCTCGGAAGAATAGTCTGATGAGCTATTAAGGTATACAAGAATCAGGTCCAATATGAGACATTTCTTCAGTAATCTCTTCAACCTGCCTTGAGAAAGACAGGGGGAAAAAAAAGACGGGAATTAGGGACAAGGGTGAGAGGAGAACAAGCAACTCGTGCTTTGACGTGAAATCGTAGTAGACACCCATTTGTAGTATTCCTCTGCAGGATTCCTTATAGCTGGGTATTAGGGATTGGCATTATGATACTAATCGTTTAGGTTGTGGAAGTTCGGGGAGGCTTCAGTGAACACAAGGGCTTTTGACTCAACTGCTGTATAAATCTATGCTTAAATGGCCAGGCCTGGATAGAGCCGCAATAAGAATGGAGGGTAAAACGGAACATGAGTAAAGCAAAGGAAAGAATAGCAACAGAAATCAGCAAGTGTGTACAAATGACAGAAACAATTTCTTACTGCAAATGGTGAAGTTTTAATAATATGCCAAGGATTTCCTTCATGTCAAGAGACATTCCAACACCAAAAACTGACCACAAAACTATTTCTGCATTCACAATCCTTCTTTACACTTCAGTGGCAGCTGCAGAGAGGCAGGGAGAGCAGGAGAATGCTCAAACATGGCTGAATGGCTAGGTTTGGACTCCTAGGGAAGGACTTACTCTGCCAAGCCAAAACTCACAGTCAGACCTTGCTCCCATTAAAATCAATGGCAGCTATGACAGAATGAGAACGGGGGCCCAAAGGATCATTCATCATTGTTTCCCGGGTATGTACAGCTCCTTCCAGGTGTTTCTAAGTGTGTTCAGGAAGTCTTCATTTTCACTTTTCGTGTTACGCCTTCTGAAATAGGCACATTAAACAAAAGCAATGCACTTGGCTAGACATATATTGTGGGAAGCAAAAGTCACCGTAGGTGCTTTTGTTCCCCTGTCATCACCATTTCTCTGAAAATTCTCGCAAATGTATTGCATGGCAGGAACATCCATTTGAACAGTAAGTTTGGGTAACGTATCGGAGAAGGAAATTTCCAAATGTAGAAAAAGAACAAAGAACAGAAACAGACAGCACTTACAGTCAGAACTAAACAGCTTGGTTCAGATACCTCAACTCAGATTCCCAACATCGGCAGTGAACATCTCCCTCCCAGCCCCAAGATGACTAGCCTAAGCATAAGTCACTAAACCATGCTGTGAAGAAAAAGAATGCAGTGGATGAGTGAGTATGAAGGCTTAGAGAGTTCACAAACAGAAAAGAAGTCATTTACTGAGGATGACAGTGGTCTCTGTGGGTTCTGGCACATCCAGGACAGAGGTTCAAGGCTGAACCGAGGTTCCAGTATTCCTATGGTATTTTTTCTACATACACACAGAGTTTGTTACCTCTGTTTGTGCTTTAAGAAATGGCGACACTCTGACATTTTTCCCCTAAAAGAAAGCTGTAAGGAAGTGACGAACCGATTCATACCAGTAGTATTATTCTGCAGGTCATTGTACAGAGGACCAGCTGGTCATTTGTTTAATTTAACCGAGAGAATCTCCCAATTCTCTTTTTGGAAGCACAATGTGAAAGAACTCAGCGCAGATGTCTAGTCAGCTAGGCTGTACACAGTGTGCGCATGGGCAGACTCCACCTATAGAACAACATGACTTCTATTGCTTTCTTTCACCCCTAACATCTTTAGCGGTGTCTCATAATCGAATTTTTCTTTCTCTGTTGTCCACTTCATTGGAAGAAGGGTATGGCTTGCACATGGTTTTATCACAAAATTAAACCCATCAAAAATTCTCTCGTAGCAAAAATCTAATGCAAGAAAAGCAACGGTATCCTGCTTGTAGAGAAAACAATTGGACTGGGAATGCATTGGAGGCAGGAGGTAAACAACAGCAATCCTCCCTATTAGCACACATGAGAGTGTCATAGATGCTGCAACACTATGCCAAAATTTACACTGAAAGGGTTTCAAAATACTGGGCAGCATGGGAATGCTGGTGAAAAGAAAGGTAGGGTTAAGATAAACCTAGGCAGAGATGTATTTTCTCTTCCTGTGACATTTCCTGTGTCCAAATATTGTTCACAAACCTTGAAAGTTAGCGGTCTGCCATTACAAGAGACAAAACTCCAACGGGGAACCATGAGGAAAACAGGGAGCCAAACATACATCTACAGGGCTTCTAATAGGGAGGGAGAAAGAGAATCGGGAAGTCTGGGTCTAACTCCACAGTTTCCCCTTACATTCTCTGTAACCTTGACCAAGTGGTTTCTCTTCTCCCCAGTCCACTTGCTTTGCAAAATTACGTAAATGCTGATGGCATGCCTGGAAAATATTTTTACTCACTCCTGAAGAAAAGAACCAAACCAAAACATGTGGCCTAGATGTTCTTCTCACATTGATGTCAATCCAGAATGAAAATACGGAATTGTTCACACAAGTAAAGGTGATAAAAAAACGTTCGTTATGCTCAAATCTCTAGATTGTAGACTCTCTAAAAAGAAGAGATTTTGGCCTCTCGTGTGGACTTTTCCCAAAAGGATGTGACAGCAGCATCCTTGACTGACGAACATTTATCCGAAGTGCTGCCTTTGGATGAAATGAAATGAAATGAAATGAAATGAAATGAAATGAAATATATTCAGAGGACATCTAATACCTTTGTAGTGGCACTAAAAGTGAGAAAAACAAGTCAGAAATTTTGCTTTGCTTTCTTCCCAGACCAGACTGACACATTGCCCACCTCATAGAGGTGACCAGCGGTACCGAAGATGTCTGCAGGACAGAAACAATTGGTATTTTTGGGACATCTTGTGGCAACCGGTATCATACTTCCTTTTTTCTTGCAATTATAAAAACTATATTAACGAATCTGGATGGCTTGCTTTTTCCCTTTGAGAAGATTAAAGAACTCTCTAACCCTTCTCCAATGTAGTCTGCACAATCGATTGCTCGGGCAATATGTCCAACGTGTTCGGGGTACTCATCTAATGAAGTGTCCTGTTTGGCTGATTCTAGTTGGGCTAATTCTAATCTCACCCTAACACAGATGTACTGTCTTCACAAGAAACTCCTTAGTTAAACTGATATAAATAAAATTTGTCCTCATCGTTTTACCTATTCACCTTTCCTGAGGAGTGATTCTGCACTAAATAGTTCCTGTGAATAAGTTCCCTCACTGTAAATGCTGATAGAACAGCAAAATGCAGATATACTTATGACAAATTTAAATCATTTAGACAAGAACTGTGGCTCTACTGGCATGTGAAAAAACAGTAAAAAATACAGAAGGAGCTGCAGACACTTTGGGCTAAGAAGAATTGAAGGAAAAGATGACCTGAAATGCATCTTCTGGCTAACCTCACATTTGTGATTCACTTGCAATATTTGTTTCCATCATTAGGAATCTTTACTGCTCAAAGCAATGAGATTTCTTCCCCTTAATAAGTAGTCACTGTTACAGCAATTGCTACAGAAGATTTTGTTCCCCCTATCTTTCTATGAAATGTTGCTTCAAAGTGCAGTTAAAGTCACTCTCAAACCTAACTGCTTCTCCCGTAATTGCTTCCATCACTGCATACTCCAGTGTCCGTCAGAATATTAATATATATGTATTATTGGAGATATTGCCTGACTGTGTTCTAGTGTGCCAGTGATAGCCTCTCTCCATGAATCCAGTAGAAGAGAAGAGAAGAGAAGAGAAGAGAAGAGAGAGAAGAGAGAAGAGAAGAGAAGAGAAGAGAAGAGAAGAGAAGAGAAGAGAAGAGAAGAGAAGAGAAGAGAAGAGAGAGAGAAGAGAAGAGAAGAGAAGAGAGAAGAGAAGAGAAGAGAAGATTTCAGTTGGAAGGGAGCTACAACGATCATCTAGTCCAACTGCCCGGACTCTCAGAAAGAGAGTCTGGATGACAGGCTTAGATGTGAACAACTAATTTTTTGGCTGTGAAAGCCAGGTGATATGAACCCCATTCGATGACGCAGGAGGAAACAGCACTGGATTATGTCTCATGTTGGGAACCATGTGGACGATTAGTTGCATTAGTTATCATCTATCATCTCAGCCTTGCTTAAGGGGAGTGTCACCTCTGTTGGTATATACCTAATTCTTTTAAAGGAGAGAGAGAGACGGAAGGAAAGACAGACAGACAGCAAGGAAGGCTTACTTGCCCTTGAATGAGTGAACTCAGGCAGCAAGGGAGTATCACTGATATCCGAGTCTCCGTTCAGAACTTTTATGCTGTCTGTAACAAACTCCTGAAGGCACCTCTAATAATAGCAAAACAATGCTTTGTAATCCTCCGCTGCCTTCTTTGATATCAGAGGGCCTGCCTAGAACTTCCATAACTTTCCCCATAGAAGCCTGAATGGCTGCGCTCGCAGATATTAGAAGGCGAAACACAACTTTCCTCCACTTTGACACCTTGAACATAGAAACCAACACAGTTTAATATGAAGAATCTCACTTTTTCACTTAAACAACGTTTTATATCACACATTTTCATTCTATAATAAAGCATGTATCTCTATATCACATACATATTTATACAGCAAAACTGCCAATGTAATACAAAGATTTTCTATGTAGCTGTCATATTTATGTAAACTGCATTACAGACCGCTCACTGCCTCCATGTCACTTGTTCTTATCTTCCGTTAAAACCTGTATAAGTTTACCTTGGAGGCTCTTCAGGACTTCAGCTTTTATGATTTTTACTGTTGTTGTTGTTTTTGGTTTTTATAGGGCTCAAAGCAAATTGCTCTTGAGCACTGTCAGGCTAAGGAGCGATCTCGCAATATAGTTAACACATAACAGGTGTATCATCATTCCAGAATACCTGTCCGGTCAAACAGGGAGAAACTCAAAGCTTGCCTGTGTGATGTAGCTACATCTACACGTTCTTTCTAATATAGTAAGATAGGCACAAAGGACCAGCATTTCAGTAGTGGTATAGGCCCTCATCCATATGCTTGTATGTTAATGCAGTATGGAAATCATTTCAGTGTTTGCTATCAGTTTTCTCCAACCTGGAGAAAATTACTTCAAATGAATGCAGTCCATTTTACTACCTATGTACCTACAGGAAATTCTTGCAAATAAATATGTGCCTTTTACAGCACGTGTTACTGGTAATAGTAAAAGTGCAGTGACAGGAGCCTTTTTAATGAATGTTATGCTCTTGGTAGCAAGAGCACACCGGGGTTTGGAAGAAACCAGTTGCAGTTGGCTGACAGCCTGGGAACAGGTGTGTTTGCAGAGTGTCACATAATGCGGTTGGCATCATTCTTGCCAATGATAGTGAGCATAAATACAGGAGCACTGCTTCTTCCAGCTTGCTGGATCACAAGCCACTTGATCTGCAGCTCGAAAGTGATCTGCGGCTCTAAAGGGTTTTTCATGTCAAATGAGAAAGTCCAATATGAGACATTTCTTCAGTAACCTCTTCAACCTGTCTTGGGAAAGATGGGGGGAAAAAAGACAAGAATTAGGGACAAGGGTGAGAGGAGAACAAGCAACATGTGCTTTGACATGAAATCCAATACCCATTCGTAGTATTCCAACGTGGCTACAGTGATAGCCTCTGTTCATGAATCCAGAGAGAAGAGAAGAGAAGAGAAGAGAGGAGAAGAGAGGAGAGGAGAGGACAGGAGAGGAGAGGAGAGGAGAGGAGAAGAGAAGAGAGAGAGAAGAGAAGAGAAGAGAGAGAGAGAGAAGAGAAGAGAAGAGAAGAGAAGGAAGAGACGAGAAGAGACGAGACGAGACGAGACGAGACGAGACGAGACGAGACGAGACGAGAAGATTTCAGGTGGAAGGGACCTACAATGATGATCTAGTGCAACTGCCTGACCACTTCAGGGCTGACCAGAAGTTAAAGCATGTTATTAAGGGCATGGTCCAAATGCCTCTTAAACACTGACAGGCATGGGGCATCGACCACCTCTCCAGGAAGCCTGTTCCAGTGTTTGACCACCCTCTCGGTAAAGAAATGGTTCCTAGTGTCAAGTCTGAACCTCCCCTGACGCAGCTTTGGACTGTTCCCACATGTCCTGTCACTGGATCCCAGGGAGAAGAGCTCAGCACCTCCCTCTGCACCTCCCCTCCTCAGGAAGCTGTAGAGAGCAATGAGGTCGCCCCTCAGCCTCCTCTCCTCCAAACTAGTCAGACCCAGAGCCCTTAGCTGCTCCTCATAGGACATGCCTTCCAGCCCCTTCACCAGCTTTGTTGCCCTCCTCTGGATGCACTCAAGGACCTTAACACTGTGGGGCCCAGAACTGCACACAGTACTCAAGGGGAGGCCGCACCAACACAAAATACAGCGGGATAATCTCCTCTTTTGACCGGCTGGTTATGCTGCGTTTGATGCACCCCAGGCTGCGGTTTGCCCTCTTGGTTGCCTGGGCACGCTGCTGACTCCTGTTGAGCTTCCCACCAACCAGCACCCCCAAATCCCTTTCTGCAGGGCTGCTCTCCAGCCACTCCTCTCCCAATGTATACCTGCGTTCGGCATTACTTTGTCCCAAGTGCAGAATCTGGCATTTGTTTTAGTTAAATGTCATGTCAAATGCCTTTCAATACTACACAGTGTGATCTTATTGATAATTTTTCCAGGGACTGAGGTGAGACTAACATGTCTGTAGTTTCCTGGCTCTTCCCTCACACCCTTCTTGTAAATAGGAACAATGCTGGTGAGCTTCCAGTCAGCGGGGAACTCTCCAGATTCCCCAGACCTTTGGCAGATGATGGAGAGGGGTCCTGCTGTAACACCCACTGACAAGTGCAAAATGGAAACTGCCAGCGCCGGAGTGGTATTTTTCTCCTGACATACTTGTTCTCCCAAGGGCAGGTGCATGCTTCCTCTCTGGGGCCATCTCTGTGCACCTTGGAAATATTTCCTATACTCAGAGCGGCATTAAAATGTGACAGATGGACAGCAGGGTCTGTTACACACCTGGGCTCCTTGTTCTTCTCGCCCTGCCTGGGTTTTCTCAGTTGCCCATTCCTGAGATCTTGCTTTCCAGCTTTCGCCTTTTCTTGCCTGCCTGGCCGTCACTCTCCTCTTCGCAGCTTAGTTTTCTCTTTCTGTTGGATTGTTTTTCCTTTTCCTGCGAAGAGCCTGGCAACCTTTCCATTCAATAGTATTGTTAGACAGGTAAAGCCATGACAAACATGAATCAAGTCTCCTCTTAATCAAAGCTAGCTCATGTTACCTTCTCTCCCTGGGCAAGCTCTTCAGGTGTTTGCTTTCCAGAGCGACTGGAGGCACCTGCAATGGAAATGTGGAAGTTACCAGGTGGTGAGCGCCTACCTGCCCAATTGCTACCTTAGCTCTGAAAGGCAGCTCCCTTGGGTGGGTTTGATCAGCCTGGCTGAGCCACTTCTGGTGGGATCACTGCACACAGTGCGATGGCCAACCTGCATCAGCCTTACTCTGCACTTTAGCAGAGCTGCAGGCTGGTGGGTGACCTTGCTCGTCCCTGTGGCAGCAGTCCCACCTTCTGAGGAGGGAGGCTTTTGTTGTCACGCTCTTGGTGGCCCTGACATACCTCTGCGGTTTCTGCTTCTGCCCTTGTGCTGTGTCTTTTGGGATCATTGGTGACTCCTCGGCCCGTGCACCAGCAAGCCCAGCCACCTCCTCCTCAAAGAGTTCGCCGCGGTGCTCAATGAGGAACTCCACCAGCCGCGTCACCTGCACACAGCAAACCATTGGTTTCCCCTAGGTGGCTGAACACGGCTCAAAGAGCCTTTGCCACTCCTGACCCTCGCTTCTGCGCAGCAAGCTGCAGCTGTGGGGCTGCTCTTCCCGGCAGCTCCCCCACGAGCGTTTGCTGCAGAGAGGAGGCAGCCAGGTCCCTCTGCACAGCAGAGCTCGGGTGGGCCCAGAAGGCTGTAGCCGGCTGGTAACCACAGCGTACCTTCCCCGTCACCTGCAGCAGGACGTCCAGGGGAGCGTGTGCTCCTCGGCTGGGCTCAGCAGGTTTGGCCCCACGCAGACGGCCAGGTTGCCGGCAGTCATCCTGCTGGTGGCCGCGTTTCTGCTGATGTCTTGCAGCAGGGACAGCAAGCTCTTGAGGAGCAGGAGGTTGCCCTTGGGCAACTTGCTGGCCACCCTGAGGGAACAGGAACGCAACGTTAACAAAGTAGCCATCGTCAACACAGCTCTCCCGGGCTGAGCTCTACAACGTTAACAAGTAGCCATCGTCAACACAGCTCTCCCGGGCTGAGCTCTGCCAAGCCCAGCCGAGGGAAGGCTCCCTGGCCACGCCTGGTCTCCAGCAGGGACAGCCTTTGCTGAGGTACGGCCACCTCCCTCCCTCCCTGCCCTTCTGGCCAGGTCCCTTCGTGGAGCAACCCCCAGTGCCTGCGGGAAGTGCTCCAAGGAGAGAAAGGCTTTTCTGAGCCTCTTCCCCCCAAAACCCCACCCCACAGCAGCAAGAGGTGGCTGGCAGAAGACGCAGCTTTTGCCTTTTGCAGGCAGGCTGTGGCTTTGCAGGCAAGTCCCAGCCTCTGCCAGTCCCTGCAGAGCAGGCAGGCTGCTCGCCGCACTTACTCTTTCAGTCCTGCCAGCCTCTCCTGCCTGCTGGTCTTGTGCAGGGCGCTCATCCACTCCTCGTAGAGCTCTGCCTGGAGGAGCTTGGAGGGGATCTTCCGGAGGAAGTCCTGCAATGCCAAGGGCTCCGGGTGAGGCTTTGACCACTGCCGCCGGGAGCGCAGGCAGCATCGCCGGCAGCGACAGAGCCGGGAGCTGGGCTCCAGGTCCAGAGGGTTCACCTTCAAGATGACGGCCAGCAGGTGTGCAGGCTGGCTTTCGAGGTGGACCTCCGCTCCGCTGTCGAGGGCCTCCCGGAGCTCCCGGGAGGCGCGCTCGCCGGCCGCCAGCCGGAAG
Source organism: Gymnogyps californianus (assembly GCF_018139145.2). Classification (NCBI taxonomy): domain Eukaryota; kingdom Metazoa; phylum Chordata; class Aves; order Accipitriformes; family Cathartidae; genus Gymnogyps; species Gymnogyps californianus. The sequence goes on along the minus strand of NC_059471.1, from coordinate 46,295,771 downwards.
ATCCCCTCCGTGGATGGCCCGTGCTCGCGCAGGAGAGCCAGCAGGTCCTGCAGGGGACAGAGGAGGAGGTGGCGTGGCTGGAGGCAGGCCCTGGGGCAGGTGAACCTTGCTCAGGGGCAGGAGCATGTGTGGAGGGCTCTGCTTTCCCTAGGGCAGGATGGAGGGGGGGCTGGAGGTGGGTGCGTGGGCTGGGGACACCACCTCTGCGGAGGAGCCAGCGGGCTGGGGACCCCCTGGCCAGGCTTGCTTACCTGGATGGGCTGGGGCAGCGTGCCGTCCTGGCTGCAGAGAGCTGCCAGGGGCCGGCCGAAGAGAGCCCCCTGCCGCCAGAGCCCGACGGCCCCGGCGCCTCTGCAGCGGCCGAGGTCCCTCGCCGCGCAAAGGGCCAGGGCAGCCCCCTCCTCCTGCTGCGGGTCCCGCCTGCTGCCAAGGAAAAGAGAGCAAAGAGCCATGGAGGAGAAGCGCCAGGCGAGTGCTCCCGGACCCTCTCAACGCTGTCCCCCGCTGCTGAGCACACGGGAGAGGCGTTGTTTGGGAACGAGGGTCCCCGCGGGCTCAGCTCTCTCCTGCCGCAGAGCAATGGGGACGGACGTGCCCTGTGGGAAGGGCAGCAGCAGCCCCAGTGCAGCAGGAGTGCCCGCCTGCACGAGGAGGAGAGAAGGGCCGTCCTGCCCCCGTCTTCTCCAAACTCACCAGCCGCGCGGCCAGGTCCACCTTGGCTGCCAGAGGGGACGGGTGGTGGCCGCTGCTCTGCGCCAGCCTGCAAGCAACACGCCGCGCTCACCCAGCAGCCCCGCAGCAGAAAGGGCCCCGGCGAGCTGCATCAGCCTTTGGCCATGTGTGAGAGGAGGGGACGGCTGAGATGACACCCTGAGCGACCCTCACCTTTGCCTGGCTCACGACCAGCCTCTCCAGGCTGCTGGCGTGTGTGTTGTTGCCTGGGCAAGAGGAAAAGAGCAGAAGGTGAGAAGCGATGCGCCTGATGCTGGGCTGGAGCAGCATCTGGGGGCAGAGCAGAGACAGGAGGGACACTCACGGCACGGCGGCTGCTCAGCTCCTTCAGCAGGAGCTTGATGGAGGGCAGCTGGGTCACCCGGGCTCCCTCCACTCCTTCTGGTGGCCTGTGCAGGGGCAAGGGGCAGAGCAAGAGCTGTGTGAGACCCAAGCCGCCTTTTCCCTCTCCTGCCAGCCCAGGGAGCACTTGCAAGCTGCCCCGAAGCAGCCGGGCACCGCCCGGCAGTCGAGCGGAGAGCAGCGGCAGTGGTGAGGACGGGGCTGGGCAGGTGTTGGCTGGACAGAGCTGGGCGAAGCCGCTGCGCCAGCTCTGCCCGCTCAAGAGCTGCCCGCAGCCGTGGGGGCACCTCTCCCCAGCTGGGGAGCGGTGTTTCCGCCTCGTACGGCTCCGCCTGGAGCATCCCCCCGTGATGTGAGCACGGGCCCCCCAGGCTGCACTGCCAGGCAGGGCTTACCCCAGGAGCGCGCTGACCCAGAGCTCCTTCAGCGCCCGGGAGCTGCAGAAAGAGAGAGAAACAGCCTGAGTGCCCGCTGCTCCCCAGCCTGCGGGCAGAGGCGGGCGCTGCCCAGCCCTGCCGTGGGACGTGGCACCGAGACTCACCGGAAGGTGACGATGCAGGAGCCGCAGGGCCAGACGAGGACAAGGGAGTTGGTGGGCTTGCCTTCCTCCTCCTCGGCGGCATCCCCGGCTGCCCCCTTGCCACTGCTCAGCACCTGCAGCTGGCCCAGGGCCAGGCAGAGCTGCGGGCGCGGGCGCTGCCACGTCTGCAGAGAGGAGCGGCAGGGAGTGATGTGGAGGTGGCCGAGGCCGGTGGCTCCCCTCCAGCGCCCGCCTGCCACGGGCACGGCCATGGCTGCATCCAGCAGCAAGGTGCCGGGGGCCTGGGGCTGCTCCTTGGCTGTCCCTGCCCTGGGGCCAGGGCCAGGGCTTGGGAGGAAAGGCAGCTGGGCTCTGCGAGTCTTACTGGGGCTTGGCGATGACCAAGGCGTCGCTGAAGAGGAGGAGGTCCCTCTTCCTCGTTGCATGGCCCTGGGTCACCCGCACGCGCTGATGGAGCAGGGGCTCGGGTGATGGCGGGACGGGCGCGCACTGCTGCTCGGGGTCAGGGTCGTCCCTGCAGAGCAGACGGCACCGGGCATGAGAAAGGCGGCTGGTGCGGGGCCCGGCAGTGCCGGCGTGTCCCCGAGCCGCGGGGGAGCCTACCTGGAGCCGCGGCAGCAGTTCACCTGGCCCATCGCACCGAGGGCAGGAGAAGCCTGGCGGGGGACACGATGGTGGGGGTCAGGACAGTGCCCAGCCGGCTCGAGCAAGGCTGCCAAGGGGGTCCTGGTGCCGGGCAGTGCTGCTGGGCAAGAGCTTGGCTCTCCCCAGCGCCGCTGCGTGCTGTCACAGCGCCGTCCCTGCAGGCACTGGGGCCGTTGCCGGGCCAGCGCCGGGTCAACACAACATGCCGTTCTGAGCCCAAGGGTCGCCCTGGGGGGGGGGTGGGGGAGGGGCCCTGGGGGGCTCTCCCCACTCTGCCCGTGTCTCTCTCGTCCTGGGGAGCCCAGACCCGGGCACAGCACTGCAGGCATGGCCTCCCAGCGCTGAGCAGAGGGAAGGGTCACCTCCCTCCAGCTGCTGCCAAGGCTTTGCCCAGTGCAGCCCCGGGTACCACTCGCCGCCGCCTTTGGGCAAGGGCACCTTGCTGGCTCCTGGGCAACCCGGTGTCCGCCAGGACCCCCGGGGCCTTTTCTGCCACGCTGCTTGCCAGCAGCTTTGCCAAGCTGCTTTTGGTCACGAGTAGGTGGGCATGTGTCCCGGGATGCTTCGTGCCCGTCCCGGTGCCAGCCGCAGTCGGTCCCACCCTCTTTCTGCAGGTCTCCCGGTGCCACTGCCGTGAGGGTGAGAAGGGCACGTTTCCTCCAGCCAAAGCAGCGGTGCCAGTGGAAAGGCTCTCTCTTGTTATGGGGCAGGGAGAAAGAGGATGCACCGTGGTGACAGAGTCCAGAGACGGAGTTTCCTTAACTCCAACTCTTTAACGCCAACTTTGTTCTTCTTCACCTAATGTCCAGGTAGAAGGTGGTGTTGGCACTCCCATGGAAAATGGGAGAGGAGTTTGGCTTTGCCAGCTGCCCTAGAAACAGCAGCTGCATAGCTGCCTTCTTGAGTGAGCAGCTGTCTGCAGAAGCCCGGCGTCTCAAGGACGGGGAGGGGAAACTGCAAGAAGCAGAGCAGACCAGAATAGTGCAGCCCAGGGGTTGCAGACGCGTCCTGCCCACCTCTCACTCTTCCCGGGATGCTTTAGGCGGTTGGCAGAGAGAAGAAAGGCGTCCTTCTGCCTGCTCGAGCCAGACCTGTTGTCTCTTTGGCTCCAAATGTAGGAAGCAGAGTAAGGAGAAGTTAAAGCTGAACCCCAAGCTGTTGTGTGAGCCTGCCTTGACTTTTGTGGAAAGGAAAGATGGAAAGAGAGGAAAGAGAGGAAAGAGGAAGGAAGGAAGGAAGGGAGGGAAGGAGGGAGGGAGGGAGGGAAGGAAGGAGGAAGGCAGGAAGGGAGGAAGGCAGGAAGGCAAGCAAGCAAGCAAGCAAGAAAGAAAGAGAAAAAAGAAAGGAAGAAAGGAAGAAAGGAAGAAAGGAAGAGAAAGAAAATAAGGAAGAGTGAGCAGAACTCTCTGTCAGCCCTCTAGGAGCAGGGCTAGGAAAGAGTTTCCAGGATTGCAACACCTCCTCCTCATGCAATGTATACTTGCAAAGATACGTGTCTGAAGAGGGACGTATTGAACGGCTGAGAA